>NC_031771.1:26257980-26621451 GCF_001522545.3 Parus major
GCGGTAACCCGGCAACGGGGCCCGCCCCGCCCCGGTGCTGGCGCGGAGCGATGATGCCGAGGGCGGGCGAGGTGGAGCCGCGCAGGTCCCGCCGCGGCCGCGCGGTTCAGCCCGGGACAAGGGGGCGGCCCCGCGCCCGCCCCGCCTTTTCCCGCCTTGGGAACGGCCGCGGCCGGTCCGTGCGTCCGGGAGCCGACGGTGGGAAGTGCTGGTCACCCTCCGTGCTTCCAGAAACCGGGGCTCACCTGGCCCTAGCAGCACTTGGCCAGTCGGGCTGCGGGTGCCGCGAACCCAGTAATGGGAGTGATGGCTTCCCTGTCCTTGCATTCCTAAGGCTAAACCAAGGTTACAAGAACGTCTAACAGAATCACAGAATCAATTCGGTTGGAAAAAGACCCCTGGGTTCATCGAGTACAGCCTATGACCAAACACCACCGTGGTCATCTAGACCATAGTACTGAGTGCCACATCCTGTCGTTCTTTAAACACCTCCGGGGATCTCCCTGGGCATCCCCTTCCAAACTACCCTTTCTGTGAAGAAATTCCTGCTACCTAAATGTCCAACCTAAATGTCTCCTGGTGCCACTTAAGACTGTCCTCTTGCCTTGTTGCCTGGGAAAAGAGACTGACCCTCACCTGGATACCCCCTCCTTTCATACAGTTTTTGAGTGATGTGGTCACCACAAGCCACCTTTGGTCCAAACTAAACAACCACTCAGCCACTCATTACAGGACTTGTGTTCCAGTTTATTGCAGAGTTGTGGCTATCACATGAGAGCTCCGCTAGGCCTCCTTTGGTTTGTGATGGTGACTGTATAGTGCTGTTCAACAAACAACAAGGTAAAAACTGAAAATTATTCATCACCAAGTGTGTGGGATGGCTGAACATGGCACTCAGCCTGGCCACTGAGAAAAGCTTAGGCCTCTTGAAAAAGAAAAAGGGAAAAAAAAAAAAGCAATATTTGACTCTGTTGCTGTCATAAAACATACACAACAAGAGCAAAATTAAGGTTACTTGTGTGCCTTAGGTCTGGCATTTCCTTCCTTTTCCAAAGATCGTGGCTGATCTTTGCCACGTCAGGATATGCCCAGCTCTGCCCAGACTTCATGCCAGCATCAGGCCATGGGATGTCTGACTGCGCTAAAAGCCTTCCAGTTGCCTGCTGGCTTTTTTCTCATCTGCTGTACAGTTATAATTCTGCCTCTTATTCTCCATCATCTTCTCTTGGTGTTTCTTTACCCTTTGCTGTTACTTCGTTTAACTGATTTTTCTTTTCCCGTATATTAAAAACAGATGCCTGAGCTCACCTGATTCTCCAAACCTCTCACGTGTCCCCAGTGAGACAATGCAGCAGAGAAGCACTCTCACTCTTGAGAGCTGCAGGCTCCTTCCTCACCAGCTGAACTTCCACACATCCATTCCGGCCTAGCTTATGCTTATTTTAACAAATTGGCAAGGGGTGCTTTTGCAGACAGAAGCCTCCTTCACCAGTGAGCCCTGCTTCCCCACAGAACATCACTCACCTTTTCCACAGAATGACAAAGCAGTCCTGCAATAAGTATATAGGTAAATATATAATCAGGTAGTTGAACTTTTTATTCCTGGAGCAAGCAGGAATTAAATTTGCATTAATAATGTTTTCATTTTGGCAAGGTTTTTTCCCCACAAGTTTATAAAAACACATGCTTTTTTTGCCCTCTACAAAGGAAAGAGCGATGCTAAAACTTTTCTATCTGCAGCATGGATCTCTGTCCCATGAGCTAAGAGAACACAAGTCTCTCCTCAGACTCTGTCCATGTCAAGGGGTTACTGATTCCTATTTCTTGGATCTATTGCTTATTCCACTGTCTTTCTGTTAATTGTAGTGTTCTCTCTCTGCCAATTGAATAATAAATTTGCACGTAGGTCAGACATAACTGGGACACTAATATTGAGTACACATTACTTAGGAGTGAAGGAAAAAGTTGGCTGTCTAATCACTGTAGATCACTGACAATGGCAGATGCATCACTCAAGAAACAGAAAATCACTGCTCTGCCAGTACTAATGATAGTGCTCAGACTGGCTGAGGATTAAATGAAAATGTTACGATTATTTTATTAGTCACAGATTAAAATGGTTCAGCGTGTAGTCTTTAATGGGAATGTGGTCATGACTGACTATACTTCAAACAGTAGGGATAAAAATAGGAATTGTACTGCAGATCAATGCATTGGCAGAACTAATCACACTGTCATATGCCAGACTTGAATGCCACCACACAGACAGTTTCAATAAAAGTGATTTTAAAAATAACACACAGAACAATTTTAAGTGGAACTGTATTGTTTTCAACATACAATCCAGTGAGAATGCAAAAACCTTGCCAGAGGTTATTACTGTGCATGAAATCGTGACAGAGGAAGAGAAACACTGGGGCTTTTAAGCACTCTGCCTAGGGGCTGAAGGGATACTTGCTGTCTGTCTGGATGCATTTTCTTCCCGTGGTGTTTTTAATCTTGATGGACTACCACTCGTATCAGGGGTTGGTATTAAGCTTAATGGCAAGACTGCAATCTATCAACAGACTTGGTAACCGAAAAGATTCCATGCTAAAAGGCATAGAAAATTAGATGATGATTCGAAAATGAGAGTTAGCCAGGAGAGAGAGGGCACATGCATGTGTAACAAATCTGCTATAGAATTGTTATTATAGAGAAAAGCTGACCCTGGATCATACTATGTCATCTTTAAAATGCTATAAATAATAAGGGGAAATAATCAAATGAAAGGAGCGTATTCAAATACTAAACCACCATTTTAAAAATCTGCTTAATTTGCCCATATTTCTGCTTTTATCAGGCACCTAGGATAAATTTTGTAAGCTGTTTGCAGATAAAGGGAAGAATAAAGGATTTCTTTGTGTAGGAAAACATGGACCCAAGTTACGGTAATGCTGAAGCAAGTCTTCTGTACAAGGTTTAGTCCATTTTGACTAATGCAGTTTAAATTTAAATCCTTAGTTTTTAGAAATTATTTTCCCCAATTGTTTACAGGTAGATATATCCTAATGGCTGGCAGTGCTGTGCATCCCACTGCCTGCAGGAATGAGGATGGAAACTGAGCTCTGCCTCGGGCAGATGCTCCAGCTTCTCTAACCTGTCCATACCTGAGGCTGCATGTGTCAGGGTTTGGGATAGCAGAGGCATGCATCCCATGTAATGGGGTCATCAGCGGCGTGCCCATGTGCGGGTCCTAGACTGGGGAAGGTTTCTGAGGCAGAGTTGGTGCCTGAGAAACAGACCCTTTAGCAGGACTCCTGTGAGGAGGGAGTTACACTGGATGCAAAGTCCTGGCTTTAGCAGCATAGTGCTTAAGCATGTTTTGGTTTCCCCCTGCCAAACACAGACCAGAGGTGTAGGGAAGCTGTGCTGTTGCACTGCTGGTGTAGGAGGAGCAGGGGACACTGGATCAGCAGCTGTCATAATCACAGCTTGCTCTGCTGCGTGAGCAAAAAATCTCAGGAGGAGACAAAAGGTAGCAAAAGGGGCAAGATAGGCAAACCACAAGGGAGTAGAGCCACGCTTTTTGTTGTTAGTGAAATACAGATTGATTCATCTGGCTCAAACCCCACCCTTGGAGCTGCAGTGCTTAGGCTACACAGGGGCTGTCAAAACCTTACTCAAAGCTTAATCTACCAATTCAGACTGCCTGCTGCCACTTCCTAAACAGTATGAAACATCCTCTCTCTCTGCTTCAAGTAAGGCTATGACAGACTTGAGGTAAAAAAGCAAAGAGCTCCTCTTTTTTATAGGCAATCTTCTGAGCAAAGACACGGTTAGTTCTACCTTTAATTCGCTACAAATGATACCGCTGTCCTGGCTGACCTTGGGAAGGTCATTTTAAGTACCCTGCATGATGGAACTGAAACTGCCTCCTTCCCAGCAGACAGGCATTTGATTTGTCTCTCTTTTCTTGCTGTTCTTTTCAAGAATGTTTTTAGAATCACTGGTAAGGCATAATTCACATTTCTCCCATGGCATTACCGAGTACTGTGAAGTTCTGTGCAAGCACATTTCACCAGACTTAGACAATAAAATCAAGGTTGTAGATAGAACCTATTGCATTCAAACAAAACAGAGAGGATACAACAGAAGTAATAACAAGAAAACCAGAATGAAAATTATCTTTCATCTTAATTCCTGTAGGGAACAAGTCATCATGGACATACTGAGCTCAAGCGGAGTTATAATGTAAATATTCTCTTCAATAAAATGAACAGATAAAGAAAAGAAAGAGCTATACAAGATGTCATTTTCAAGAGGTGTAAAGGCCTAACACTTCTCAGCTGCAGATAAAAAGCCTGGAAAAGAGACAAAATTTCTAAATAGATAAGGCAAATTTTCATGGATGCAGTCAAAGAACTGGACCCTGTTTCCCAAGCCTCATTCTCATTTGGGAGACAAAGAGAGTAAATTTACTGCAGCAAATATTGATGGAAGTTTAGCCAGACATAACTACAGCAGTCCCTGGATCTGACTGCATGTAAAGATAAAGGACAATGCTGTGGCAGCATCAGCTCAGTTGATAGCACAGATGATCTCATCAACAGGAAATTTCAATCTCAACCCCTAGGTCTTGGTAACAACACCATCCCTTGCTATGGACATTTACATGTAAGTTTCATGGCAATACTATCGTATGAGAGGGAATTTGTGAATTCTTACCCTGACTCAGGAAAAGGGCCTCATTTTTGATACTTACAGGCATGATACAATGCAAGACCTTTGGGCTTTTTCTTCCCTTATTCTATTGCTCCATTTCTGCTCATTCTGTTATAGGCAGTGTAATGGTTTTAGTAGAAGTAACATATAAAAGAGAAACAGTACAATCAGTGAGAACACTGGCAAAAGACCATCTATACAAATTTACTAGTTTCAGTGATACAGTAAATTACCTTTGTATGTCTGGCTGTAGCTTAAAGCAAATATAACTAGAATTAAAACATCTCTGGCCTAGGTGTTCCACATACTGATAGATTAATTTTCTTTTAATGCAAGAGTGCTGCTGATGTTTTTCTTTTTGCACTGAATGCAAAATTGTACTTTTAAAGGACATGACTTTAAGCAAAAACATGAGGTTTGGTGAAATGTTTGGAAGCGAACCCCAGTTATATCTGAACTATGCAAGAGTGCAGGCTCAGATCTCCAGTCTTAGAAACCTTGCAGGCAGGTATTTCAGTCCATTACTAACACCCATGATAATGCACTCAAGTGAACCAATTTCTGGGTGTTCTCCAAATCCACACCAAAACACAGTTTGTCAGGTCCATCAAGGTGGTGATTACACTGGGACTAAGCCAGCACAAGAGCTAGAATTAATTGTACCCTGGTGAAATCAGGGCAGACACAGCAAGGATAGTGCAGATCAGTGTATTGGCAAAACTGTATTGGGCAGCTTGCCTGCCCATTAAGCCTTGCCTGCCTCACGAGCTTTGTCAGTCTCTTGCTGCTATTGGACTTGAAATTCATTGTAATAAAAAGAGAGCTCAGATATCTAAGACTTGCTAATTGTCTCATAAAGGCAAGACAAGTTAAAAATTCACACAGGAAAGCATGTAGTCTGTGCCTCTGGCAAGTACTAGTTTACAAAACATCAGTCTATTTATAGTATTTGTCTAAGTGTGCTTGAAGTTGAAAGTGTTAGCAACTTTCTTCTACAATCTATATTTAGCCATGGTAGCCTGACTATCATGGTAAGCAAAGAAGGTTTGGTGGGAGAAAATCCTAATAAGGTATTCCCCGGTATTGAAAATAACTGAGTCACAGCTGCAATATTTAAACTATTTATAATTCCATTTAACAACAGTTCATAGGAAAACACTGTGAAAACCTGGTGGTAACATCACTGTTTTCTGCTACGAATTGATCTTAGTGCTGAATGTCCTCAAACCATAGCAAAGCCCTTTTTCTTCCCCAGAACTTTAATTAAATTCTCGTTTGTGTCTTCAGAGGTAATTCTACAAAATTTAAGAATAATTTCTTGACATAAATCTGAATACCTATATTTCACATTTATTTCAAATACTATCTGGCACTGTCCTGCTCTTCAGTATAATTTTTTTGTTCAGCCACCTTCCTTTGGCCATCAACAACTCCCGCCTCCCCACCAACAGCTGCAGTTCATAAAACAATTTTTCAGGAAAATAGTTTCTGCAAAACAGTTTGCACAAGTAGAAAAAAGACAGTCTTAGGGATAAAAAGACATTGGACTCATATTTGGCTAAATCACTGGACATATTCAGCTAAATCTGTGAATTTACTAACTGTAACAGGTGACAATAAAGTATCATCAATTAAAGTTTTTGGAGCCAATTATACTTTTGATTGTGGTTATGTGTCTGTAAAATGGGACACTGATGTTTAAGCCCACTGCCACCTGGTCCCCGAACTAATAATGTAATGGGGTTAAAGGAACTTTCCCAAATCCTACCTGAGACAGATAGCTCTCAATTTATCTGAATTACGCTATTAGTACTGCCCCAGAGTGGCAACAGTACCTCATCACATTCTAGGCTTTGAGTCTTTCCTGATATTACATTTCACAACCAAAAACACTGGCAAATTGGTATAGGCCTAGAACTTTATTTTCAGTACTTTTTATGCTCTCCAGATAGTAACATGTTTCCTGTATTGTTTTCTTTTCCTTGGGAGTTCATTCTTGTTTCTCCCATATCCAGGTAAATTAAACTCTCCTGTGACTGCAGAAAATACAGTCAGTTTCTGTAGTTGTGTTGCTCCTAAATAAACTGACTTTAACTACTTATATTTGAATAATGATATTTTAATTACACATATAAATACAGAAAGGGAGAAAAAGCATAAAAGCAACTCTCAAAGTACTTGGCTGTGCACTAGAAAAATCAAGATGTAGCTGTTATACAGAATTGTACAACAGAATCAGAAAACTATACAAATTTGGCAGTCCGTATGAAAAAGGAATAATCTTCCTAACTTCAAGGTGTATTCCAAAATAATCACACACAGAATCACACAGAATTACTAGGTTGGAAGAGACCTCCAAGATCACTGAGTCCAACCCAGCCCTAACACCACAACTAAACCATGGCACCAAGTGCCACATCCAGTCTTTTTTTTAAACACATCCAGGGATGGTGACTCCACCACCTCCCCAGGCAAACCATTCCAGTACTTTATCACCCTTCCTGTAAAAAACTTTCTCCTAATATCCAACTTATATTTCCCTTGACACAGCTTGAGACTGTGTCCTCTCATTCTGTCAGTTGCTGCCTGGTGAAAGAGACCAAGCCCCACCTGACCATAATCACCTTTCAGGGAGTTGTAGAGAGTGATAACGTCACCTCTGAGTCTCCTTTACTCCAGGCTAAACAACCTCAGCTCCCTCAGCTGATCTTCACAGGGCTCGTGTTCCAGGCCCCTCACCAGCCTGGTTGCCTCCTCTGGATGTGCTCAAGTGTCTCAACATCCTTCCCAAACTGAGGGCCCAGAACTGGACACAGCACTCCAGGTGTACAGGTGTGCAGTACAGGGGGAGAATGACCTCCCTGTTCCTGCTGGCCACACCATTCCTGATCCAGGCCAGGATGCTGTTGGCCTTTTTGCACACTGCTGGCTCATGTTCAGCCGGCTGTCATGAGCACCCCCAGGTCCCTTTCTGCCTGGGCACTGTCCAGCCACACTGTTCCTAGACTATAATGCTGCAGGGGGTTATTGTGACCAAAATGCAGGACTTGGCACTTGGACTTAATAAACTGCATCCCATTGGACTCTGCCCATCCATCCAGTTGTTCCAGATCTCTTTGCAGAGCCCTCCTACCTTCCAACAAATGAACACATGCTCCCAGCTTAGTGTAGTCTGCAAATTTACTAATTAAAGACTCAGTACTCTCATCCATGTCGCCAATAAATATGTTGAAAAGAACTAGCTCCTAAGGAACACCACTGGTGACTGGCTGCCAGCTGGAATGCAGCACTGTTCACAACCACTCTCTGGGCCTGGCCATCCAGCCAGTTCTTAACCCAGTGCTCCTGTCCAAGCTGAGGGCTGCCAGATTTTCCAGGAGTGTGCTGTGGGAGACAGTGTCAAAGGCTGTGGGCACACAGTCTGTGGTGATTTGGAATGGTGCTGTGGCCAAGCCTCATCCCTAATGGGCTACAACTGTGTAGGACTGGTGGACAGTATTGAAGGCATAGAAACATGGAATGCTGATGTATATTGACCAATCACAAAAGGGCAGAGGGAGGTGTGGTGCATGTAAGGGTATAAAATGAAGGGTATAAAAGGTTGTACAGAAAAACAATAAAGTGCTGATACTTGGAACCTTCTTTGTCATCAGTCGTACCTCTGCCATCAAAAGGCCTTGCTGAAGTCCAAATAGACAACATCCACAGCCCTTCCTGCAGCCACCAGGCTGGTCTCCGGGTCATAAAAAGAGACCAGGTTGGTCAAACAAGACCTGTCCCTCCTAAACCCATGCTGGCTGCATCTGATAACCCTGGCCATCCTGTGTGTGCTGTGTGATGACACTCAGTATAAACTGTTCCATTACCTTACCAGGTACTGAGGTCAGGTTGACTGGCCTATAATTACCAGGATCCTCCTTGCCACCCTTTTTGTGAATGGGTGTCACATTGTCACACATGACATTCCAGTCATCTGGAACCTTTGCAAGCTCATCTGCCAACTCCTTCATCATCCTGGGATGGATCCCATCTGAGTCCATAGATTTATGAACATCCAAGCTCAGCAGTTCTCTGACTGCCTCCTCCTGAATAACAGGGGGACCATTCTGCTCCCTGACACCATCTACCAACAACCCAGGAGGACACTTGACTTGAGGACAAGCTGTTTTCCTACAAAAGACTAAGGCAAAGAAGGCATTTAGCACCTCTGCCTTCTCCTCATCTCCAGTTACAAGTTACCTCCTGCATCCAAAAAGGAACAAAGGTTGGTCTTCCCCTTCCTTTTACCATTAATATGTTTGTAAAAACATTTTTTATTATCCTTTACAAAAGTTGCCAAATTAAGTTCA
The DNA here is from genome assembly GCF_001522545.3 of Parus major. Classification (NCBI taxonomy): domain Eukaryota; kingdom Metazoa; phylum Chordata; class Aves; order Passeriformes; family Paridae; genus Parus; species Parus major. The sequence continues at coordinate 26,267,034 of NC_031771.1, forward strand.
AACTGAGCTTTGGCCTCCCTAATTTTTTTCCTACATACCCTAGCAACACCCTTAAATACTTCCTGAGAGACCTGATACCCCTTCCAAAGATGATATGCCCTCTTTTTATTCCTAAGTTCCTTTGAAACCTCATTGCCCATCCTGGCTGGACGTTTGCCTCGCCGACTCATCTTTTGGCACACAGGGACAGTCTGTTCCTGTGCCCTCAAGATCTGTCTTGAAGCATGCTTACCTTTCTTGGACTCCTTTGTTTTTAAAGGCTGCTTCCCAAGGAGCTCTCTGACTAAGTCTCCTAAATAGGCCAAAGTCTGTTCTCTCAGAAGTCTAATATAAAAGTCTTATTGATGTTCCTCCTGATATCACCAAATATTGATAACTCTATAATTTCACTATCACTATGCCCCAAGTAGCCTCCAAGCACCACATCTCCCACCAGCCCATCTCTATTTGTAAACAACAGATCTAACATATAACATATATTAACATCTAATCCTTGGTGGATTCACCCATCAGCTACAATAAAAAGTTGTCCTCCACGCACTCTAAAAACTTCCTAGACTGCCTCTTTTCTGCTGCATTAAGTTCCCAGCAGATGTCTGGTATGTTGAAGTCGCCTACAAGAACAAAGGCTGGTGATCCTGAAATATCCTCCAGCTGCTTATAGAATAAGTTGTCCACCACTTCTTCCTGCTTGGGTGGATGATAACAGGCTCCCAGTAGGATGTCAGCCTTGTTGGCCTTACCCTGAATTCTTACCCATGGGCATTCAACTTCATTGTCATTAGTTTCAATACCCATGGCATCAAAGGCGTCCCTAATATAAAGGGCCACCCTTCCCCTTTCCTGTCCCTTCTGAAGAGCTTGTAGCCAACCAGTACAGTGCTCCAGCTATGTCAGTCATCCCACCACGTTTCTGTTATGGTGACTACATCATAGCTTCGGTGTTGCACCTTGGCTTCCAGCTCCTCTCGTTTGTTACCCATGCTGCATGCATTGGTGTACGTGCACCTCAGCTGGGCTACTGATTTCACCCCCAACTCAAGTTTATCACCCTTGGGCCAGCTTCCAGAGAACCCAGTCTTCTCATCCCCTCGTGAACCTAGTTTAAAGTCCTCTCAGTGAGTTCCACCAGTTCATAAGCTAAAATCCTTCTGCCCATAACAGAGAGATGGAGCCATCCAGTTCCAGCAGGCCAGGTGCCATAAAATTTGCCCCATGATCAAAGAACCCAAAATTCTGCTGATGACACCAACCCTTGAGCCACTTGTTGATAATGTGATAATGTGTGATAATTAATAAGACTCTCCTATTCCTTTCATTGTTTTTCTCTGCCACCAAAGAGGCTGAGCAGAACACTACCTGTGCTCCTGCCCTATGAAACACTTGACCCAGTGCCCTGAAATCCCTTCTAATTGTCCTGACACTCCTCTTTTCAATCTCATCACTGCCAGCCTGGAGCAGTGGATAATAATCAGAAGGCTGAATCAGCCCAGGCAGTCTCTCGGTAATATCCCATACCCAGGTCCCAGGGAGGCACAGACCTCTCTGTGGGATGGGTCCTGTCAACATACGGGGCCCTCTGTTCCCCTCAGGAGGGAGTCACCCACTACAACTACCCTTCTTTGCTTTTTTAATGTCAGAGGTGGTGATCCATCCTACAGATGAAGCGTAATTGGGAGGCCNCTGTGGGATGGGTCCTGTCAACATACGGGGCCCTCTGTTCCCCTCAGGAGGGAGTCACCCACTACAACTACCCTTCTTTGCTTTTTTAATGTCAGAGGTGGTGATCCATCCTACAGATGAAGCGTAATTGGGAGGCCCACTGGGCAGATCATTTTCTTTTATGTCATCTGGCTCATCCTCTAAATCCAAGGCCTCATACCTGTTCTGAAGTGGCACCTGGGTAGGTGATGGGGATCAGGAGGAATTTTTATTCCCTCCCTGAGTAAGGATCCATTTCCACTCCCCTTCATCAACCAGGTGTCCTCCTGTTGCCTGACAGTGGGAGGCATGGGAGTCCTCTGGCTCCTGGTGGGCCTCCCTCAAGGATGGAAGGGGGGAACTCCACCAATCTATTTCCCTTTTGCTTTCCCTAATACTCCTTAGTCTTTCAACCTCCTCCCTAAGCTCAGCCACCAGCAAAAGGTGGTTCACACTGCAGGCAGGCTTCTCCTGCAATGTCCCTGGTACTTCTGATAAGCTCAAACACATTGCACAGGACTGGGTCTGGACAGACAGATCCTTTTTGGAGGGTACTACTTGGCTACATGCACTTTTCCTAACTGCAGTTTTTGATCATATAAAAACCATTACTAACTAAAAAAAAACCAAAAACCAACCATCCAACAGTAACAACAAAAGAAAGACTTCACTAGCAGGAGGAAACCTGCAACTCTGTCTGCACCAGCTTGCCACACCAACGACCCTGTTTGCCCGCTCTGGGTCGCCGCGCTCCCTGGAGCCCCTTTTAATCAGCCCGCCACTCGCCGGAGGAGAACCCCGCCCTGTGCCTGTTGGCTAACTAGAACTAATGATAGTTTTAGCTATCCAGTCATCCTGCTACCCTTTTGTATTTAGTTTCAGCTAGGGCCATAAGGAAAATGGAAAGATAGAAAGGTTTAACGTTTCATACTAGCTCGGTGCTCTTTGGGATATTTTTTTAACAAATTTGGAACAATTTAACAGAAAGTGATTAAATTTTATAATAAAGAGTGGATTCTGCATGGCAGGGTTAAAGCCCAGTGTTACACTCTCAGGCATCCTCTTTTACCTGAAAAATGTTTTTTCTCATCAGGTAAAACCATATCACATTAAATTAAACGGCAACCAAACACATTAGGAAATAGAAACATTAAGCACGTAAGGAGCGCTAAAGTTTGAAATTATCTGCATCCAAGAGCCGAACTTCACAGTGAGAATTCCCAAACTTTCATTTCAAAGGCACAACCGACATTACCCACGGAACCAAACAGACAGCTGTGGGTTTGTTCTACAAAACATAGCTCTGCTGTGGGCAGGTGACACAAAATTTTCCAGAAGAGAATACTGTAGAGAGCCAAATAAGCTCCTAGGGATGACCCTGGTTCGAGGGAGAGAAAAAATGATACCACAAATTTGTGTTGAATACTGTATTTTTCCCCTGAAAAAGGAAACCCTGAAGAGAGAAGGTGTTACTGCCCTGACAATTGCTGTGATGAGTGATCTCTTCAGATTATTATGTTCCATCTATCTCACATATACAAGTTAGCAGTGCAGTATAAAGCCTCTTTCCAAAAGGGAAAAACTAGAGATCTCCAAATATGACTGGGAAAGAGTTTTGAAATTAAAAAAAAACAAAAAACCAACCAAAAAATCCAAAACAAAAAAAAAAAAAAATGAGAGAGAGAAAACACAAAACCATATTTTTTATTCCCTAGTGCTTTGCAAGAGTTATTCTGAAGGTCAGTAGCACTTTCAGAGGTGATGGCTCTGTGAAGGCTATATTATGCAATGTAAAATGCTTTAAAAGTTTTAATTATAGAAACCAGACTGAAAGCAATTTCTTATCAGAAGTAAAAAGTAGTCTCAGATGTCTGAGAGGGAAAGCCAAAGGCAATGCCATGATGTTCAGAAGCAGTCCAAATAAGACTCCAAAAATGTAAAGGATTCTTATACGGTTGGACCCTCTTACTGACCCTGTTATTATAAATGCCAATTATTTTTTTATTCTTGAAATGTGTTTATGGCAATCAAACTACTAGTCTGAATATCCTCAAATATGGATCTCATTAGCAAGGTGTTACCACGGCTCTCTTGACTAGTAGCTGGTAGTCCTTTGGGTAATATTAACAGCTGCAATCAGAGACTGTTAACTATTACCCAGATTAAATAGCTTGTCATTCAGATTTATGTAATCTGAGGGGAGGAAATAAGGATTAATTCCCTTCTAGCATTCACAGGTCAAATATTTATTGTCGCTTGGCAAGTATAATGGGCTTGAACCACGTCATAAGCCTGAACAAAGGCAAGATAACATAATATCTCTTCTGTAGCTCTGCTCAGTTCAGGTTCTTCACTGTTTCTATTAAGCAAAGCAATGAACCTACACATGTTATTTTGTAGAATTACCCTTTAGCAGAAGCACTACTAGAAAACAACAAAAACTCCTCAGCCAGAACATCTTTTCAATTGTCATCTTCACTGATGCTCAGAAGGCTACTGTCACACAATAATACTTCTAAATCAGCAAGAAACTTCAAGAGCCTTGTTATTTGTAGGGAAAAAAAAAGGCCTGGAGTTATAATACTCAGCCAGTTGCATGAATATTAATTGTGCTGAGTGCCTTAACATAGACAGTTCTCAAACTTTGCAAGTGCTGTTTGGTGTTGTGCTCATCAGTTCTCCTGGGAGTGTGTCTCAGAAACACAGAACTGAAAACACTTGCTACAGCTCAAGAAAAGCTCCTGCTAGTTCCTGACACTGCTTGCAGCACCTCTATGCACTTTTTAGCAGTAGAGCTTGCAGTGGACAGGAGTAGGAAAAAACACAAACTCACACATACAAGGCTGTAGAGGAAAAGCAGCACGCTAAGGCTCAGCAGGCAGCATCGCTGCTTTCCTTTGGGAGCCCAGGCTGCAGCAGGAGCCTTTCCTTCAGCCTCTGATTTGGTGTGTTAATGATGCTGTACACAAAGCATGATGATCCCTAGTAACTGCTGCTAGACAGACATGGCTTTCTGGATTCTTGTTAATGCTGATACCAATAAAAAAACCCTATCACTTCACTGTCTGATCAGCTAGGCTAGACAATCTGAATAGGCAAAATCAGTTTCAGGGGCTTGGCTTTTCACTCAAGGATAGAGGAGTAGTAAAAAATGCTTTGAGATCTCAGACTCTGTTAGGGACTTCTTTATAAAAGGTTGTGTCTATATTAGTTTTGCCCCCTGACTTGGCAGCAGAAACACAGGCTGGGCTTTCCCCCGTGCAATCGCAGAGGACAGGGCACTGAGTGTTGTGCTGCTGTTTTGGAGCTTGCCAGCCCTGGGGGCCCCTCTCACCTCCTGCTGCACAGCCCTGTCCCCACCCTCACTGCGATAGCAGCATTTTGTACAGCCTTAATAAAAACCAGATCAGAAATAACCCTTTCTTAGGAGGTTTGTTTTGGAGCTCAGTCAGCTAACTGCTCCTTTTTCTTCTCTGATGTGGTGATGCTGGGGGCTGGTGCGCCAAGCCCACCTGAGAACAAGTGACCATGGAAGCGGGATCTTGCCAAACCCAGCCTGTAGTCAAACCGAGTGTGGGGCAGGTTGTGTTTCATTCCCAAAAGCTTCATTTGGTTCTTTAGAAGGTTGTTAAAGCAAACAACACAGAGTTTCCCAAGCTGTTGGCAGAAGTCACATTGACCTTACTAGGGCTAGGACTTAACCCATTTAAATAAAAAGGCAATCCAATATGTCATGCAGTGTCATCATCAACTTACCCATCCCACAGCTGCCACCAAGCCTTCCAAGCTGGATATATCCTGATCTTCTAATGGAGAAACTGCAAGACCATACATTTCTTAACTTTAATGTTCCCACAAGAAGGAAAATGTGAAACTCCTATTGGTCACTTGGATTTTAAGCATTTGATATTCAGGGCTGAGTCTCTGGCTGGAGCAGAGGGAAGCATGTGCCATGAAATTCAAGTCTGTTCCATGTCCTTTGGATCTGAGATTTAGTTTCACCTCTGCTTTTCTTTCAGTGTTCATATTCTATACACTTTTTTTTGGTTATACTTCCAGGAAAGTAACTGAATATCTTCTGATAAATGCTGAATTACGTACTTACACCTGTGTTTGTGCTTATTTCAGAGATCTGTAGCTGTAGTTCCTAAAAGCTCAACTACATCAACAGAATTGCAGGTGCAGCTCTGATCCCTGAAGGTATTTACCAAGTCGGGGGAGAGATTTATAACTCTGACTTCAATGGTGCTACACTGATTTACGTCAGCCAAGGAGCCTCTGTGTGCTTTTCAGAGTTATCTGCTTGACAACTTGTCCATCTTCTCATGTGACTCAGCTGTTTTCTGTTCTTGGGCTCTAACCTTCTGCACATTAGTGGGTGTCATGGTAACTAAGGAGCAACCACACGTAGCAGGCTAGCAAAAAAACCCAGAACTGCTGAAGGTTAAAAAGTAAGTGGAAGAAATATTTCACTTATGTAAAAAAAGAAAACAAACCTCCCCCCATCCCCAAACATGAAAGACACTCCAAACTGAACTTTGTGTGTTTTTCTGGTAAAGTAACCCAGTGGCAATAAATGAATAGCACAGCTGGAACACCTAACAGCAATGTGATGGTTCAGTTAGGCATGTTGGCAAGCAGCAGGCTATGGGTTCAAATTTGGGCAGTTCTTTTGCCTACACAGGAAGGAGGCTGAAGACAGAAAACTCTAGAAATGTTTAGGTTCATGTTTTGACAGGTGTCTCTGGCCAGAGAAGTAAAGATGAAACTTACCTTTGCACAGCTAGGAAGTGGATAAAATCTTTTTACAGCACTTGTAACAGGAATTTAGAAAGTGCAGTGGGATCTTGCTGTGAGTTTGAGAAGAAGCTCTAGGGTGGGATGTGCCATAGGATGACCCATCAGGGGGCTGAGTGGAGGTTGATGATGAGGTGTGCCTCAGCAAAGAGGCTCACTGTGATCTTTAATGCAGTGTGATATGTGCTGAGGGATCCTAAGTCAAAACCACTAATTTTAAAGAAGCCCTGGCTTGCAATTCAAATACTCTTAATTTTCTGACTTCTAGATAGTATAAAGGTGAGTGGAGGTCAGGGAATGAGTCTGGCCTATTACTTCCAGATCTTGGACTTTCATCTGTGTTGACATCCTCTGGTCATACCCATGTCTTTGAAAAACAGTTTTTCCAAGTGCACAGAAGATGGTGCAGAAGAGGCATCTTAATAACTGCAGGATCTTAGGGATGGTACAAGCTCTTCTAACCATGTCTCAGCAAACAAATGTCCCTACTTTTGCTAGCTGATGGTAATTCTGAGTTCCTAGGTCTTGGAGGGAGAGTGAAGTTTCTTCAGAAGTTTTAGAATAAGAAATGTATCCAGTAGGTTACTTATTTATTTTTATTCAAAATGTTTCTTATTTCTGCTTTGCATTAGTCTAGCTCCAGCTTTCATCCATTGCATATTTCAATATTGACTATAGATTCAGTATATAATGCTCTGTGGTGAAAATCTTCCAGTGTTGAGACAAATAAAATGCTACAATTTCAACTGGAATGTTTCACATGACAAGGCAATATATGAAAAATAGAACTGTTTTTTTCATATATAAATGTTCTTCACTAAAGCACATTTTTATTTGGAGAATTGCATGCTTTGTTTAAGGCATCTGTCTGGAAATATCTTCTAATGGCATCCAATCAAGGCACTCTAGAGCTCTAGGCAGATTCAATGCTGAGAGAACATTTACAGGGGTGAGGAGCCTGAAGAGCTTTTTGCAGGTGCTGTAATCAGAAGCCCTTTTCTCTTTCTGCGTTAGTCACTTTCAGACTGAACAACTTGAAATCACTGTGTTGTTCTGGTTTTTTTCACAATAAAATTAGCAACTGCTCTGCTTACTTTCTATCAGTCACTAGAAACGACATGCCTGTATATAAAGGAAGCTATCATGATGTGTAGATGTCATCTAATTTCGGTGCCTTTTTATGGAATAAGAATTTATTGAGACAGCAGTTGGATTCTTTGGCTCTTGCTTTTCCTCTCCCTCTTCTCCTGGGCTGTTACACCAGGGTCTTTCTTTCACACTGCCTCTTGGATGTGAACTCAGCCAGCCTTGTCTTCCCACCTATCCCCATCCCAGAATTTCCCTTAGGTTAACTGCCAACTGCTTTCAACAGTACAGGTGGACACATTTGCCTGTTTTTATAGCATGTTGGTTTAGGCATGATCTTGGGATAGAAAATGTGTAGATTTAACTGGAAAATAGTAACAACCCTGTTTGCTTTATCTTAAAACTAATAATGAATACAGGCCTAACCGTGCTTGTGCAATCTGTATACAAAGATCTTCTCCCCCATCTTCTTATAGGCATCCTGTGGCTCTGTCCTTCTGCTGGTGCTGCAAATTTGAAATGTTCTCTCTGCCACTCTTAGCTGCTCTGCTCAGGCTGAATCCTGTCAGTAACTCCCAGCAGTGACAGATGAGGTGCTGAAGCTGTTGGGCTGGGTGAGAGGAGGTGTGCAGCCCTACTCTGGAAACTCTGACCACCCAACCTGGCTGCCCAGGAGGGAAGGGATGCAGCTGGAAAATCACCACCCTGTGGTGATCTATGGGAGGTGACCCTGCCTTGGGGAAGGGGGTGGTATAATGCCTCAATTGCCTCTGTCTTAGAAAAAATGACAAATTAAATTCACAAGTGGGTAGTGATTTCAGTATCCTTTGTATGGGTGGAGTGACAGGGCTTTAAGACATTTTTCTGTTTCTTCCCAGTTCAGACCTAGGAGGAGGAAAACCCAGCCCCAGTATAACCTGGCACAGACTCCATCCTGCTCTCAATTATCCCCTGCTGCCAGAAGAGACAGCCAAAGCTCCCTGCTGCAACCCTGTGCCACTCCCTATGGATAATCTGGTTGCAGAGTGAGGTGAAAGGGGAAGAAAAACAGAGCAGCAAATTATGCCAGGAGGAAAGCTTTGTTATATTTATAAGGCAGCCGGGTTAGGAGCCAGGGAGTGAGATGCTCACGTAGTAATGGAAAAAATTCTATAAATGTAGTTTAGAATGGATGGGAGGATGCAAGCAATTAATATGTTTTATTATTTTTAATTTCAGCTTTATATTCAAGTGTAAAATATTTTATATGCACAAATGCAAGAACATGCAGACTGAAAGTAAAAACAATATATGTGAATTTTCATATTACTCTGGAAGAGGTTAGAGGTTTATTGCTGGAAAATCACTAGGGGAAGAGATTTTTTTTAAGCAAAAAGATGCAGGCCATGTCTCTCTAGGATCAAGGACTGTGTTAAGACAGCAGGCTGAGAAACAACAGGAAAATAAATAAGGCACAGAATTGCATGCAAGGAAATGGCAAACAAAACCATAAATTTGTGGTCCAAAGTAAGACAAGGGTAATGAGACTAGCAGCTACTGGGAATAAAATTCTTATGTGTGTGAATGAGGTCAAAACTCTAAAAGAGATTTCTAGAAGAGAGGAAGAAATCATTAGGCTTCTGTACATGGAATTTTTAATAGACTGGGAGGGGGGGGAAACCATATAGATACTGGGTAGGGCAAAGAGCTAAAGACTATAAAATTACAAACTGCTTTGAATCAGCACTCCAATGTAATGTGGGAAAGACCCTAATAATAGAAGTGGAGATGTCTGACCAGTGTGTCTCCTGTGGGGCCAAACTCCTCACTGCTCCATGCCTTTGTGAGCTTTAATGAATGGGGGCAGGCAGAGATGGGATGCAGTGAGCCGGGCAGGGACTGTGCCAAGACTTGCTTGTCAAGTCATATTTGCCACAGAGCTGCAGGGTTGGAGTTTGAGGGGGTCTGGGACTGACTGGGGTGTGGAGGCACTTGCCAAAGCCCCCTGGGCTGGTGAACCCTTGGACCAGCCTGCCTGGGCATGAGGAAGGGGCAAGTGGCTGCTGCTGGGACACCCCTGCTTGGGGTTGCATCAGGGAACAAATTGGTTCCAGAGCTGGCATAGCTGAATTGTCAAGTGTCGCTTGTTTTTAAGCAAGTTTTGGTTGATTTGGTTATTTTTGATTGGTTTTTTTTGGTCTGAGTTTTTGGGGTTTTTTGGCTTCGGTTTCCCAGATCTGCACTAGTGTAGTTGACTTTCCCAGTTGATAGTTACTGATATGGGGATGGGAGGAAAATGAAGCACGGAGGCTACAGGAAAATTTGTTTTCAGGAGAACAATAATGCCATATATCAACAAAATGTTTTGTTCTGTCACTTGGTACCTCATTAGCCATGAGGCACCATCTTGGGATTTTTGTAGACTGGGGGCAATGGCTTGTCTACACCTCAGTTAGTAGAAGATAAAAAAGGTCTTCATGATTCTTGTATGATAGTCATAGAAAGAGTCCTATAGAGATGTATGGTAGCTGGATTGAGGCCAAAGCCATCACATGCCTCTTTGTAGTAGCTGCATAAACAGAGGATGAGTAGATAATTTCCCGCTCTCTTCTGCTCTTGTCTAAGATCTGTCTTGTCATAGATAATTATAAATCAAAAATAATGAACTTCCCCTTTAATGCATTTGAAGCTTTGGCATGAAGTGGTGTAAACAAGTTCTGAAGTCTAGTATATGGGAGCATTAAACCTAATTATTAATAGATAAATAACTCTTCATCAAAAACTGAGGGAGGATTTTGGGGCTGGTAGCATTTTATGGTAAAATGTATATCCATAAACAGTAATAACTTGAGGATCCTGTGACTAATCTTGTGTTCACAGAATAGGTGCACTCTGTGTGTAAATAAATAAAACAGAGAGGAGCTAGTTTAGTGTGCTGCCTGCCTGGACCTGGGAGTCCTCCCCCAGACCTCAGCTCTTCCCGTGCTCCTGGAATGCACAAGGATAATACTTCGATTCATGCCTCCTTCTGGTTTGTGCTTTCAGTTCAGTGATTTGGCTCAAGTGAGGTAACACAAGGATCTGGCCTTTTTAGACTATGGTCTTTTATGAGTGGACAAGCTCTGCTCTTATATTTTTGAGTTTTCCTACAAAGCTGTTAACAACACTGAACACTGGAAAGAATTATCTACGGTTAAATTAAGTGTTAGCAGTACAGTTAACCTTAGTATTTTAATTGCAACAAAGAGGCCTTTCATTGTTCATGTGTTTTCTAAAAATAAATCTCTTCCATGAATCCAACAAATGCATGGCTGTACAAATCCTTGTTTTTCCTCTAGGGTTATAAACTCCTTATTATACATCCATTTAATAATTTCTCCTTCATGACCTCTTTTCTCTGCATACTCTGCTCACAGTTCCCCAGGCAGTGAAGCTCATTGCACTTATACCATTGCTATCGTACCCACGTAGCATTGTCATCCAAACCCTGGATGAGCCACCTTCAGAAGGATTTCCACTTCAGTATTCCATGAGTCCTGTTTTCCCTCTGAGTAAAGATGGACCTCTTTGATAGGTCTGGCTGTATAGTGACTGAGAGAAGCAAGGCTTCTTATATAAACCTGCTCCTGGAAGTTGCTCTGTGATTGCTTCAACTTTAACTTCCTATACGAACATCCTACAGCCTAGTGGATAAGAAGTGTTTATTTTCCCTAAAGAAAATGCTTGTATTTATGCCAGGCAGCAAAAGGTTTGTATCTATTCGTTCTTTATTAAACTGTCCCTATTTTGCTATAAAATCTTATTAGGAATTATTTCAGTTAATATTTTGGGAAAGTAGATGCTGCAGTTAAAGAATCAGGCCCAGCCTTGCAGTCTGTACTGAAGAGCTGCTTGAGAAAAACGATCAAAATACAAACCGTGTTTCTCTTTTTCATGGAAAACTGTAATTTTCACTGGGCTGCGAGCTGCCCCAGCCGCGGGCTCCTTCTGTCGCTCACACGAGTCACGCTCCGGTGCAGGAGCTGCATTTCTGCGCTGCAGCTCGGGGCTGCCTCCTGCGAGGGGCACTCACTGCGGCGCTTCGCTCCGGCGCTGGATGCATGGGGGCAGAGCAAAGTGGGTGCCCTGAGCCGGGCCAGGCTGGGAGAGACCCCAGCAAACCAAAAATGCTCCTTTACTGAGAGCCGGGCACCCAAAATAGCTCCTCTTCTGGGAGCTGGGCGAGATTCTGGCCACTGTCTGGAAATACGCTGCTTTGGTGCATAATTCACCTGCTTATAATGGTTTACTGGAATTGTGAGATCCTACCCAAAATGAGGCCAGAGAACTGATCCCCAGTACAAAACCTGACCTGCAGCAACCTCATTGGAAGGGAATGGGAGTCTGCAGCCGGTGCTGCCCTTTGCTGTGGTGTCAGACCACACTGCTGCTTATTTTCTTGTCACTGATATTCACAGAAAGTACAACTTCAACCATTCTTAAGGCCAGAACAAAGAGTAAGGATGTGTTACCAGGTATGTTGCTGATAATGCTGGTGCAGGATGTGTCCTTTGCTCACCCCCCAAACCCCCTGCCAAGCTCTCCCACGACCCCTTCCAGCCTTCTTTTAGTGCCCATTTGAGGAGCCCCTGGGCTGTGGGTCAGCATGATGCTACCAGGAGGGGCACAGTGGGGCAAGAGCAAGTGCTCAGGGACAGGAGAGTGATTGTGTTGCTCCCCAGGGTGTCACAACACTTTCTGGGACATCATAGTTGAGTCCTCTTTTGCACCTCCCTTGAGAACTAGACAAGCATTGCCCCAAAATGCAGATTTCTAGGTCTGCGCCTTGGACAAGTGTCTTGCTGATGTGCTGTCTAGGAAAGAGAGAGAGAGACAAAAGGAGGTAACTAGCTTCTGCCTGGTCATTGCTATGGTGCTCTCATACTGAGCTTGTTTAAGAACACTAAGAGCATTAAATAGAATAAACACTGTCTCAAGCTTTCTGGATACTCCCAGGCCATTTTACACCTCTCTAATTAAATTTTTTGTTGCAAAAATAGATGAAAGTAATGCTTTGCTTTATTAATCTTTTCTAAAGTTCTAGTTGGAAATACACCTCTCTTTTTCATCTTTTTTTTTTTCCCTTCCTTTTCCCTTAAATCTACTGAAAATTACTTTATCAGGTCTATCAACTTGGAGACTCCCATTTGAGTGTTTTAACTGAAATAACCTGAGAAATGACTGATCATTAAAGAAATATGACAACAGTCACCCAAGGACGAATCATGAGAGAAATTCACTACTTTCCCTGGAGCCAGAATTGATCTATTGATATAAACAATCTGAAATATCCCAACAAAAATATAATGAAATATAAAGCAGCAGCTCATTTTTTTTTTTCTTTTTGGCTTTGCCTGAATTTTAGAGAGCTGATGAGAGTAAGGTATCTATGTACCATACACAACTGTGCACATCTTCTCAGGCCTGAGTAATTGTGACATCAGTTCACAACAAGTAATTAGCATCCATAGACTTGAGTGGATTAGCAGGACTATGGAAAAAACAGAACCTGTAGACACTAAAAACTTTATTAGAACAAGTTGTTTAAAATTTCAAACTCTTATATACAATTAACTAATATTGTGTCTTTCAAATATTTACATTACAAAATAATTTGGAACAGCTATTTGATAAAACAGTTGACTATACAGCAGTCTCACATCAGAAAGGTAACAAAAGCTCAATTTAGGGTCTCCCAATGAGTTTAGCATTACAAAAAAGTTATTTTTTAATCTAAGAGCAAGAGTTATCTATCAATCTATAACTTATGTTTTCTAGAAACTAAAAGAATCTTCCTTTTTGCTGAGGTTTATGTTAGGGTTATGTGCTTTACAAGTGCATAAGCAACCTTATGTTTGTAACATTCTGGAGGAGTTATTTCTATTTTGTTAAGGTATTGATTTTTAGCATATCTAGGAGAGGTATTGGTTCTTAAATACCCTTCTTATTACCTATGTATTTCTCAAACAAATCATCCTTTGGATCTGTAGCTTTTCTGCAGGACAAGAAGGCCTCATGCTGTAAATTAGATGTCAAATTGTCTTGAAGTGCTGGATAACTACTGAAATTATTGAAAACAGAAGAGGTAGCAGTTCCTTAGGGATCATCACATTTGTGGAATATTTTAGAACAATATGCAGTGGGAGACACTTCCTGTTTCCATGCTTTTTTTCATTTTTTACTGAGGGATGATAACTTGAGTTATCAACTGATAATTGATAACATCTACGAGTAACTACTCGCAAGGTGATGGTGAGGTGGGTTTGCTTAGATCAGGCTAACGATGAGGCTATTACCACAGAGGCTTAAATACTCTGTAGGGCATGGTGATAAAATATATTTTAGAGTTTGCTGCTATCTTATCTGCTTATCTGGTTGTTCTCCTTTTTATTTTGTGGGTTAGAGGACCTGACTGTGTGAATGATTTAGGGAAAATGAAGGTGCACCAACAGAAGGTGTACAGTTAATACTCATGAACTGGAATATTATAATGTTTTGGCTGTAGTAATGCAGGCATAAAATGGTCTAAATCCCCTGTAATTCAATCCACCCACAAAATTAAAATACTAAGGCAAAACTGTGAGAAAGGAAATGACCAGGAACTGATGAAAAGTGTAAAACAGGAGAGCAAGGGGCATGCAGACAAGCAGAAGAGGGAAAAACCAAATGGGATGAGGGAGGAGAGGGGCCAAAGCAGTGCCCGTGGTGGTGAAGCTGCATTCCTGAACTCGGTGTGCACAAAAAGGCTTGGCTGTGAGTGAGTGAGCAGGCACTGGGCAGTGGCCATGGCCAATGCAGCCCTCAGTGTGAAAGTTATGATCAAAGAGAGAGACCAGCGGGCTGAAACGGAGCAGTGCGGAGCTGGGCTGAGGAATCAGATAAATGAGTGAACTCCTCCATAGTTTAGGGCTAGGGGAAGAATAACAATAATGTATTAATGTTCAGGGAAAAGAGAAATAATAAAAATTATATTTGTCTAGTAGGGAGGGAGGGAATCTTTTAGAAATATCCATAACTATACTGAAATGCAAATTACTTGACCCTTGGTCTGTTTCACACAAGGAGGACAGGACCTGATGATATTTGGTGAGATTTGATGGAATGGTACATTTTTTCAGTAGTAACACAACTTAATATAAGTTTGCACTTTTAAAAATCAGTAGATAGAGAAAATTTCTGTCAGAATTGGCCAAGGATGTGTCCAAAGCATTGTTTTGTATTTTTAAATACAAAATAAGAAAAAAAAAATCCTAAGAGAAAAGTTTTGAGAAAAGTTCCTGAAGAGGCAAAGAAATTCTGTAACATGCCAGAACTTAGAGAGGGTAAGTGACATGAATAATTATAAACCTCTAACCTAGGCATTAGTTCTGGAAAAAATGGATTTTAAAGCTTTATATGGAGATTGATCAGTCATGAACACTGGAATAATAATAAATGCTTAATGACATAAGTTTACAGAAAATACATTCTCTCAAGGTAAACTTGACAAAATATATAAATTAAACCTATTCTCTGAGAAACTTATTTGGAACCGTGCAGCCTTTTATCTGGCTAATTTAATTTGTCCAGAATTAACATTAACCCCAAACCATCAGCATGCACAACACAGGCTCTTTTCAAATGCCACAGCAAACTGAGTTAGTGCATTGCACTATTATCAATGTGTGGCTCAGACAGGGTGATGGATCATCAGTGTGCCAGAACTGAGTTAAGCCATACAATGTCACCCTCGGGAGCTGGTTAATTTTGAAAAGCAAAAAAAAAATGAAATATGAAAGGCAAGGCCTCCATGTCCAGCTGTGCTTCAGTTCTCTCCAGGGAGAAGGCAGCAGCTGTTGGACATGGAGCTGTGTGGACTGGAGCATGATGTGGTGAGAGTCACTGCTGGACACTGGTGCCCTGAACTGCTGGGTCCCACTGACTGCACTCCAACCACACAGCTGGTAATGGTCTTAAAATACAGCTTTTTATCTTGTACCATTAGGAAAAAAACCTCTCAGTATCTCTGTTCTGGGCATCTTCAGGTCACTGCTTTACAAATCTTTGTCTGTTAGAAAGAAGTAGCTAACAAAACTTCTACTGGAAAATACCTACTCCAATATTTCAAAATTTTCTAAATTTCAGTCTTCCACTTTTTCTTCCCCTTGCGACTGAATTCTTTTAAACCAATATTCTACATGATGGCTTTACTGTTAGGAAATAGTGGAAATGTTTAAAAAAGGAGTTGTGAAAGATGAACTCAAAACACTTATTTCAAAGTTAAAAATCATCCAAACAGGGAAAATTTATTTACCATCACTCACTTACTAAATCCAATATTTGCAATAAATTGTTTTGGAACAGTGAAGAAATCTTTTATTCTTTGAGGAAATTACAAATCAAGTCAAATTCAGTAATGAATTAATATGGTTAGCTCTAAACATTTTTTTCCTCCTGTATTTTGACATGTCTTGAATTATTCACAAACCATCCTCTGTCAGTGATACTTAGATGCCATCACAGAGTCTTGGGGCATTTGCTTTCTCTTTTTAATCAAGCTATGCATGGTAACTTATTAGTGAATTATTTGCAGGCAAAGCAAAACTGATCATATTAAACATGTACTGAGTGGGAAGGCATTACATATTCTATTTAAATAGAATACGAGGATAGGTAGGATATAAGATACGGTAGGATATCAATCTGCTATTTTAAATAAGGTACAAGAAGCTTTGCCCAGACAAGGATCCACTTTTATGTGTGTTACATTTTTAAGGTACTAATCCCTAGGAGACATGGTAGCTAAAATCAATGGACACAGTCAAAACATTCATATTTCCACCTTGAGGTATCCCAGGAGTCTGGTTTTTTTTCATTGTAACTAAAGGTGACCAGGCACACTCAGAAGTCCATATCTTTTAGATATTGCAGGCTCAGTATTTAAAAGCAGAAGCAGCAGAAAACCTCCTGTATCTGAAAACCTTGACCAAGTAGTTATGCATAACACATACTTATCTAAATCTGCATTTAATGTGAGTACTGAATTGCTTAATTTTTCAACCTCAGTCATTTTTTAAAAAAAAAGCAATGTTTTTAAGTTGAATATTCCTGAAGTAGGAGGCTGGAGAGCAGCCCTGGGCAGGGAGAAGAGTTACATGGGGAGAGCTAGCCCAGGGTGCTCATCCGTGGAACTGAAAGGCATTCTCAAAATAATACTTTTCACTACTACAGCGCCTTTAATCTGAAAACCAAAAGCACTCTGCAGAGTCTGTGCCCTCGCTGGGCTGCAGTCACTTCTGGCTATTCCTTTGAGAGGCTTTTCAGCTGCTGTCTGTCCTCGGATCTGGTCTGTCAGTCCTAGCCTGGTACTCCCCAACAGCAGTCCTGTGTAAATCAGTGCACTGCTCATAAAAAAGCAAACTGAGAAATAAACTTTGCATAGGCATGAGCTTCATCTCCATCAAACCAGGGTGGTCCAGAATTATGGACACTGAAACAAATACCCACAAAACCAAACCAGAGCAAAGAAACCCACCAAACCCAGAACATAATTTGTTTTAAGTGCAGCACAATACACAACTGCAGAACTAGACAGAACCATGGACTACTTTGAGAACTTTTAGCAGGGGTGAAAAAGAGGTTTGTCTTTATTTGTGGTGAAGCTCATTGCAAAAATAATTTTAATCAGTCCTCAATCTTGCTGCAGTACTTTGCTTTTTGTCTTTTTTTTTTCTCCTTT
This sequence comes from Parus major, assembly GCF_001522545.3. NCBI lineage: Eukaryota > Metazoa > Chordata > Aves > Passeriformes > Paridae > Parus > Parus major. The sequence goes on from NC_031771.1 coordinate 26,284,354, forward strand.
TTCTTTTCTTCTTTTCCTTTGGTGATGTTTCCTTTCTGAAGACCATATAAAGCAGGACACAAGAAATGCATTTGCTTCTCTGGCCTTTTGAGATGAATTATATTTAAATCCAGTTCTTCCAGTATCTGGGGGATGATGAGCTTGTGTGCTGCATCCCTTTAGTCAGTTCTTTGCTGTCCTGAGGACTTCATGATTCACCATCACTGTGTAGAGATGGAAAAGAAAAAAACACCAGTGTCACACTGTTGGGTTAGTTGTCTCAGCAGGAAATAACATGCAAGAGTATCTGTAGAGTTCATGAGAATGTGTTACCAGAAAATAAATCTGTCACCCGTGCAATGGATGAACTGATGCTGGCAGTGAGGGCTGCTCTGATTCCTGATGGTTCATGTCTGCCCAGCACAGCCTTTCTCCTGCTCCTGGCTCTCTTTCCGCAGCTGAGGATAACTTTGGAATTTTTGGTTTATGTCTGACCTCATAATAGGTGCATTTTCTCTTTGTCCCACTGGTTTCTGCCCAAGTGGCTTGCTCCCTAGCACTGTCTTAATAATGTTTGTCTCATGCCAATGTTAAAAATGTGACATCTTCTATCAGCTGATTTGAATTCAGTCAGCAGGGATAACAGCAGGGTTTTAAATCACCTCTGAAGCTTAAAGAGCCACTCATAACCTTAATATTTTAGAGGTTTTCTTAAGTCTCTTGACAAATTGAGACCCATTTTGGGAATGCAGTATTTCTTACCATCCACTGACTTGTCATCCACCCAAAACACTTCTCCATAAGAAGGAGTCATCCTTTTTCAGACAGAAAGACTAGGATGGTGCCCAGCAGCACCCAAGACAAACCAAACCTCCCAGGTGATAAAGCACAGGGGGATTGCTTGTACTCCACCCCCTACCATGGCCCATGCTGTGAAGGGAGCAGGCTGCACTTATTTTTCTGGGTCAGTAAAGGTCCCTGGAGCAGAGATTGGTCTCTACCCCCTTGTGCTCCAGAGATCATCAGCCCTTGCCTGCTGGCCCTGCACACACTGCCTGCTCCTTCCTGCATGCACAGGATGGGAGCCCTGGCCCAGGGTAGCTGAGGGGGTTTTTCAATTTTGTGATCAAAGGCAAGAGGTTAAGGCAGGAGGTTTTAATTCAAATATGTATATTTTGAAAAGTGTACATAAATGTTAAAAATGTGTATACATATAGGTTTGTAACTTATTCTATATAAGGATATAATAATAGTATACTACAATATAATAGTACAATATAATATATACTATAACCTTTAGGTTTGTAACAACCAACAAGGCCAGGGTGGGTGACCTCCACCTATCAGGGATCCCAGGTTGTCATATCTTGCTTCCTGTGCATAAATGTGCAGCCTTGATGCCCAGGAGTACAAATTTTGCCATAATAATGGCTTTGTTTTTTTATTTCTAAGTCTTTCACTTTCCCTGCTCGAAAGAGATGCTGAACACATCTATTTATGTGTACATAGTTCTCTTTCTGACATTATTTATTCATCTAAGAATTTGGTTGGGAAAAGCAGCAGATCTTGGACTGATAAGGTTCAATTGCAAATAAACAAGAAGCAATTTTTTGTCTGTTTACTCAGAAATTCCACCACTTCAAATATTTTTTCACATTGAAATGAAGCATATTTTTCAAAATTTCATGTGAAATTAAATTTGAAGATGTAGTCTTGGGGTAATGAAAACATTCAACATAGAAATATTTTACTGCCACACAGTTCTGTTCTTCAAACTTTCAAAAATTTTTATATTAAAAATTCACTTACTCAGAAGAGTAGTTTTGGGACAACCTTCATTCTGAAAACTTCAAAGTGTCTTTATTGAAATGTTTTGTCTTGTATGTTTTCAAAATTATATCAGAATCATTCATAGTTCAAAACATTTGTGTCTTGATGAAGTCTCCCTCAGCATCTTTGTGAAGCAAGAAAACACCACCTCTGTTCAGTGTGGCCTCGAGATGTTTCCCATACTAAAATACCGATAAAATCTAAAAAATAAATTGCCCTAATTTTAGAAGAATTTTGCCCAAACAAAGCAGTCTTTCAGAATCTCAAACTGAATCTAATATTCCTGCACTTTGTGTTCAACTAATATCCCTTGTCTAAGCAACTCTGAATGTTTTAGAGATAAATCTCCTATTTTTACTTGCATTTGTTTGCCTTTCTACAATTTAGAGGCATAACTTTTTCTAATCTAGTCTGATTCTAAGATACCATTCACAAGAAAATCTGCTTAAATGTGCATGCCTTTGCTCTGACTGAAGTATATTTATCGGAAGAGGGTTGCTTTTTTGTAAGGCTTAAGCCTCACTTTAGTGCTATGAAATAACTCTGTTTTACAGATGGGGAGCTTGAGGTAGGGTGTAGCCCAAAGATGCCTTTTGATAGCCAGGAGCAAAACCTCCTTCTTCTGATGAGGTTAATGCAAATCCAGTACAAAAACATTCCTTTAGCAAGGATGGTAAAACGACAGCTCAAGCTGGTAGGCCATGATGATTTTTTTTTTCCTTAAGATGAATTGTTAAAGATTTGGAAAGTAAACTTGATGCTGAGGGTGGTGTTGTGCTTAAAAAGCCTTTTACAGTATGACTTCTGCTGGTGTTAACTTGTGGCTGAAGCATCCTTTGTCCTATACTCCCTGGTATAGGGAGTGGTATGCTCAGCAAATCTGCTTTTAGAGAACTGCTGTGCAGCTGCCTCTCCTTAACAATTTTCCCCCCTCTGAGTTATCATTTAGCAGCAGGAAGGGAAGACACAGATGGCTAACAAATCCAGGATCTTTTCCAGTTGCTAAGGGTAAAATTAATGTGCTTGCTTGCATCTGGAACCTAGCATCTAAGCCTTTTTTTTAAAAAACAAAACTGAACTAAAACAGCAACAATGATTTCACTTGCAAGAGGTGTAAAAAGAAACCTTTTATGTACGAGTGGCTGTAGTGGACAAGCCTCGTCCAAAGGTTCCTCTGAAACTGCAGCTTTGGAGCAACTGAGCTGAAACCTCTGCAGCAGTGGTGATTTAACATCCCTATTTCACTCCTAAGCAAGGAAATTCAGAAAAGAGGATTGGAATATTATGACAGTCTACAGTGAGAGGTACAATTCTGCCAGAGAGGCGTGTTCAGTGGAATTATCCAATGCCATGGGAAGCAGAAGACCTAGGTCCTCTCCCTGCTCCTGGCCTTGCCTGACTGCATCACTGCTTCCACTGCACCAGGGATTTCTTGGCACACAGGACGTCTTGTTTATCATAACCTGGCACAGAGAAGCTGCTTTGCCCACTCCTCAAAATGCAGCTGCAACACAAGGGTGCGGGCAAGGGCAATGTGCAGCCTCTTGTTTCCAGCTGGAAACAAGAACCAGAATTTTTAATTAGGGAAAATTGTGAGGGGTTTAGGAGTTCTGGCCAAAATCCTGAGGAAACCAAGCAGAAAGATTTTAAGCTTACAAGCTGTCAGGATCACGGTTTTGCATCCCACTGGGATCTCTGCTTGGACTATCAACTAGTGCCAGCTCTGGGGGAGTGCTGCAAGGGGACACTGGGAAGATCCTTTGTGCCCCTCATTCTCATTTTTTTCTTGGAGTCAGACAAGTCCCTGTCTATCAGGTCACAGCTCCAGCCAAAACCTCTGGCAGTGCTCCCCAAGAACCTATAGGCACCAGGTGGCAGAGGGGAGCTGGGTGCCTTTGGTGAAGAGTGCCAGGGAAGCTATACTGAATGCTTGTATTAACACCTTGGGAAACTGTGATTAAAGTCTGATCAGTGAGTGAAACTCCATCTGTGCCATCTGGTTGTCTGTCTTGCACCATTTTACAACTGTAAGATTATTTAGCAGTGCAGTTTACAGGAAGAGACCTTTTCAGAAATAAGGGTGTCAAGCCTTTAAGTTGAAGTCAGAGTTTCTATATGTAAAAATTTTAAAGCTTATATGGATCAAAGAATAATTCTATAATTCCATAAAAAAATCCAGATTATTTTAGTATTATATAGTATTTTATAGTATTATATATTTAGTATGTATTATATATATTGCTATATCTATTATATAGTATATGATATAGTATTATATATTTAGTATTTTGTATTATTTGAAGAAATATATTGACTGTATTTCTTCAAATAATATAATGAATTAAAGTACCTTGGGTTGGCGATTGATTCTTTTTCTTCTTCTCTTACAGTAGGCAAACATTCACAGTCACCTGGAAAAGGTAAGAAACAAGACTGCAGTTACTCTTGGCAGTTGTTCTACATTTATTTCAAAAGCACATCAACTTTTATCAAGCAGTCACTCTAGAATACCGATCTGCAGGTGCACTTCTGCACCCTTTTATCTGCATGGTCCCCAGAGCATAAATCTTACACATCTTTCCCTTTAATAGGTGGTGCCACCATTTATTTATTATATATATGTTAGTTCTTTATGTACACCTATACAGATGAGCTGCTTTTGAGGACTGTCTCCACACACACACACACACACACACACACACACACAAAAGAAAGTGTGTAAAATATTTGCTCCCTTCTCTCCACAAAATTTTAAAAATATGTTTTACACCAATTTTTTCCCCACGTAGTACACTTAATTCCTCTCTTTCACTACTGCCACTTAGCACATGTTTTCTACAAGAGCTTACAGACCGCGAAGGTCAAAACCCCATCTGTGCTAAGGCAAAGAAATGCTCCAAAGAGCTTTATGTCCTGAAAAACAAAGCATGCCCAGTAGGTCAGGCAAATGAGCCTTTTGGATAGAAGGCAAGGGACCAGGAATGAAAAAAAAAAAATCAGTGTTTCAGCATTTCCTAGCCAGTGGAAAGTTGCTCATGGTTCAAAATTAGGCCTTGGTTAACTCATGGCTTACCAAAGACCTGCATTTTTTGAGGGCACCCTGGAAGGACAATGCAGACCCCCAAGAGATTTTAACTGGGAATTCACCTGGGAGAAAAATGGAGGGAAAAATGCAAGGTACTTATAAGTAACTGAGAAAGCAGCTGAAGATGCTGCTGCATGTTCTAATTGCTCCATGGGCTGATAGCGTTGCAAGGGAGGGGAAGAGTATATTCATAGGTTCCTGGTGGCAATTTTAAATAAATGGTGGTCTCAACTATGAGCAAATGGCTATTTCTTCTACAATACCTCAATGTGGAGCTCAAAAGTGTAGAAATTCTGGAGACTGAAAGAACTAGATGCTTCAGAGAAGCTAGTGTTTAGCATTAAAATGTGTATTTAAAAATATAAATAGCATTCACAGCTATAAGTGTGTTTAATAGAAATTTCTACTGGAAACCGAAAACATTTATGAGATTCTATCACATATTAAAAATAAACTCCCACACAAACTAAAATACTCCTCTGAAAAAAATCTACCTCTGACATTTGTTCAGTTATTTTAGTAGGAGGGAGCCAAGAGCACAACTAAAAACGTTGTAGGAAAAGCAGTGATACACATAGAAAACACCTTCCTATGCATGGGATCTACGTCAGCAGGCAAGAGAGGGAGGATGGAGTAGAGGGGTTACCGTGTACCATTTTTGTTCATGCTGTTCATCCATTTATCAAGCTCCTCCATTTCTATCTCCATAACAGAAGGTGTGTCTTCTTCAAAAATAGGACTTGAGAGAAGAGGGGTGGGGGAAAAAAGCATTACACAAAATGCTTAATTCAAACAACTTACAATGTAGTGGTTTTGTATGACTCTGCTATAAATCCACACACATATATTAACTCTGGAAAGCCATCCTAGCCCAGTAGTCTGAAGAGAGATCAGCCCAATGGGTGTGAACCAAGGGGCCACAAACAAGGGAGTGGCACCAAGCTGCCAGTCCTGGGCAGAGGTAGGGCCAACTGAGACATAACACGCAGAGGTACTCAGATTGTGCAGCCAGAGACATGCCAGGGCATAGGATCACTGCAGATTCTTGAAAACTGTCCCTGTTGTAAATAGAAAACTAAAAAAAAAATAGGATAGTTTGTCCCTGCCCTCCTGGAACACGTGACAGAAGTACCACTGTTCCAGTGTTAAAAGGTGAAGGCCTAAAGTTTCATCGTAGCTATGACTGACATTTGCAGTGACTTCAAAAGGAAAGGTCATGAGAGCTGCATTTATTTAAATGCCTTTGCTTAGCTTCCTTTTGCTTATCATTCCTGCAGTCATATGGTAGAAAATCTATTTTTAGCAAAAAAAAAAAATTGGTTTTTTACTTGTAGAGCCAATTCATGAACTTCATTCAGCATTGATTAGCAAGATGGAGGTAATAGAAAACAATAAAAATTATGACTCTGATAAGAGCCACACAGCTTCTGTCTTGTTTTGCAAGCATCTGAGGCATTGTTCCTGTGGCAGCCAGGCAAACCTTTGTGCCTCATCTCTGAGTAAGAAGATAAACTTGAAAAACAGGGGAGCAAGACACAGAGCTTATTCTGAATAGCAAAAGCCTGTGATGAGCCTGGGAACTGATCCCCTTTGCTCATGGGGCATCAGTTCACCTTGTACCTCTTGTGGCTGATGGAGCAGGAGGTGCCTAAGAGCAGGCTCAGCAAGGACTGTGGGTGTCTGTGGGGCAGCCCTTGCCTCAGTCACCACTAACTCTTGTTCTCCTGCTCTAGTCTTACACTTCAGCCACAACCTGAAGTCACACTTTATCCACCCGTTCAGATTGCTGGTTCCATTGATGGCAGAAAAGTAATGGTGTTTAGTGTACAGCTGAATTACAAGAGGCAGCAAAGGAGGCAAAGGTTAGAGTAAAAAAACCCTTTTTTAAAAGAATGATATTCATAAAGTTTACCTTTTTACGTTTTCGCTTCCCAGCTCATCTGAAAAAGAAGAAAGTTGGTGTTCATATTTCTGCATATTTACCCATTTTATTCACAGGATCCAGACAGCAATGCAAGCCTTGAATAAGGCCAAGTAAAACAGATTGCATTTTCAAAAGGCATAAAAACCAAATTACAGATGAAAGACAAAACATTTTCTCCTGTTTGCAATTTTCAGAGGAACCCATTACTTCAAACCTAAAAGCATCTCATTATTAGCTCAGCCATGCTGGGAGGAAGCCCAGTGTTGGTGTTGCAGTGGGCAGGACAGGGCAGATGCACACTTCCTTCAGCAAAACAGATGTGCTGAGGGAAATGGTATCCTGAAAAGGAGCCACTTCTGCATAAAAATTGTTTACTGGAAGCACTGGGACATTTTGCTACAGATTACACTCGGGTAATTCAGCTCTGTCTGGAGACTCTGGGAGCCACTCATGGGGAGAAGGGCGGGGGGCAGTTGGAGTGCATGGCAGATTAGATCTCACTTAGGCAAATGAAGCTGAACTAGCCAGATGTCAAAAGGGATCCAATCTACTCATGACTCCAAGACAAAGTAAAAATGGGGGGGGGAATGGTGTCACAGACATAATTCCAGTAAATATCTTCACCTCCAGGAATCAAGTGACTGAAAAACCTGTCTTAAATCACCTAATTTTTAATTCATTGTTGGCAGTGGGTGATACGTCCCAGTTGTTCCAGCACACTCCCAGACTGCAGAGCCACCCCAGAACCACAGAGCCATCTGCCCCAGCCTGGAGGATGCTCAAAATCCCAGGCTGGCACAGGGAATGAGGTCCTAGGATTGTGTTCTAAAAGGCACCACATTTCCTAACCCTCTGAAGAGTATATCTGCATTTCAATCATCCAGAAACAGGCAGGCAACTGGGTGCCTGGTTGCAAATTCATAGTTTGTTAGAGGGAAACCCAGTGATCAGGCAAATGCAACCTAAAAATGCCCTGAAAACTTGATTTAAAATCTGTTGAATGTGTTGCACTGTCTGCAGGCTGATGAGCTGACAGCTGCACTCTGACCATGTAAAGACTGGCACGACCATCTCAGAATTTCACTTACCAACTATGTGGTTTTAATATGACACCTCAGTTTGCTCTCCTGTGGCTTGACAGTCCAAGTTACCAATTCCTTTGTTAACAGATCACAGCACCTTCCTGAAGCAGTGCTCACCCTACTGCAGTACCCAGGCAGTCTGACCTAGCTCATTTGCCATGATGTCTTCATAACAGCCTCCACCCTATGGAATCTGGATTCCTTAAAACTGTTCCTTAAAATTATTTTTCTTGTGCTTATTTCAGTGAAGCTCCAAGCAGCTTTACCTTGTTGGCACTCTGGGCAGTAGAAACATTAATTTCACCCTGCCTAAAGTTGTTGAGCATAGAACATGCATTTGCAGCCATGGCTGCATCCCTGAGCATTCTCAGCATTTCCAGGAGCCAGAGATTGGTGCCAGGGCTCCCATGGGTGTGGCAGCTTGAGCAGGATGTGCCAAGGGGCAGAAGTAGCTTCTGCCCAAGGAGAGGTGTGTGACCAGGTACTGCTGGCTGGGGAGGATCCCTCTCTTACTTATCAAACATGCAACTACGATCAGAGAAGGGCATCCTAAGTGTGGCATCCCATGCCTCAAAATAATGTTCTATTAATGCTGAACACATCCTAGAAACAGCCTTTTGATTCACAAGAAGACAAATTTACCTTGCTTGGACTTTTTCCTTTTATGATGCATTACAAAAAATGTGATCAACAAAATCATCAGGACCAGCAGCGCCACAGGGACAACATATATCAATATAGACTGTTCTGCTGCATCTAGGCTGTCCTCATCATTCACAGCATCCAGTTCAGTACTTGGAGAACTCTGTGTTTCAAAGCTGCTTTCAATGGTGCTTTCAGTTACAAGTACTGGCTCATCCACAGTCGAAGGACCCGTAGCAGGAAGATGTGTTGCTGTAAAAGTGGGTAATATCATCGATCCATCTCCTGATCCATCAAGTCCAGGGTCTGTCAAATATATGAAGACAACATTTTAAGGGTTTCATTAGTATTATCAGTGAGTTAAAGTGTACAGCTGTAGTATTTACTTCCTATTTGATGTCTAAAAAAAACAACAGCAGATGCCCCATACACACAGATTGGAAGTCATGGGCGTTGGATGTAAAAGTAGATCTCAACTTTGTCACATAATCTTACCAGTCATGACCATGTTCTTCAGCTGACTTTTACTGGGACACGTCAGCATGTGTCATCTGTCTGCACACAGCTGCCTTGCACAGACAGACTTCTTTTCCTGCAGGTTGGCATCCGGTCTTGCTCACATGCAAAATTATTCTGCTTCTCAGCAAACCACACCAGCCTGTTTTGCTTTTCAGTCCTGGCCCATATGTTCCCCCCTCGCCCCACCCTTACCCAAGGAGTTAGGTACTGCCTTCAGGTAGACCATTATCCCTGGTTCACCAATTCCTTTGGCTCACTTATCTCCCTGTTTCTGTGCCTTTCTCAAATTTGTCAAATTTATCTCACTGTGAAAAACAGAATTGGTTAAAGTAAGTCTGAAGGATGCAAAAGCTGCTGACTTCCACTTCTGCATGGACTAGAAGAGATGATAGTGACACGGGGAGCTTGCTGCATACAATTAACTGTTCTTCTGACTGATTCTTCAGGCTGGCTGAAGGAGTGTATAGCAAAGCATCAGTGCTGGACATTCCCCATAAGTACTAAGACTGGGGGTTTTGAACTTTGATCTCAGTTCTGGTTTCATTTATCATGTGTTGTGCAAAAAAAGTGGCTAAAATTGGCTGTGTCAGTAATAGTGAAACAGGTGCTTTTTGAGTGTTTAGGTTAGAGTCTCTATAGAGTCTCTATTCTATACTGATGCCAAAAATCCTGTTGTAGCCAGAGGAGCAAGTATCAGTCTTTAGATAAATTACAACATGAAATTAAATGATGGGCTTTTTTTGTGTTATCTGCCCTTTCAGATACAATGCTGGAATGGTGCACATCTCATTTCATGCAATAAAGCAGGATGGAATTTCTTGACTTTTGCAATTACATGTTTCTCCTTGTTCTTGTAAAGTGCTGGGCAGCCAGAGTTTCCACTAGAGTTAGCATGAGCTTAAGGTTTTCAGCACCTTAGTGCTGGCATTTCCAATCTCACAGGACTGGAACCAAAAGTACTTAGCATTTTAAATGCTTTCGTAAACACATTAATCTTCATAATGGCCCTGAGAGATGAGCAGTTATCATCTCCATTTTATAAATGCGAAATCAGAAGGACAGGGATGCTGTCCTTCCCAGGGATGCCAAGTGAGAGAGAAAAACTGAGATTAGAGCGCTATCTCATGCTTAATCCACTCTGCAGCATCTCCTCTCCCACCAGATTTGTCTCAAAGAGGAGATGAGTATTTCATGAGACTGTGTTCAAGGAAACCCAATTTCAGATGAATAAAATTATTTGAGTGTGACAGCAGTGTTTTATCTAGATTTTTGTGCTGCATATATCACACAGGCATCTGATTGTTTCATCCTTTCCTAAAAGCTAGGAAAGAATTTGAATACTTAATGTAATACTGTGAAGGTCACCAAACTCCTGCACCACAACAGGGCAATGAAGATGATACCTCTTCTGTGGCAAATCTCTTTGTATCAACAGTCTGTCTCTTCTGTATTTAGTATTTCAGTCAAAAGCAAAACACAATCTCTGCCTCCCTTGCAGGTAACGACCCCCCTAGGTGTGTGCTGCTCCACCCCTTCCCTCGATCTGCTGGCTGTCCTTACTCTTACTGCAGAGGACAGGAGGGAGAGCTCCTCTCCCTTACTAGTTTGGCCATTTGACTTTTCTTTTCCAAGGTAGTTTTTAGCTCCCAGTGCCTGCAGCCACTCCATTTCAATTGCTGTTGTGCAGAGCGGCGAGGCAGCACGAGAGATGTCTGTGCTGCAGACTGTGGCATGATGGACTGTGCCACAGGCAGAGCTGATGGCCCACTGCAGCCTCCCTCAACCTCTTTGGTGACCTTGCTTCATATTCCTCCTCTAGCCATTGCCCTTGAAACCCATTGCCTGCCACATTTGATATATTGAGAGGGACAAGCCTGTTGCTTAAAATAGGAAAAGGGTGTGGAGAAAATACCTTACTTTTCATTTATTCATAGAGCTAAAATAGATTTTTCAAATGTCTAAGGCATGGTGTGGCTTAAAAGCAAAGCAAACAGTCACACCTCATTAACTGCAGTGATAAACTTTCAGCTGCAGAGTATGCTCTGCTTGATTTCCGAGAGAGATTTTTCCAGTATCTCCGCCACTTTGCCTGGTTTTGAACAATGAAGCAGACTTCAAATCATTTGTCTCTGTGAAATAGAATTACCTTTTCTAGTCTCTAGGCAAAGAAAATGGCAAATCACACGGAGTGACCTTGCTGCCACATATTTTTTTCACTTTGCATAATTCCAGGGACAAAACAGCATCTCTCTGGGAACACCATTTCCTCTTACAGAGATCTTTTCTCTGAGTGAATTAAATACATCTTTCAGCAGAAGGGCAGCCAATTGCACAATGTTCTTGCAAGGATATTGCTCTTATTTCCTGCATTTTACTTGCTGTCTCTACACCTCCCGCTCCCCCGTCACCTCCGAGGAACAGAGCTCAGCCTCAAGGGATGCCCCACATGTCACCCAGCAGTTGCTCTCACTCTCAGGCCACCCACACACCACCCTTCTTTCACAGTAGGAAAGCACAACCTGCACCTGGGCTGGCCCAGTGGCTCACGTCAGGGAAGGATTTGTGCCTCCAGTCCGACAGGAAGAGTTGGGCTCAGGCCTCCGGGTGCAGCTGCAGCGCCTGCCACAGCCGCCCACCCAGACCACATGAGACACACATGGCTGACCTCAACATAGATGCTATTTTTCATAGTGTTTCAATTAAAGTGCTCAAAATAGGAAGTGGGCTGTGTTGCAGCTGGCCCTGGTGGCTGTTCGCTGGGGTGAATGAAAGCTGGGCTTTACAAGGTTTGGAGCAGGACAGAATAACACCTGAAAGTTGGAGATTTTGTGAAATACTGGTCAAATATTTTCTCTAAGTCAGATATGCAGTGATAATTCATACCATGAACTGTCTTGTCACTGTGCTGGGGTTTCATCTTGCAGACATCCACTAGCTCCCTGCAAATGGGAATCATACAGCCATGCAGCATGACATTCAGGATGGAAAAGCAAGGTCAGTGGAGTATAACGGAGAGCAAGTCACACGTGACTATATAGCTATCTCCTTGACTTTGCAAACCTTTCTCTTGTTGAGCTCAGCCTCATGCTGTTGGCTACATTCCAACATCCATACTCATCCCTCTGCACCTCTTGTCCAAGGAGCAAATGCTCATTCAACAACCACATGGGCTTCACCTTTGCCTGGACCACCTGGAGCAGGAATGCTGGTGACTTCCTCCTGTGTTGAGGGAAGTGGATGGGAACACACCACACCACAGCTCCAGCCCAGCCTGTATTGCCACTTTCCATGCTTTCAAGAGAAGAAGGGAGAGGGGGTGACATGCAGCTGCATCCCACCCTGATGGGAAGGTGGGCACAGATGGAACTGGAAGCTAAGAAGCTGGAGCTGGAAGTCAGAAAGTTCTAATTCAATTTAACTATTGTTGTAATAAGAAAAGCTTTCAACATCTTTCATGTCTCATCTTATACCAATAAAACTAATAGTGAATAAAAAGCTCCAAAAGTACCTACTACATCCCCGTCCCATTATTAATAAACAAAAATCCAACAACACTATAGTGTCTACTGACAGAAGAAAAAGCAATGAGATGGAGAAAAAGCAAGAGCTATGTCAGTGGGATAGCCAGGCTTGCTAGTTTGAAAAGAAAATTTCTATTTCCCCAAACTTTCTCATAAACTATAAAAATGCAGTGAAATGACAGCTTACAAGAAGGTGACAGAACAAGAAAAGGCTATAAAGCTGAAATCAATACACACATGGTGTAGTCATACCACTCCACAGGGTCTGTATGATCCTCTCTTGTATTGCTTGGCTCATCCCTGCACTGCTCCTCTCTCCACATTTCAGCTTGCTGTAAGAAGGGCTGCTCCTTGCCACGGCCAGGGCTTGCCCGGCTGCCTGTTGTGGCAGGCCTCGCCTGTCAGTCTGGCTGGAAGAAGAATCCTTAAAAGCCTGCAGGCTAGCTGTTGGGAGCATACACTCTTCTGATGAGGGAGCACAAGCATTTCAGGGTGGCTAATCTGTAGACAAGATCCTATTAAAAGGAGGTGCTTAGAAAGCGTTATCTAGGTATAACCTGAAAGAGGAAACAACTGTTTAAGCTCATTTATACAAGATGGAAACTGCTTTTCCTCATTATATTTCTATCCAGCTGAAGTACTGCATTAACAGGTGGTGTTGCAAATTCAGTCACACATCTTAGAATGAAACTGTAGAATAAACCTGTAGTCTCATTGCTCATCCCCAGTACTAAAGGCTTTCCAGACCAATTTATGGATTTAGTTGCTTCTACTTAATCGGATGGCCTTCTAGCTCTGCATCTGTGATACCCATGCGACCTCCCTGTGATGCAAATCTCTGCTCCTTGCCCTCAGGAGGACCCTGAAATTAAAGATTCAAAAGCTCTGGAGGCTTTCCAGCTATCATAAAATCTCTGGAGGGAAAAGAGACTGGTGTCAGTGACTGAAAATTAGTATACAGTCTTGCTGATGTAAATGAGAGTTTTTCTAAAGTGTCCCTGAAGCACCTGAATAAAACAGTGAATGTTTGTGTGTGTGGCTAAAATGGAGGAATGGTAGTAAATACGCAGGAGAAGTTGATATGTTCAGTAGAAAGGATCTATCTATGTGTTAGGGTGCTGCACTTTGGAAAGGGAAAATGTAGCAAATCCTCATTTCTTACACTGCTACTTTGCTAGAAGATTTTAACAGGTGATTGTAATAGGTTCAAACCCATTCTCAGTTCATTACTGTGGGGAGGAACAGGTCAAAACTATTGCTGTCTTAGAGACCTCGGCTTTGCAGGGAAGACAACCTAAAAGACACTTGTCTGCCAAGGAAAGAGTCACTACCTGTGCTCGTGGTACAAGCTGCTGAACATCTGGATCCTGTATAACAGTGCTTCTTTGAATGACAATTCAAAACAATAGCACAAAGACACAGACAAAATAAAGCACTACCTGCAACGACTCCAGCTCTTCCACTTGGTCATCTTACATGTTTTACTGTTCCTCTCCCTCATATGTTTTCTTGCTCCCCATGTCAGACCATTTATGCTGCAATTTCCAACATGTTTCACCGAATGCAGTGGGAGATGGCCTAGCCTGGGAAATGACTCAAGGGTCAGAGTAGTAAGGGTCTTAATGCTTGTTACTAGGGTCAGCACAAATACCTAGGTAGGTCTCCAGGGCTGCTGCAAGGCTGAGCAGTGAGTACCATCCCCTGCAGCAGAGATGATGCCCTACACTATTGCACTACACTATCCACTGTAGGGCTTCCTGACTGCATTAAAGTGGAAGGGAACTGCTGCAAATCCAAACAGCCCCTCAGTGTGGAGCTGGGAGAAGGCCAGCACTCAGAGCTGAGACCTCAGGAATGCTCTCAGAGCTACTGGATTAGAGTAATTGTAGCATCACAGGGAGAAAAACATCCATAAATCATAATCCAAATGGCAAGGCTAGGCTTTTACAAGCTTCTGGCATGGTATGGGAACAGGACTTATAAAGACTTCAATCTGTCTGTGCTATAAGATTTAATCATACTCTGTTTACCTATTTTGTAAATGGTCTCTAGACAGCAGACAACTTAAAAGGTGAAGACTCTGTCTGGCAAAAGGTAAAAAAGCTCCCGTAAAGTTCCTGCCCTGTTGATCTGTGTGCAAGGAAGGGTGAGAGCAAAGAATCTCCCTGGGAGGCTGTTCTCAGTGGAGGGGTTCCTGACCCACCGGTGGCTGTGAGGCACATAAGCCCTACATAAACTTTCCCCCCACCAGTTTAATTTCCCCCCCCCTCAAGGCTCAAGTTCACAACTTCCCCATCCAACCCTTGCAGTCAGAGTTAGTCCCCAGGTACATTTTGGGGCTGGTTGCATAGGCAAAAATCGCCTTTGCGTGGGGAGCAAAGGTGGGTGCTCTCCTTCCCTTCCCCTACGACTGTGGATTGGCTCCGTAGTCAGAGCTCACAGGGCTTGGGGAGGGCTCTGGCAAGACTGAATCACTCTCAAAGAGGAACCATTCCAAACCAGAATTTAAAGGTGGACCTAGTGGTAGGAAGTGGGGAGCGTGGGGAGTGTGGCACACCTGGTGTGTGACATCTGCCTGCCGCTTCCTGCAGCCCCCAGTGCCCATTGCAGAGAAGGGAAGGGGACACCCAGTCATGAGCTGAGGAGCCCCGGGCTAAGGCATCCCCTCCCCATGGAGAGGTGGTGATGAAATAATAGTCCTCAGTACCCTGCACAAGAACTAGAGAAGCAGAGATCACTCTGCATTGCCCTCATTGCCTTCACTGTACTCCTCCATTTCCCTGGGATCTGTTTTGCTCTGCCCATGGCAGGACTTTTGTTCCTCTGACCACTTTGATTCTGAGCTACACTCAATGCTTGCAGCATATTTTCCTAACGTGGCTGCAATGCAGCAGGGCTGTAGTAACACAGCCAAACCTAAACCATTTTATACCTCACTTAGCTCGCTCGTACAGTTAAGCAAGTTAAGTGCAAGCAGCTCAGCAGCATGCCAGGAGCCTGCAGCCCAGCTCTACACCGTGCTTATAGTACTGTTCTTCAGGGAAAAAGCACTCACAGCAAAGCACCAATTCCAGCAGTGCATTTTAGGACATGAAGAGAAGTCCAGTGATGTCTGAGACCGACCATCCTCTCTCCCTGCCTTCTGTAGAGCTCTCGCTCGCTGCAGCAGCACAGAGGCAGCAAACACTTCTAGTCCGTACCAGGGCACTTCGGCAGGGACTTGTTTGACACCGAAAGGCTCACAAGCACTGCCTCGGCAGGTGGTAGGTGCATTCCTGAAGAAATGCAGCTCACTACGAGAGCTGCCTGTCATGCTCGATCGCCGGCTGCCAAAATGCCAGTGGAACCAATGACCCCTGCAAACAGACGAGTCTCTGCAATGACACCCCACCGCCCCAGCATTTTGCCACAGGCTGCTTTTCCGCTCATGGTTCTTCTCTTCCAAGGGTCAGAACCTTAGTCCATGGTGCCAGCCACTTTGTTCTGCAGCTGAGAGTTCAAAACATTTTGTCTCCGGAACCGGCTGTTCCTTTGTTAAACCAGTTTCAGTGCACCGGGACTGCGGAAATCGGCAGTCACCTTTTGAATGGAAGCAGTGCTTTGCCTTTAACTTTGTTATTAAACAAAGTTAAATAACTTTGTGGTGCGGGGTTTAAAAAGGTTCAGAAAGCAACTAAAATTAGAAGCAAAATGCCTGATGGGTCAACGTGGAAACTCCGGTTCCCTACACACCTGCAATTTAGGAAATGTAGGAATTGTAGGATTTGTTTGCCGCTGTTCGGGGATAGGTCTAAGGGAAAAAAAGTCAAAGCTTTGAAAAAGAGAGTCAGCTGAAAACAGAGAGGGTAAACACAGCAAAAAGCAGCAGAGAGCAAGTCCCCACAGATCTCCTCCCAGCGCTCAGCTTGGAGGGTGTTGCCCTCCGACTCGGTCCCATTGCTGCAGGCGAGACACGCGTTCCCACCTGGGCAGCGAAAGGCGCTCCCTTACTCACCGCTGCCGGCCGATGCTGCGGCCAGCGCCAGGGCGGAGAGCAGCGCCGTGAGCCCGGCGCTCCGCATGCTGCCCCGGCTGCGCTGCCGGCCGAGGGGCGCTCCCGCAGCCTCCCCGCTGCACCCCAACATCTACATTTCCTGCTTCCTGCCGGCGAGCATCTGAGCTGCATTTCTTCAGGAGATGGACTCTCTTTGATGGGTTTTAGGAAGTGATGTAATTCCGTCTGGGCCTGTCAAGCGAGCAATGATTGCAAAAGAAAGAAGAAGAAAAAAAAAAAAAAAAAAAAAAAAAAAAAAAGCAGAAGTTGCTCTTCAGGCACACAGTTGGCTGAAGCACCTTTATGCTGTAGGTGAGAGAGCTCCCGCTCTCTTCCTCTCCTTTCGATCCTGACTTTACTACCTTCTATCTTCATCCACACACAAATCACACAAATCACACATCACACAAACACAATTCAGCCACGAAATGTCATATATGTATGTTAGCAGGAAGGTTTTATGCCGCTTTTCAGGGTGGTTAAGCAAGAAAATTTCAATAGTGCCTCCCCTCCTGCCTTGGTTTTAAAGCTGTAATTGGGGTGTGAAAAAAAGCTGTAATCGGGGTGGGAGACTGCATGCACTTACAGCCCCAAAAGGCAACCCCCAAGTGGGCTGTCTTCTGCAAATGGTTTGAATGGCTGGCTCTCTTAGGAGCCTACTGAGTATTCTGAGCTGGTTCATGTAGAGGAAGAGGAAAAAGCAGAAAAACACATCCTTTTTAGTTTTGAGCAGGTGGCTTAGCAAGAAAGTGCTGGGACACCAGTTTGATGATGGCTGCAGATGACAGGGGACAGAAGTTTTCAATCCCCACCAAGATGCAGGGCCTGGCATGGGGGCCCACAGTGCCACAGCTGATTGAGGTGGCAAGGGGAAGGTAATCCTACCTCCCTTCCTGACTCTTTTTTATTTTTGCTCCCCCTTGGCAGCCTTTTTCTGGGTATACAGACCTTGGTTCTTGCTCCCCACCACAAATGCTGCCCTGTCCTCTATTCCCACCACCCCATCACTTATATGTTTCACTCAGAAACATATAAGAGCCTGCCAGGGGCTTCCACGGATTTCCTTTTGGGTAAAAGCAATGGAGAACTTAAAAATTAAACCAAACATTTTCAATCTTCTTGCTGTACAGGATGGACCTATCCAGGGCCCGGGATTTGGATCTGGATCTAAACCATATATGTACCCAAGCAGGGAGAGTGGTTGGACCATATATTTGGGTTGTTCTACTGTGGAAATAAGTGCTAGGTCTAAAATTATTCTCTCTGAGTTGAGGAGAATCTGCACTCCAGATTTTACTCTGGAGTATCCCAGGTTAGAGCCATTTTAAATACTTGTATAAAATTTTCCAGTAGTAATCTAAGGAAGGAGGGTTGAATGATGACTGTGTAGGAGCTTTATAGTACTTCCCCTAGACATCAATCTGTCAAAATCTGATTTCTGCTCAGAATGTGTTGAGTTCTGGAATTTGTCAAAGCTGGTGAATCTTTCTGTTCAGATTGGTGGAAACTGATCAATTGCTTCTCCAGCTAGTAATTTTTGTTAACACACTGTTGCTTTTATAGGTCATCAGTTATAGGTTATTTAGCCTGAGTAGCTGAGAAATAGGTCAGTGATTCATTAATGACCAGCTTGTTGATAGATTTAAGCCACTTGAATGATATAATTAACAAAAAATCTGAACTGGTTTCTTAGTATTGGTAATGTATGTTTATGAACTTCATAAAACAGTGGGGAGAAAAAGCAAAGTTGCAACATTTGCACCTACAAGTAGCTAAAGAGGAGCTCAGAGTTTTGGAAGCAGTACGCTGACCAACTAATCAAATATTTCTAGGAGATATTCTTTAATATGATGTCATAGTTATACACAATAACACTTATCAGACAGAAATGTCAGAGGTGAGATTTGCCAATACTTTTAAGATTTTTCCATTAAAAAATGACAGAAACTCCAAGGATTAGTAATAGTGTCTAATTGACACAGACTGTTTGAATGATGGAAGTCCAGAAACTGAGGCTACCCATCTGTGCTCAAAGGTGAATTTCTCTAGTCTGGCAATAGGAAAACTGATAATGGGATGGTGGCCAGCACAGGCAAAGCCTGTCTGTGTTTTCAGGAGCAGAGTCTCAGATCTCAATGCTGTCACTATTGTCCATTCTCAGCTTTCCTTGAACTTTAGTCAACAGTAGGCAAAGTCTTACTATTTAACACATGGGCTGCAAACAGGTTCTTCTGATTTATCCTGCCCTGCATATTTCCAGTCTTGCCCCATTCTGGAGACCCAGCCCAGCTCACTCATCCATTACAAAAACATAAACCTAGACAGAAACTGGAAGGGAAAACAGGAAAGAATTCATGTATGTTTTGTATCTTCACTGCATTTTTACACCATATTTTGAATGTAAAGAACTATATACATCTTCTTTTCCCTTTCAGTGTTTCTACATAGGTTGTAGCATTTCCCTCAAGTTCCCATCAACTATTATTGACAAATGTTTGGCTAGAAACTCATCACTCCCCTTGGAAGCAAGATAGCCATCTACTGCTGTGTACACAAGTATGATTTCTAAGGCAAATAAAAGTACAGGAAATGTGACTTTTGGCCACAGTACCTTTTAATTAAGATTTCAGTGGAATACAATGGCAGTTTGGCATGCATTTGACTATCCTAATTTTTTTTTTAAATTGTAGAGAAGGGGGAATGAGGTATTTTTGGATGCTGACAAATCCAACTTTCAAGCAAGGGCAGTTATCTCGGTTATCCCAAGTTATCCTAAGCAGCACTGGGATCGTGCTTCCCTGAAGTACTCCCAGCAGGCTTCCTTTAGCCTGCCTGGGAAGCAAGGTTGGTTGTTGTCTTCTGCCTCATGTGTCTCTCTTCATAGCTGAAATACAGAAACCAAAAGCTGTAGTGACAACTTCACTGCAAAACAAACTTGTGCATTTGGAAACCCATGTAGTTTCAGTCATGAACGATTTCATAAGAGGGGTAGAGGGTATCTGATAATTTCATAGGCCCTAGTGCATTTACTAGGATCCACAATGCACCTTAGCAGAAAGAAGTGTCTTTTTACAGGTAAAACCACTAAATTTTTGGGGTGCTTACCATGTATGTTACCCATCTGGAAACATTTGTGCATGTTCAATGTTATTATTTCATTGTTTTTTAGAGTATAAAGGGCATTTCTGACCACAAAGCTAGGCTGTTTGCTAATGTTGTTCCCTAATAGAGAAGGATTTGCATCACAGAGATTACAGGATGTCATCAGAACGACATTTTTAGAAAAACAGAAATGTATTGCAATGCTGCAGCCATTTGGCTGATGCTCTTCTTGTTTCTTTTTCCTGTGAGAACAACAACAGCTAAACTTTTTCAAGTGATGTGGCAAGCTGATGGTTAGTTACATGGCTTTTATTACAAACCTGCCAGTGCAGCTTGTCTGCTGCAGTCTTCAGCAGCTAATCCACCTGCTCTGAAGTGGAGGCAGGGGCTAGAGCCAGCCAAGTTCTGCCTGCCCCTTAATGACTTGTTTCTGTCTCTGACATATGTTGAGAAAGGACAGATAAATTTTTCCCACAAGTTGCTGTGAAAGAACAGAAAATAGCAGTGCACTGCAATTCACTGCAGCATTTTAAAAAAGCCAAAAACATCAAAGCAAAAGAGTTTGCGCAAAGCCCACAGGGATCTTCTTGAGTCAGCCAGAGTGTCAGCAGCAATGGCACTTCTGCGGGCTGCTGAGCTAAGTAAGATTTGCAGAATCAAGGCTAAAATCCATCCTTGTGCAGAAATTTCATGGGGATCTGGAACCTCATCCACGGTTTCACAGCAATGCCTGACTGAGCTGCAGATGACAAAGCTCTCTTTCCAACAAATTCAAATCTAGATTATATGAAAAGACAAGCTATATTTTATCTCAGCCAGAAAGGTGCTTCAGGAAAAGTTTTAGATCTTTCTGAAACCAATGCCACCTGTATAAATTAGGAGAAAAATTAGAACAATGAGATATTATCCCTAAGTGGGACAATGTAATATAGCTAAAATGAGAATGACAATAAAAGCATAAAAACAAGTATCTGCCAGTTTTAAGAATCTCTTTGCTTAACTGGACTTGTAATTGTCTTTTATTGTCTTTTCCTTTTTTTTTTTTTTTCCTTCCACATGCATAACACAAGCTGTTTCACGCTGACAATATTTTGTATACTTCAATAGGACCAGAAATAAAATACAAAACTAAACTTGAAAATATTCATATGTTTGCATTTAAGTTTCCTTTAACAAAATGAAAAATGGGTCCAAATAGAGATTTCTAAGACCAAAAAATCTCTGAAATGGAAGAGGCCTCAGGGTGCACCGAGAGCACTGGCAGATTTAGATTGAAGTGTAGCTGGACATTTCATTTCTACTCATTTGTGGGGAAGCAGTACATGGATTATACATTTTGTACATGCCAAAAGATTCCTAAGTTACTTGTGACTTGTGTCAATTCCTACAATAGATGATGCCTCCATTCCATTGTAGTACTGACTGTGTTTTGAAAGATGTGTCCTCCTGGAAGCTCAGCTTTCCCTCAGGCAAAATCCACAGCTGAAACTGCACTTCCAAAAGGACAATGTCTGGTCAGCAAAGTCATCTTGTTATTTGACCTCAAGAGAGACACAATTACTAGTTTATGTATTTAGTCCGCAGCAGAGCTTTCCTCCAGCAATAGTGGGGATTCACCCATAAAATCCTTCACACAACAACCTTCCTAGATTCCTATCCTTGGAATATAGGTGGGACTCCATAGGGTCCTGATGTTTGTCTCAGGCTGGATAAAGGTGGGATGAACACCCCAAAGTACAACTTTAGGGTTTTGTTTGTTTTTTTTTTAAAGCCTGCACTTTACCTCAATGCTATCAGCTGCGCATTCCTTTTGGTAACTAAATTAGTGCTTCATCCTAACTTTGCAACTTCAGAGTGCTCCTGGGCTCCAACAGTGGTTGTACCCTTTTCTGCCCCCAAAACTGTCTGTTTTATCATGGAAAATCCAGGGCTTTGGGCCAGGATGCTGTGCCCCTCTTATTTTCAAAACAGTGCGGAGCACCCTCATGAGAGATGAAGCCACGAGCATCTCGCAGCAGCAGCCAAGGCCTGAGCAATGCAATTCTGAGAATCAAATTTTCGGGCACTTTTATTCATTGTAACTAGGTCTACTGTGAGAGAAATCTACGATTTATTAATCTTTTATATTTTGTCCTTCTGAGGCCAGTGCTGGAATAAAACTGAAATAAAACCCATCAGTTTATAGAAAGGCTTGGGTCACCTTCCTGACCTTTTATTTATGAGTAAATCAGGGCTTCACTTTCTTGTGGAACAGCACAGGGATTTATTAAAGGTTTTAAAAGTTTGTCTCATTCTTTGAAGATAATTATGCACATGTTGTAGTAGGGTTTAAGCTGGAATTAGAAACTGAAATTATATGAATGGAAATATAAATTTTCTGTGGGGTTGCAGTATCTCAAACTTGTATTAAATATACAGTTGATGTAAACAATCCAAGTCCTAGTTAAAGGAACAATTGGGTCATTGGGCATGGCAACTCTGTTATCAGGAGAGGGTCCCCTTCCACTCTGAGTCAGGAGAGTGAGGAACACATCTGACCAGAAGTGGACCCCAAAAGATGAGCCATGTAATAAGCTAGGAAGAATTAATTCACTTGAGATGCCTTGCAGAGGAATGCAAACGTGCTCAAAAGCCTGTTCAGAGCAGGAGCTGACTCCTGAGTCTCTGGTATCAGGAATAAAGCTGTTTTGTACAGAAATGACTGTGCAGGCACAGGAGAGCAGCAGACCTCCCAGCACAGACAGACACATGGCAGACAGTACAACTGTAAGTCTAAAAGGAGTACCTGTGCAATTTAGAAAAAATCTTTGGAGAATGGAAATCTACTGGCTAGGTGGCTACTCCTGGGAGTGAGAGAAGAAACATATCCTGGATGTCCCAAGCAATGATCAGAGCCTTGCCTGGTCATGGGCTCTCATGTGCCAGCTCACTTGATAGGTGCATGGTCAGCAACTTAAATGAGGACAAAAGCCATCAGCAGGTGAATTATCTTTACATGAAACATCAGTGCTGTGTGTCTTACATGGAGGTGCCCACTCAGTGGTTCTCACAAGTCAATGCTAGCTTAAGATCTGGCTTGGAAAAACCCATAGTGCTCTGTAGAAATTGAAATGTTTCTCTTAAAGGGGTAACAAGAAGTGAGATTGATGAAGTAAGGGACTGAAAACCAAACAGAAGTCTGTCTTGGGTGCAATCACTGCAGAATTTAGTTAAATGAAAAGTAGAGAGACAAGGTACTTGAGGAAAAGTAAACTAGATTTTTTAAAATCCTCCTTACTTTCATTTCTAGGGTGCTTCAGTTGGATGTCCGAAGTTATTTTCTCAGCTGTAAATAATTCATAAGAAGAGAATAAAATCTCAAAAGCACATTCCTTCAGGAATACTAGACCATAAAAAAACACACCAGCACATCCAAACTGTAATGTGAGTACTGAGATTTTTCCAGCCACACCTAAAGCATCTGAAGATAATCTTTGATGTCCTAAAATAATGCTGCTTAAATGTTGCTTGATACTTTTTTAGGCTGTGGCAGCTCTCATTTGATCCTCCCACCTAGGTCCCTTTTTCTATTCTTGAATTAAATGTTCTCAACATTTTCCTTTGCATATTTTCACTGTAATTACTGAACTTTACTTCACAAATAGTTTATATAGAGTCCAGACTCTAAAGAAACATTAAAGAAAAGGTTTTTTAAAGCTTCTCAGATACCAAAAAATGCAAATAACCACTAACTACATTTAAGAATATGGATATCTGATCTGGGGAAAATTTTGTTCCTAGGTGATTTGAAAAATTTATTTTCCATGGTTTGTCATTTAAATACCTTTAAAGGACCTAACCCAAATATTCAGTTCTAGTGTAGAGCTATGAACCAACATTTAAAACTATGGAAGCAGCCTCCAGTCCTGTCATAGTCCAGCTCTGCAGAATTTGAGGACATATTTAAGCATATAAATAGTCCCAGTAGAATTAAAGAAACAACATCCAGCTTTAAACCAGACAGATATTAAGAAAAAAGTGTGATAGTCTGCAGAGAGACTGTATTTATAAAGTGTATGCAAGCAAGAGGCTAAATTAAGGCTGTTTGGAAGCCTCTCAGCATGTGTTTTGAGCCTGTGCCTTTTTAACTTCAGGCCCCTGAGTCAAAATGTGTTAGTGGACATGAAGGCACTTTGCCTGCTCCTCTGTGCAAGTGGAAACTAGGACTGAAGCAATGAAACATAGCTGATTATTAGAAAACATATTATTGAAACACTTATTTTTTAAAAAAATATTCAGTTAAAGCACTTTCTGTATGGCACTACATTGTTAATACTGGTTTGACCATCACAGATGCTACTATGTGATACATGCCTTTTTCAGGGTGATTGAACTAAACACACATATTGCTGATTCAAAAGTTTTCAACAGCCTTTGCAGTGCCAAGGAACCTGTTTCGGAAATTTTACTTTTTTGTCTAGAATCTAATATCAGAAACCATGCTGCAACCTGGAAAACTATGTATCTTCACCCTCATTTTCAGATGGCAATGTGAGTAGTGTCTTGCCTTATTTAATGAATTCTTATTTCTCTGAAAACCCCATCTCGACACAGGGTGTATTTAATCACTCACCAGGTCTTCATACAGGTGATATATTTTTTGGTGATATGCATCCAAAATGCCATCAGTCACAACCCAGGGAAGGATATGCTGAGGGCATTTGTGGCAGAAAGCATTGCTTCTCAACACCCTGTGTTTAAATCTAACTTTCAGTTCAGTATAGCTGACTGCAGTGCTGCAAGACTACCTGAAAAAATATGTATCATAAATTTTGCCTTCTAATTGAGTCTGGAATAGGGAGAAATCCTTTTCTAAGTGCTGGGTTGGACATACTGCAGAACACTTTCAGGTGAATCCGTGTTTTGTCCAGTATCTGTGATGGCAGTACAGGATGGCACACCTTCATTAAATATTTTTTTGGTTGCTATAGAGTGCTGTGACAGTGAAATACACTTCAGTATATATACTAGCAGCCCAATTACACATCCTAATAGCAGTACACAGACTGATACCCCTTAACTCCTGTGGCTCCCTTTTTATGCATATGACCATGTGCCAAAATGCAGGTGCACCAAGTGTGGTCTGAAGTGAGAAGATCATGGTTCTGACAGGCTGCTACCTTGCCTACATCCTGAGGCCTGATCTTCTGTCAGAAGTACAGGTTTTATACTTTGGTGTATCCTAAGTATGAGGCAAGCAATAGTAAAATTCTGTGAGAACTGGCATTCAGCCAGTCACAGGCAGATGCAGCAAGAATGAAAGAGGTCAGTCCTAACTAATGGCTGCTAATGAAATCCCTGATGGAAAGAATTGTAGATATGATCCTATAGGAAACAGAAGCTTCCTTAAAGTGAACATATAATTCCTCTCTTAATCCATTTTGGGTCTGAGCACTTAATTGTGAAGTTTTATGTCTTCTACCATGTCTGCAAAGGTCAGTCCACACCTAATCTGAGTCTACACCCTTCTTGAATGTAAATAAAGGCAGATCACAGCACGGTTCAAATTCTTATAATTTTATCTCCACACAGAGAGAAACGTGGAGTTCATTTGAGGTTCACAACTCATTCTTTTCCCATTAGAGCTGGAAATGCTTTTAGAGAATCCAAGTATCCAATACTCAACAAAACAAACAAAAACAAAACAAAAAAAAAAGCCTGCCAAATATAGGTGCTGTATTTAAAGCCTGTAAATCAGGAGGGTGGATTGCACAGAACCATCCCAGGTTTCCAAACTGGGGGATAGATCGGGTCAGGCAGGCAGCTGACAGGGAATTTTTAATCTCTGAGGAGCTGGAATGGCAGACAAGAAGAACAGAGAAGGATGAATAATTAAAAGCAAACCAGTACCTGCATTACTGCTTTTGGAGGATGTAATCTCACAAATATGTGAGGCCTTGCCTGAGGAGTCAGCATCCTAATAAGAGGCTGGCTCAGCCCACTTGGGAGGCAGAGCAGCAGTTAAGCCTCCCTCTGGCTGGATTCTGTGGGCTGTTTTCCACACATTGCAAAATTTCTTCTGAATCCTTGCAGGTCAATATCCTTCTGAACACTTGCAGAGCCCCCCCCAAAGAAAACTGTTCAAAATGATCCCCTTTGTGAGGCTGCACCAGTGCAAGCTACCGGGCTCTCCCCTTTTGAGATGAGGTGAGAGGATAAAGAAATCTGAAGGAAGTTTTAAATTTATAAAACTACCTAATCCCCATTCCAAAGAATTCCTTAGGAAGCTTACTTTAATGTAAGTTTCATATAATCTCATTGTCCAGGATACTGTCTGCCATCCCAGTGTTAGTCCTCAACAGATCATCACTGCAGATGCAGACATTTCACAAGGAATGCAGGTTTGGAGTTGCACATGTGCATTATGGCTGGGTATAAATAATGGTGTAGATATTGCTAGGGAATGAGCAAGTAATTTTACTAAAGCTATTTAACCATGAGTACTTAAGATGAAATTGCAAGATGACTTCTAGCCACTCAAGCATTGTTTGCCAAATGCTCTTCTGTTAGCTCTGGTAGGCAAGTTGTTGGCACCAGATTAGACTTTGACAAAGCTCTGAAGGTGTTGTATATTTTAGGGCACCTAAATCTACATGAGATGAGTGAGGGCCAGGTGAGAATGGGACACAAAAAACTACAAGTTTTATTACACATTAGTTTGGATTTCTGTTGCCAACTTCTACATGATAAAAGGGTATGAAGAACAACATTGCCAACTTGGCAAGAAATTATGAAACGCTAAATTTGTTTGTGTTCCTAAGAGAATTTCTGTTGCTTTTTGAAAGGATTGGGTTGGTAACAGGACATTTAGGGGAAGCCTCCTGATGGGGCATTGGAAGGCTGTTTGTATTCACTCAACAAGCAGAGCCAAGAGCCTGTAGCTCTGTTTGTCTGTACTTGTATTTCTGTCCTGCTGTTGCATGTCTATAGCATTTGCCACATCTGCTCATGCTTCTCTGTAGATTCTCACTGTTTAATGCACCAAATCTGGTCACCCTCAGCTCTCACAGGGAATTAAGGGTTTGTCTCTATTAGAATTTGAATTGTAATTAAAAATTGAATTGTTTGCCTTTGCTATGTGTTGAGCATACATGTAACAGTCAGAGCCACTTTTTCTCAGAGCTGTAAAACTGATATTCACTGTGCCAGCTTTTCAAAAATAGTTTAGCAGTTGTTGGTAACAGCACATAATAAGAATCTCTAATTAAGATCCCAAGTTCACATTACCAAGTGTCTCTTGGTTAACAAAATCCATGTCAATTTTCAAGCTCATCTGACTCTTATTGAAACGTCTAGACTCTGCAGAAACTCTTCTTACACAGAAATGCTGTTTCAGCCTTGCCTTGTCTCTAGGCAAATGTCTATTTGCTCACTGAACATTGATGAGCCCTGGGCTGGGCAGTGACAGACAGTTTACACAGATTGTGCATCCTTAGCTCTGGGGTAGAAAATTCAAACCCAAACTTGTGGCAGTTTTGAGGTGGAGGTGAATTGTGGGTGGCCATTTCTTGCTATCCAGAATTCAGAGAACTTGTGGTGTTACCTCTCATAATAATTTCTGTGAGCTAAATTATGTATGGAAATGGACTTACAGAGGACTCTCAATGTTGATTTTCAATAAAAAGTTCTGCTTAACCTGACTTACAAATTCTCCTTGAGTTCCTGCAGGGGAATCTCAACAGACCAGGACCCTGCCTTTTAACTCCTCCTTTTTTATGTTCTACCTGCCTTTCTCTATGATCTGAGGCCATATGGGCTCGCTACAAAGCAGAACATGGCACAAATATCTGAAGTCTCACCAACAGCTATTGAAATAGCAAAGAGCAAAAGTAAACAGCAAAATATGTAGGTTCAAATTTTCATAGATATTAGCTAATATTTGAGCTGGCATTTTTAATCGGACTTTTTAATGCAATATTGAAACACTATGTCAACAAACAGTTCCAAACTCCTTCTGTGTGCAGGTTTTGTTTGTGGGTTTATTTTTAACAAGGTTAAAAAAAAAAAGAGAAGAAAATTCATGCTGGTGATCAAGTGTGCAAAAGAAAAGTTCAAAAAAAGGCAAGACTTAAAATGACTGAGAATAAAGGACAAGAAAAAATAAAATGGAAAGAGGTAAATTTAGGGAAGATAATATACTTTTAATCATATAATCTTTGATGGAAGAATATCATGGAGACATGACAAGTAAGAGAGAAAGTAAAAAAGCTGGTTGTCCCCAGAAAAAGTTAAGTATTTGTTTTTGGAGGAGAGAACTCGTCATGAAATCATAGAAAGGAGGACAAGGGAGTTTGAAATGAAGTTTAAATCTTAGATGAGGCCAGTAAAAGAGGAGGGAAGAAAGAGCCACAGAACTAAGGGCGAGGATATGATATTTAGAAATGGAAATGTAAAAGTGAAATGCGACAAGGATTCTATACAGGCAGGTAGGGGTAAGAGCTGAAAGAGAAATAGGAGCAGTTTAAACAAAGATACTAAATGTCAGATTGAAAATTTCAAAAGAACAGGTCAGAAGGGACTACTGACAGAAAGGGGAGACATCTGGAAAGAGAAATTATGTGTTTTGTTACTGGTTCTCTTGGACATCCAGGGGGACTGCTCACCCTCCTCTACAAAAGCAAAAAACAAAAAGAAATAATGGCATACTAAGTGTTTTCAGCTAAATGAAGCAAGGATTTGGGAAAGCCACTAAATACAGCAATGGAGAAATTAGGGCCTATGATCACGAGGATGTGCACCAAGAGGGTGATACTGGCTGATACATGAGACAATTCAAAAATATGACCTGCAAAAGATAATATTAGAAATAGGGAGAGTAAGGAGGAAAGCAGCTTGCCAGAAGGTTGGGCCAACAATCCTAATATGAACATGAGGATTGTCAGGATATCAATGAATATAAAATGATAAGGGCGATGGATGAAAATGCAGGTGGAATTTTGAATAGCAAAGTATCGTATTGCATCATTTACACAGGTCAGAAATAGGAGGCACCAATGCTGCTAGAAGAAAAGCAGTGCTTTCATTAGGTTGTATCCTCGTATGCATGATACAGAGGCAGCCCCACAGCACATCTCTCAAGAGACGTGGGAGCCTTCAGATGAGAAATCCAACTAGTTACCACATGTCTAAGTAATTCTTGAATAGCGAGTGTTTTGTAAGAACTTCTCCAGAGCCAGATCTTCTCTTTCAGCTTTGCTACTGAGCAGGGACCAGGAGAGCTGAGACATCTTAATGCCGTCCTCAACAATCCTGGGTGCATCAGTCTCCAAACAATAAACCATCTTTTGGCATTTGGGGTGAGGTTGCACCATCCCATCGGACCACAACTTTCTCAGACAGATGAGTCACTTTGGTGATTACAGCCAAGCGCTGGCACAGCATGCAGAGCAACGCAAGTGTGGAAGGGGAGGATGCAATCCAGCCCTGGAACTCACCTCCCCAGTGACTCAGCCACTACCTGTGGGCAGGCTGACAACTCACAAGGATTGCAGCTACCTGCTGATGGGAGTGACCTGCTCCCCTTGGTGTTATTCGTGCACAAGGCTGGAATGTTGTGGCAGAGGTAGCATGACATGAAACCTTAGGAAGAATGTGACATTCAGCCGGAATATTGTAAAAGACAGAAAGCCATTTTAAAAACTGTCACGAATATGGCACTTTCTCACTCAACAGATTTGGTAATTCAGTGTGCTATTTATTCACTTTACTGATCACACTAATTTGCAGTTTGCACTTTTCAATTTTGCTCAAAGAACAGAGACGACACAGCTATGAATAAGTTGGCAAGACACTACTGGCTTCTCCACTCTGCTTTAACCCAGGTGTAGTATGGTTTTAACTAGACCCATGCAGTTAAACAGCTATATTTGAGAGAAGAAAATTCAGCTCAGAGTAACTGTGCTACCAAGAAGGGAAATGAGCTACACCTGAATTCCTGTTTTTATAAACCAATGATGTGGTTATACCACAGTGCAGTTGCATCAGGAAAAAGGAATCACATGTCTATACCACACAGCTTTAACATAAAGGTTGAATGAAAAATCAGGCTGTCAGATATCAAGTTGTTATATTTTCATCTGTTGCAAAGATTTTTTTTCTGTTGTTAATGAATGCATTGACAGAAGCACACTGTCACTCGTCCCACTGCAAAAAATTCATTTATGTTTGTTTGCTTATTAA
Source organism: Parus major (assembly GCF_001522545.3). Classification (NCBI taxonomy): domain Eukaryota; kingdom Metazoa; phylum Chordata; class Aves; order Passeriformes; family Paridae; genus Parus; species Parus major. The sequence continues at coordinate 26,314,289 of NC_031771.1, forward strand.
TTGACTAGGCTTGGTTCTGATTTTCAAGGAGGGGTCCCCCAAAACAGACATATTAAAACATCTAGATACAAATACCAACTTCCTTGCATAAATATAAAAACTCTGGCCACAGCAGCATTCAGTTCCCAATGAGAACTTTGCAAACCCTTCATTTATCAAATGCCTCCTAAAAATAGGAAGCACCAGCTTTTATTGATATTAAAGGAATATAATAAGATGAAACACTGTCATTACATTCTATGGTTGCCCAGTCACCATTCATTTCAGTTAAGACAGGAGTAGGCAAATATTACTCTGCCATTTCAATAAACACAGCCACCAAAAAAAACTTGAGGGTATTTTACTAATATTCTAATGTTATAATTTAAGTTTACAAAAATACCACACATAAAATTTAAAATCACTAAAGACTCTGTGTGTTTGAGGGTATTATTCTCAAGATTTGTATAATAATGTGAAACCATCAACCCATTTGCTCCCTTGATTGCTTAGCCATCAAAACGTCACAAATCTTGGATATACAAGTTCTCCTATCAATCTCTGACTGCCTCCTCTCTTCCATTTTGCCTAAGGGTGCAGAAAATTGTTATTTCCTTTTACCATTAGGGGTGAGCAATCTTACTTTCAGTAACAGCTTTAAAAGGAGATGTTGTTTTATAGACCTGAAAGGTACCCAGAACTGCACACACAGTAACACACACACACAAAAATATCACAGTGTAATACTTCTTACAGTTTTCAAAAACCTATGTATTAGGTTTTTGAAACTAGAAGAGCATACTTATTTTACTTATTACTTACCTCAAGAATTAATACAAGGATGTTTTTTATTATAGCAAACACACTTTCAAAATATTTTTGTCTATTTTGGCCTTGTCTAGACGTCAGTTATGTTTTTAAAACTTCATATTTTCAGTTCCCACTTCTAGAAGTCACTTTTGGGTTACTGAAAGCAACCTCACTAACTTGATGCTGAAAAACATAATCACTATCTAAACAGAGCATGAAGTAGAAAAGCTACAGAGAAAAAGCACATTTAAAGTATTAAAGCAAACAACAGCCTTAGTTACCTGCCTTTTGTAGAAAAGGTTCATTTTAAATTTGATGCAATCTATATTCTTCCTCTCCCTCCAAAAGATACCACACCAAGATGTAAAAAGCCATTGTCCTGGTGGTTTACCCAGACAATGTAAAGAAATCTCCAGCTCAAACTGTGTGCACAGGCTAAACTGACAAACATTTACACAGCACACTGCTTCCTTTTCCACTGTTAGCTTTTCGGATCTGGGAGTCTGCATCTGCCTGTGACAAACACCTGAAACAGCAACAACTTCAGAACAGATTTCATTTTCACTCACTATAAATGTGACCAAAATCAAGAGAGGAGAAATATTTGGGCCCCTAAATAATTTTGAAAGCTATAGTGTTAGAATTTAAAGTGTCTGACTTTCAGAACCAGTTTCAGTGTGTGCATTTTAGCTTGGTTTCTCAGAATGAGCTAGGACACTAGAAAAAGCCCTATATTCTCTAAAGATACAGGATTTTGACAGGCTGTATGTTTTTCAAAGAATGTTCCACAACTCACCTTCAAAGTCCAGGCCACATTAGTAAATCCTTCCTGTTGTTTTCATGAGGGAGTATGACAACACTGAGCAATTAATTTCCTTCCTTTCCAGCTACGATGTTATTTCCCATCTCCTGATTTTCTAAGCCTCTTCTTGCAAAAGTTACACTTCTTGCATAGTGAACCCTTGTTAAACCACGATTTGCTGCTTACACATGTGAGTCTTTCTAATTCAGATCCAACACTTTCACACTCTGAATTCTCTCAGGAGGAAACAGTTTCTTCATCTGGAAACCAGGCCAGTGAGGGCCACATGGAGTCAAATCATAACAAATTACACATTTACTATATGGATAAGAGAAAATTTTCCTTAAACTTGCCTTTAGCAGGAGAAGTTGTTGCAAAGAAATATATTTGAAATCAAAAGATTACTATAAGGAAATTATCTACAGATGTCTGTGGGATTTAGATGAACTTCAAATAAACTTGGTCAGAACAGAAAGTACATTTCATAAGCTTCTTCTAAAGTATTTAAGCAAGCAGAATGTGACACAGATTGCTAATTTAAAAGATTTTGCATCTGTATTTTAAAATAATAAATACCTTGAAGAGATAATTCAGAGGAGTACTTTTTTCACGGAATCCATAAGTCTCCATGTAGAACTTTATTTATTGGGATTTCAATAGAAATTTCTTATTTAATCAGAATATCCTTTGGATGGAATTCATATAATATATCTCATAACAAGAAACCAGATGTTTGTGGGGTTTTTTTTGGAAGGGGTTGTGGTAAAATGTTCATACAGTCAAAAGATTTTTCTTACCAACTCTAATATTTTCACTGTTTTTCAACAATCTGATACATTTTCTTAAATGATTTCACAAATGGATAAACTGTCCTATACCAGAAAAAAAGTGAACAAAGATGTAGCCAAACTATTTATTTAAAACTGAAGATTCACAAATGCATGAAATTTTTTTCTTATGGTTTAATTACAGACGGCATAATAGATTTTTTATTACAGGCTTCTGAAAGGGCGTCCATATAATATTTGCTTCTTCATCTAAATTAGAAAAATAAATATCTCCAACTTCTGAAAAAAAAAATTAATTTATAGATATGGAATAGATTTAAAACAGGTTCTGAAAAAAGCCAGAAGGTCATATACACTAAGGGTTTTGGCTCTGATACGATTACATTGTTTGAAATGCATACTCAAAGACATGCAAATGTACCACGACTTACAGAACTTCACACTGAAATCATGCAAACAGCACCCTTGTTAATAGGGCTTGTAGTGATAAACCACATTAGTGCATTGAATCCTCCAAGTATTGAAAATTAAACAAGAGCTCAGTGAGGTTTTTACTGCAGATACTGTTGGGTTTTTTTCTGAATTTACTGTAGAAATATATGGAGGTGCACAGGAAGACCTACATCAAACTATGTACCAAAAAGGCTGAAAAGGAGAGAATGACCTTCCTTTTTTGACCTCTTCAAAGACCAAGTAAAGGTTTGTTTGTCTTTTGACTCTTGGATAAATTATTATGCCATTCAAGTGTATCCACATAGGAGCGGTTTTAAGAAAACAAAAAAACACATTCAAAGCTGTGGTAACTTTCTGCTGTTCATCACCCACTGCAAGAGTAAATGATAGCCAGAATTCTTGATGAAGGGAGAAAAATATTTCTTTTTAAAATGCCTTACTTCTCAGAATTTAAGCAAGTATTTTCTGTGTTATTCAATTTTGTGTTTTTGTATCAAAAGCACCAAGGTCATAAATATTTACTACTCCACTGTGAAAACCCCCAAAATGACAGTGAAATTACTGATGCATAAAAGTGCTAGTCTCTTCTTGAAGAAAGAATTCCAGGTGGTCAACAGTTTATCCTGAGTGCACCAAACTGCTCAAAGAATTTCTTTTGCCTCCACTGTACTTACTACAGTTAGTATTTTAAAGGTTCAGCTTACTCCCTCTTTCTACCTCAAATATTTGTTTTTTGCTCCTGATTTAGTGGAAAATTTCAGTTCATAGCCCTTTTTCATAGTTTTGTTATGTTCATCTAGGCACCTGAGCAAAACACACAAGAGAACATTTAAGCAATGCTTGTTATTAAACTGCCTGTCTTCGATAATAGAATTTTTTTCCAATTATATGCTTTCCCACTTTGCTAAAATATTTATTCACATACTACATGTTGAATAAAATTCTCCAAGTCAGCTAAGGAATCGTAGAGAGAATCATCTGTCTCTTGACTTCCGAGAAACTTTCGAAGGGTATCTAAAGCACTCAAAGCCTCATTTTTGGATGGTAAAAGCTGTTCAGCTCCCTGAAGTCGACTGCCTTCATCCTTAACTTCATCACCAACAAATGTCTCAGCTTTATCTGATGCACTTTCTTTGGCACACATCCTTTCATTATTTGTGGGTACTTCATAAGTTTCCGAACCATTATCTAGAGCTGCATATTCATCCAAAGACAAACCTTCTGGAAACTCTACTCCAGCTGCCCTTGCACGTGCAATCAAATCAAAATCACTTTCAGCCTCATTGTTGTTATCATTTGTCTCAGTTTCTAACTTGAAAGTTGCTCCATTGTAACTTTTTACAATAGTCTCTGGTGTTACTTCCCTCCAGCACAGGTACAGCATCTCAATTGCATCAAGAAGGGTCAGCATAAACTCTTTATTACTTTCTACACAGTCAACAAAACTCTTGATAAGACAGTGCCTGTATTTAACCTTCAGACTTCTGATAATCCTTTCTTTCACAGCTATATATGAAGAGGAGTCTGGAGGAAAGAACACTAATTTGACAGACTTCAGGTTCTTTACTTCTATGTGAGCTGGGAGAGAATCAACAAGAATAACCACACGGCGCTGCTGTGCTTGAAATCTGTTATCAAGTTTATGCATCCACTGTTCAAAGATTCCTGAAGTCATGCACGCCCTGTCATTTGCTTCATAATCCACTGGCAGCAATTTCACATCTTTGAAAGAGTGTGGACTTTTTCCTATAATGAGGAGTGGGAGTTTCTCAGAGCCATCCATATTTGTACCCACCGCTACAGTGATGCTCTCTTTGCTTTGTTTACCCACAGAACAAGTTTTCCCTTTAAATGCAAACGTGTTATGTGGTAACATCTGATACAACAACACAGTCTCCTGTATGTAAAACACATTTTTTGGCCGATAATCATTTAAATAATAAGGAAGCACATTCTGGCACCAAGGAGTTGGAGCACCCACTGTAGGAGTAGCAGCTGCTTCTACAGGCTGAGCTCTGAAAACTAAACCATACCTCGACTTGAAACGATCGAGCCAACCATTGCTGCATTTAAAATCACTGTGTCCAAGCTTCTGGGCAAAATCATTCGCCTTGAGGCGCAACATAGGGCCATTGACCGGCATATTCAAGCACTGTGCAATTCTGTACCACTTCATCAATGCCTCCTCCAGGTCGGCATAAAAAGCAGTCCTCAGTCTTTTCCTTTTAGGATCAAACCGTAAAGTTTCAAAGGCTTCCAAAACTTTTTCCTTATTCTTCATAATCGAAGACAGGGAGTTCCTCTTGATGCCGTACTGAGCTGCAACGTCCGCCTTCTTCTTGCCGCTTTCCACGGCGCTTATGATGTCGATTTTCTCCTCGATGGATATACTTTTTTTCCTCCTCACCGTGGGCTCGGGCAGAGCCTCTGCCATGGCACCGAGCAGCGTGTCCCAGGCGCGCTCATCCGCGCCCACAGCCGGCCAGGCTCCGTCTCTGCCGCTCCGGCTGCTCTCCCAGCCGGCGGCCCGATCTCCAGGCACGGCACTCGGGGCCGGGGCAGCCTCCCGGGCGGTGCCGCCGTGGTTGCCATGGCTGCTACCATAGACATGACGGCCTAGAGAGGCCGCCGCCGTCATCCCCTTTCCGGCCCGGCGCTTCCGGCTCCTGCCGCCGCCGGAGAAGGAAGAAAATAAAGCTTGAGAGGGGCCGCCGGCGCTGCCCCGCCCGGCCTCCTCCGTACCCCCCTTCCCACCCTCCGTCCTGCCCTCCCGTCCCCCGCAGCACGACGCCCCCGGGGCCGCAGCGGCGCCGCCGGCAGGTGAGGGACGGGCCGGGCCGGGCCGGGGCAGCCGCTGGGCCCGGGTTCGGGGAGGGCCGGGCCGCGCCTCCTGCTCCGTCCCGTCCGACGTGTCACCCCGCGGGAGCGGCCGCCCTGCCCCGGGCTCCGCCGCGCCACCGGCGCTGCCCAGCGGGTCGGGGTCGGCCCGGCTCGTACACCCCGCTCCGGGGGTGCTGGGCGGCCGGACAGGGTGGGCATCGCCCGAGCTCGGGGGCAGGCGGGTTCCAGGAGAGAGAAAGGGAAGCGGTGTGTTGGTGGAGGAGGAAAACTGTAGATGCTTTGTAAATTTTGTGCCCCTGGGAGTTATTCCACACCCTGGCAATTACTGTTTTAAGCGTGCCAATTTATGTTTTGCTTAGTGTTCTTAAAGCGTGGAAACGCTTTGGTGTTGTGTGACAGGCAGGTGTTGCATGTGGTACTGTCTCCAAACCAAAGACAGATCTTCCAGTATTTCTTATGTACCTAATAGGTTATTTTTAATCGAACCCCCCTAATAGCCTTTCATCTTGCATAAATGCCTTTGGAAGGGATCATTCTGAACATCCATCCCAGGATGTAGTTTCAGTTTCTCACGTGTGCTTTTTATGCTTGGTGGAAAAGGTAGCAAGGAGTTATCGCTTTGCAGTCGGTGGCTCTGTTACCTAAGAGTTGATTCTCTAGAGAAGATAACAGAAGGGTTCTTTTTGCAGGGCTGGAGAAGGATGTTATTTGATCAGTGCAACTCCAAAACTTTCGGAATCGTGTGTATGTTTACGTATGTATGTATGTAGGTACACACATAGTTAAAATATCAGGAATAAGAAGCACAGAGGAGTGTTAGATTGAAAACATTGGAAGCTGAGGCAGTAGGTTGATCAGCTGTTTTTTCCTGATTTGGTAGAAGTTTAAAATATAATGGGAGCCCATGGTTTAGTTAATCTGGAGATGAGCAGAGCATTAAAGTGTTCAGGGCTGGGTTGATGTAGCATGGGAAGTCTGAAAGTCAGCAGCAGCCCTGTTCTCCAGTCTTTGTCTCCATCATGTTTTCTAACTCCCAAGCATAATTAGATCTTGCAAGTGGAGCAGCCAGGGAATTCAAGAGCATTAAGAGAAAGCTATGGTGTGATTGCAACAGGAAGTGTTTAATACAGATTTTTACAATCTTTTTTAAAAAGTGGTTGATCTCTATCTTGACAAGAATTAGTGAAAGTCTTCTTAGTTATAAATTGAAATTAAGAAGACATCCATAAAATGATAATTTTTCCACCAGCACTTGGATTTTGTGCAATATTACAAAAATTTTCATTCTTTATGCAGCAATAAAAGTGTGTAATAAACTTCATTTTAGACAGAAGATATCTTGCTGTTGCCTTATTGGCAATTTAGGAGAAAAGTAATTGAAGGAGCCAGTGCATCTTGCTTAGAAAAGCAGATCTGATTGTTGAGAATCCCATGGTTCTTTCTGAGACCATAAATCATTTACTTATGTGATGTAAACATGTGAGGAATATACTTCTTATTAAAAGTTAATTTATTGTTGATGACATTTACTTCATAGTTTCATGAATAAGAAAATATGAATTTGCCTTTTTTATGAAAAGTACATAAGTATGCTCTTAAAATCATTAATTATAAATGGTTAAATATCTCTATATGTCTCCATCCTAGAGGAAGCTTACTATGTTGTTCATAAGTTGATTTGCTTTTTACTTTTCCAGTTGAAGAAGTGATACATAAGTCCTCAGGACTCAAAATCATGTGGTCTTATTTATGGTGAACAAAGCTTAAATTACTGAGGCTGTAATTCAGTATGCATTTAAGGGTAGCTTCACCATGGTGGGAATGATTCTTAGTCTAGTCTGTGCCTTTTGTCCTACTGTGATGCAGTATTTGTGTGGATTTGCAGAACTGGTATAGTGGGGTAGAAGAGAACCCAGAAGGGCAGGAGTGATATGGACAGGGTTTCAATTCTTGTCAGAATATGGATCAAGCATGTTTTTGAGTTGTTCTGTTGCAGCAGGTGGTAGCAAATGTCCTGGGACACCAGTCACCTGATGTGTTCTGAAGTTGTAGCTGCTTTAGTGAAGAGACAAACCAAGCCCTGGATAGCACAATCCATCCTGTACTGGGGATTAGCGACCTCTTATAAAGAACAGCCCTTTGTCTGGCATCTGCAAGAACTACAGAGATGCAAAAGCCTGTATGCATTTCTGTAGTGGAACCTTAAATGATATGTGTATGTAAATGTCTTGATTACCACAATTTCACATAAGTGTCTTCATTTCTGAATCTTGGTGGAGGTGTAGAAAGTTTTCATCCTTGCATCCAGTATTTGATGTTTACATTTCTTTTCTGTAGAAGCAGTAATCAGGAAATGCTGTAGTTAAATTTGAATGTGCAGTTGAACTTTTTATGAAAGCCGCCTTTAATCTACATTTTTTCCTCCTTGTCATGTTTTAAAGTTGATCATTGTAGTCCTGTAGAGCTGTGTTGAAACTGTTAGCACTGCTTGTAGGAAAAGAACACTACAAAAAATTGATCATGGAGGGGTGTTGTAACACAAATGGTAAATTCATTTGGCTTTTAAAAAATTATTTGCCTTTATGTAGTGTTTTCTACATGGATTTGTGAGATGGTTCTTGCCCCTGGGTTCTTAAATCTGTCAAAAATGTTTTTGCCTGTAGCATTTAATAGTTTAGAACAGTGTTACCACGGTACATAGGCTTGTATGTGATGTACAAATATAAGTCTGGAAGCTCTGGTGTGGTAGAACTGAAGAACAGATTGTCTTAGTGAAGGCTCTACTACAAGATAAATATAGCTTTTTGTTTCCTTTTCGAGAAAGGAAATCACACTTATTCTCCTCCTCTATAATGTAATTGTTTTAGCTAGTCAGAAATAAGCTGTTAAGCACAGAGGTTGTTTTCAGCCACAAGCAGAGTTTGGACAGGACCATGTGGGCAGATAGCATGTCCCAAAGAAATATGAAAAATTAAGAAAGCTGCATAAGGATGTTAAACTTATTTCTTAATTACTTCAAAAAGGAATTTTATATCAATCCTGGAAAAATCCACCTTCATTCAGTGATAGCCCTGAATGAACTGTTTTTCTGGAGAAAATCTCTTACTTTACATATTTAGTTTTCCAAAATAAAGTAATAGGTTATCCAGTGTAATATGATCTAGGTGATCTAGGTGAGTCAGTTTCTCAGCCTTTGTGCCCTTATTTTATTTCCCTTGCTATGTGAGCTGCTTACCTTATTAATTATTTGCTTTAATTAGAATGTTTTATAGCTCAGGAATTTGAAATACAATATAAACACAAATAATAATATCTTGATAATTTTTCCTAATCTGGTGTATGTCTGAACATGTATGAAATGGTGCAAGATTTAATGAACTGAAGTCATGTGTGATTATATACAATACTGGCAGATTGATTAATTTTTAATGATTGGTTGTCTCCTCCTTTCAAACAGCTGAGTGAATTGTGGTGTCACCTGTAGTTACCAGCTACTTGGAATCAAATTTAGATACTTTTCCTTACTTAAGCTAAAATTGTGTATCTATTTCATCTTTCATGATGGCTGTATTCACATAGCTGATTTCTTGTGCATGTGCTCAGCATTAACTTTCTTTGCCTCTGTAGCTGAGATCTTTTGGAGGCTACAATGACGGGGATTCTGTTTCTAGTAAACACAACAGGCTTAACAGCTTAAAAAGTTTCAGTGGCTTAGCATCAATATAATCTTGCAATGTTTGGATAAATCTTATGTCTTAACAAAATGGTGATCTTTGCAATGGTAGGATACAGTCAGTGTATTGTTGCAGGTGGCAGTGCATGTATCAGCTGAAGAACCTTGTTTGACTTCCAGGGTTTTATGTTGCAAGCTTAGTTGTCTGTGGGGAAAGGTTGCTTTGGCAGTGGAAGTTTACACTAGACTGTATTCCTAATCTCTTAGATTTTTGGAGAGCTAAAGACCTGGCCACCATCAAAAGAAGGAGGTTTTGCTTTGATTTAGCAGAACTTATAAAAGAAATGTTTTCTGAGAGCCTGCTTTGGTTTCTGTGAGGTGCAACATCCAGCCCCTTTCACTTCAATTAATGCATGCCAAACCTATTTGGTTTTCAGGTATGTCAGAGCACAGCAGTGAATCCACAACACTTGATGAGTCTCATCCGTCTGCAGAAGAGGTCCAGTCTGGCTCTGAGGTGATTGGGTGATAGTTTAGTGTAAAATCAACCAATCCTAACAAGTTTCAGATTCCCAAAAATTCTGCTATGCATAGCACAGTGCTGTTAATGTGGGGGTACAAGTTCATGCACAGCATCTTGAATGGGTGGGGTTGGTTTTGAGACACCATTAAGAACAGTCCAGTTAATTCATAGCAAAGGATTACTTCAGCCAGTAGCTTGTTGCTGTGCTGCAGTATTTGTTTTGTGAGTTGAATAGATTTAGTCATGGTAGAATCTGAAATGTGTGAGTATTGCAGGAAGAAAAGGTTGGTATCTAAAAGGCATCAATCTTTGTGTAACCTCACTATAACAAGGTATTCTATATACTCCTGAAGGAGTGAATCTTTTTTTCCCTGAGAGCAGATAAAGCTTGCACCTTCTCTATGACATATCTGAATTATGAACGAATTCCTAAGGTTCCAAATATTACTTAGCTAATCAGGTGTGTTTGGGATGCTCTTTCAGAAAGATAGAGTCAACGTTTTCCTGACTCTTGTAGAATAAAAATGAAAAAAGGTAATGCTGACTTGACCACTATTGGACTTTCATTGACAGTGAATTGTTTTTAAACTTTCACTAAAAACAGAACAATGATTCTATTTAGCATATTTCCAAATCTGATATATGTAAACACAGATGTGCAAAGAAAATACTGATTGTTACTGAAGGATGAGTCTGTTTTTTCAAAATAAAATGTGCATCTGAAAGGCAATGTTTTCTATAGTGCTTATGTCTTTCATGCCTAATACATCAATACAATTTTAGGAACTTATTTAGAATTACATTAGGTTGTTTATACATATGATAAATTTTCTTCTGAGGAATCAGTTTTTTTTGTATACTTAGTTTAAGTCAGCTGTAGGCTATACTTGCCAAAGAGACACTAGATGCAGCAATCATACTCCCTGCTTCAACAGAAATGCCGCTGTGGTTTGGTGCTTTGGTTTTCTCTTAGATCAATAACCTTCCCACGTTTGTGTGAAGTTACAGGAGCACACATCCAGAGGTAAAGAGAAATGGCTGCTGGATTTGGCAGTAGCCTACAGTCAGAGTAAGTATTTTGAGACAGTGCACTGCTGAAGTAAGCTGATGCTGTGGGCAGCCCTTCATTCTCAGTAGTTTCTTTGCTGCATTACTACCTGCTCTGTTTCATAGGTGCAAGTGTTGGAGGTGTGCCTGCTTTGGAGAATTGATGGGAGTGGAAAAATTACCCATCCTCTTTTTGAGCACAGGTCACTTTCTTTTGATCTGCAGTGTTTCCAGAATTGTGTTTGCTGTACAAATACATTGTTCTGGCTCAGGAAGGAAGTGAAGGGATGGTGAAAGCTGCTGGGCAGAAGAGTTAGGAGAAAAGGGCAAGGACTGGTTCTTGACAGCAGTGCAAGCTTGAACTGTTGACTAAAATGGAGATGGTTGTTTCTTGTTATGTCTGAGTTAAATTAGCAGTTTTTCCCACTTCCCCTTTTCAGCTGCTCATTTCATGGCTTTGTTGGTTGTCTGACCTCATTGCAAACTGATTCAGCTCACTGAAGCTGGAAAGTTTACCTTGTGAAAAGGTCTATTGCCAGGCTAGTGAGTTGTGTGTGGTGACTGTAGTCAGGTGAGTGTTGGGGAGGTGGGCTACTGTGTGGTTCACAATAGAGACTGAAAAAGTAGAGTGGTGAAATGTACCCTTTTCAGCAATGGGAAATTGTTGTAGTTCAAACATAGCATGGAACTGACATTAACAAGTAATTTTTTGCTTTCTCTGAACTAGATACATAGGTCTCATTCAAGTAGGAATGCCAGAAAAATAGGTGAATTGCTTCTAGTTGTCCAGAGAAGCTGATGAATTTTTGTTTTCTAGTATATGTAATTATTAGAGATGTGTGCATATGCATTGAGTATGTATATCTCTGAATAAAAGCATAAAAATATATCAATGTCAATATTTGCAAAATTATTTGAGATTCTTGTTGAAAAGCACCTAAGTGAAGTATTTGTTTTTCCTTTAATTAGAGATGCAGTTTAGTTTGTGATCACTAGTAAAGTGCCCCTTGACAGTAGAGGACTTTCCCTTTGCACTGTGTGCTCTGATAATTTGCAGAAAGGAGAACAAAACCAGCTGTGAACAGAACATGACCTGTGCTAATGCTTCTGTATTGTGCAAGTAGCTGTGACAGGCCAAGCGTTTTGAAAAATACCTCACTTGACCATATTGAGTAGAAGTGTAGTTCCTAACAGTCTTAGAGCTTAAACACATGTGAGATTCAGAGCAAGCATAAGAAACTTGAGCTGGTGGACAGATTTCACAAATCAAAATGTAATGTGGCAAGTAACTAGGACATTTAATCTATGGATGTTGTGTAGCAACTCTCTGTGAGGAGCAGGGAGTTGGATTTGATGATCCCTTACAACTTGAGGTATTCTATATTCTGTGAAATGAAACAAATTACCGTTTCAAAAGTACTCATAAAATAAGCATAGACCTTTTGGTGTGCTTAAGTAGAAGCACATTTATTGGAGCCCACAGACAGTGACTAGTTTGAAAAAGTCTTCAGAGGCCTCAAAACTAATAAAGGAAATCAGGCTCACAAATGTAAATGAAGTGGTGACATGTGAATGTGGAAGAAATATTAGCAATGGGGTATGACAGAAGATATTCCAGTTAAGAGTGATGCAAGTGATGCTCAGTAAGTATCAATAAAATCTTGGTGTTATATTGATACTCTGTAAAGCTTCACGTGTGGTTGAAGAAGCTGATGGTACTTCAGCTTCTGATGATCTCAGCTGGGCCTCTTCCTGACCCTTGGAGTGAAAAGAGCTGGTTCAGTTTGATGATTTAAGAGCTCTAAGGGAAGAAGGGTACCTGTTCTCAAGTACCTGTTGATGGTACACATTGTCTTGCCAGTCTAGCACAAGTACACGGGCTGGTTTGAGGACTTCAGACAACTTTTATGTAAGTGAACAAACACTGCCTCGGTTGTGTGTTGATTTTTCTACTGTTTACACTTTAGATGACTGATGAAGCTTCCTTGCAGAGTTAGGAATAGCTTTTTGAAAGGGATGAAATTTTTACTTCCTCTTAATTTTGGGGTATTAAGCTACTATTCTCTCTTCAGGTGCTTGTAAATGATGTACAGTTCTTCGGGGAATGTCTCTTCTCTTAGGCTATACCTTAGGCCATACTTGAAAGCCTTGGTTTTACAGCTGCTGCTACAGTTCATGATGCAGCTGCATTTGAAACTGGCTTTGAATCCTGAATTCTCTTGGTACTTTTGAGTTCTTTGGGCACTTCTGCATTTCACTTCGGGTTTGCTGCTGTTGTCTTCATGAGAGTTGCATACCAACAGTTTAGTCAGAAGGTGGCACTATATTATGGTAAAATAAGAGGCTGAGCTATTAAAGTTTGGAATCATTGCTTTTCTTGTAACACATGATTAAACATACTGCTCTTCTCTAGTATTTCTTGTTTATGAATAGATAATACAATTTTTTAGCCAAGCTCATTATAATTTGAGATACAGAAACTTCTCTGAGGCTCAAGTGTGCATGTAAAACATTTGTCTAAGCCCATGTCTTATTTGTGTCTTACTCCCCCAATGCCAATGGGTTAAATTTTAGTGTTCTTTTTCTCTTAGATCTGGAAACTTTAAATTACTTCTGACTGAGCTGTGCTAGAGTATTACTGTCATTCAATTATGTGATTAAATAAACATATAAAAACTGAGTATATCAGAATATTTCCAGTTGGAGTTTGAAATAAAATAAACTGCTATGAAACTCATACATCAAATATTTTCATATGGATTACTTATTGGAAATGTAAGACAAACACTAACCTGTTTCTTTTTACAGGAAAGTGCAATGGCTCAAGAATCTCCCAAAAATTCAGCGGCAGAAATTCCTGTGACTAGCAATGGACAGCTGGAAGATTCTCATGAACACAGCTATAACAGGGTCAGAAATTTCTTTCTGCCATGGTACCATTATCAGAAATGCTGAAGTTAGAATTTAATGCATAGCAGACCTCACTTGACATAATTTTCTGGAGGCTTACTGAAAAAACTGCTTTGAAGCTCATAGATTATTGTCAGAGATGACATAACACAGTGTAGTTGCGTACTGCAATGATCTGTTTTTGTAAAAAAAAAATATTTTCGTATTTATTTTCGCTTTTTCGGCGTGGCAACAGCCGAGTTCTTCCCCCACCGCTCGGTGCAGCGGAGCCGTCAGTTCTGCTGGTGCCCCGGGTGTCCAGCAGAGGGCGCTGGGGAACAGCGGCTGCAGTTTGGGGTCGGGCTGCTTTTATTTGGATTTTCGCTTGGAAATAGTTAATTGTCCACGTTTATTTGATATCTGCTGAGGGTTAGATTTGAAGGAAAGCTCTTAAGTTTTAGCAGTTTCATACTGACTTGTAGTGCAGATTTATTCTTAAAAGAAATACTCAGCAGAACTTAAACATTTTATTCTTTTTTACTAAAATGCTGATTAGAGGGGGGAACCTTTTTAAGATTTGTTGGTCAACTAAGATCTACCAGTGGCATAATATAAAAATTAATAGAATGTTTAATGAAATAAAGTTAAAACTACGTTTCTGAACAGATGTATGTGTGGGGAGACAAGCTTGGGAAATGCATCTTGAAGTGATAAGGAATTTGGGTTCACCTCAGAGTAGGGAAACAGATTTAGTAATTTGAAGCTTGATGACCTGGCTGCTGCTGTGACTTCACTGCTATCTAAGTTACCTTTTCCTTACATAGTGATTGCTTCTGCAGTGCAATGCATGCAACACTTATGTACAGCAAATGGAACTTGCTCTCTTGGTGACTGCATTAGGGCCCTTGCTCAGGCAAAATGTAAAGCTGGAATTTTAAGGTGGTTTTTGTCTGTGGCCATGTGTGGAAGTTGGTGTAGATTTTTTCCTGTATGCTAATCGTTTTGCTGGCTTGGAGTCAACTATATTTTAAACCTACTTCAACAAAAATGGGTTAAATCTTTGGTCAAATTGCAGAAAAACCTGTACTCTGCAAGCATATTTGAACTTGCTGTAATTATTTTTGCAGTGCTTATTCTGAGATCAATGAAGGAGTGCACCTCAGTTATTTATTTGAACTGTCTTGTACAAGTTCACGCCTGCATATGTGACCTGAAGTCAGAATATGTGATAATCAAGGCTTCTTATAAACAAAACAAAGAAAATAAACTTCTTGGAATTAACATCTAGGTCTGTTTACTAATCTTGTAGTCTCAAATTCTAATATTTAGCTTCTATTCATCTTGCTTCATGTTTGTTATTTCTAATTCTTAATGCCATGCTTTCTCTTTTTTTCCTTGCCAGGTAATTTTTTGCTTTAACCTAAAGCAATATGCATTGCACCACAAAATTTCTGGGGTCTTTTTTCATACAACTTATGGAAATGACAAGCCAAGTACTGTTTTTTATGAGGTCACTTAAGAAAGGGGCAAGAAACTATGGTCACTGTAATTTGTACTGTTCCCACAGTGCTCAGTAAGAGCATGTGACCACAGCAAAGGTTAAAACACTCCAATATGCTGATTTTGATTGCATCTTCTTGGGAAGCAGGGGAACAGGGTTATTTTAATTTCCTGCTTCCTTATTTTTATGATCAGGGAAATATTCATCTAGGTGAAATACAATTCAGATGTAAAGAATAAAATACTTGTTCTGTATTTTTTGGGCTTCTGTAAGTACTTTGCCACCAAGACATCAGCAGCTTTGATTCTATGTTTTTGAGTAAAGAGGTATTTGTACAACCTTTTCTTCAGAATTCCTTAATTACAAAACTGCACTTTCCTCTTTAGTTGTGTTCTGTTTAGCACTTCCATCAGACCTTATCCATAAGGTGCTCAGGCATGAAAATGCACATTTATGTTTCACCAAATGCAGTGTTAGTATGCATTCAAGCATGAGAAGGATTTCATTTTGTGAGGCAGTGCAGAGCAAACGTATTTACCTGGAAATGACAAGTAGGGTTGCTCCTTCTTTAAAGAAAGATGCCATTAGTTTTACAGAACATCAGATAGCATAGATTGTCATAATGTAATTTCAGAAGGAGGCATGTTAGTTCCATTTTTGTGGGATGTGACATAGCACTAATTGATGCATCTGATTGGTATAATGCATATTTAAAAGGTAACTTAAGTGTTTTCCTAACTGTAAAATCTCAAATAGAAATATGCTGCTACCTTCTGATTCTCTAATAAGACATGCCCATGGAATTCAAACAAGTCTTGTCCTGCCCATATGATGGATGGAAACTCTTTTACTGAAAAAAAGCTGTAGCTTCAGTCATCATTGCATCAAATCTCTAACGTTCTTTCAGTATAAAAAAGTTTAACATAGTGCTTTTTAACTCCTGAGGCTCTGTTGGATCTCACTTGAGCTTTAAGGAGTTGATGTATGGAACTGTTCTCTAATGTTTGGGTATTTGTGACAGAAGACTTCAGCATTTCCTAATCAAAAGTTTTACTTACTACTTTGTATAAGAAAGCCCAACCTACAAAAAAGTCTGGCTGTTTTATATTATTCACTTGTTTTGCTTCACCTGTCCCTGACTTCCAGAGCCCAGTTTTCCTCCCATGCCATTGTAATGATGTGATTAGCATAGTGTTTTTTTAATGTGACTGGGGGGATTGGGAGCTGAGGACAATAGGAAGGAGTGAGGGAAGTATATTATTGCTGTTATTCCTATATGCAAGAACATGCCAGATAGTGTGAGAGCTGCATAGGAATAAACCAAAATTTTCAGAAAGAAGTTTGGTCTGCCTGTAAATTCAAGTAGCTGTAAGCAATTTGTCATGCATAAAGTATTGCACAAAATCTTTATGATATTATAGCAGTTATAGCAGATTATGATATCTTAGCAGTTTGAGCCTGAATTTGTTCCATTTCATTTTTGATACTGCCTCTTCTCATGGTTCTTACTGTACTTTTATGGGCACAAAACCATAGTTAAGCATGCATACAAAACCAGTAATAAACTTTAGGATGCAAAAAGATAATGAACTTTCTTGTGAGTCTTCAATTTTTCTTTCTTGAATTATGAAATAAGGTCTGGGACCTGATGAATCTGAGTGCATGTGTTCACTGTCTTGTTCTGTAATTTTATTGCCAGACTGCACAAATAGATAAGGTCAATTCTCTTTTATTTCTTGCCTTCTGAAAAAAAGCCAGCCTTGTCACTCACATTCTGCTTGAAACATCTGTGTTCATCTCTTAGGTTTTGCTATGTCAACTGACATAGTTAGATTTTTACTTTGGGTAATTATAGTTTAATTAATGAAGAACTGATTTAAAATATATCTTGAGAACTGTGTCAGTGCTAAAAAACTGGTTTGAGGAGATAAAAAAGTCAAATGTTCTTCATAAAGTCTGAAAAACCAAAAATCTGTGTGTTAATGATGAGAGTGGGAAGGAAACTAAAACTGGATTGTAGTATGACTTCAGGTAAATCAAAAGAGATATAGTAGAAGGGGTCTTCTGATTGAAGAGCAGTGTATTGGAGAATAGAAGAAATGTGTTAGTCTGTTATTTACCACTTCATCAAATATTAAAGCCTTCAGGTCTTCTCCCATTTATTTATGTTGAATTTACACTGATGGGAGGATCTATTGGCTTGATTCACGGAGAATAGGAACTGAGTGATGTAATGGGGCAAAGAGAAGAAGAAAATGCTGAATATGTTCAAGGAGCTCTACTTGAACATGATTTTGATAAGAAGTTAAAGTTCAGAGCCCATGTATCTTACTGGATAGATGTTATATCTATCTACATAACCTTTTGTTCCATAGGACTTGTAATCACACTGTAAGCTGTGAACTTTACAACCAGATATGTTGTAAATTTTTTTCTGAAGTCAACTTGAGTAGTTTTATTTAAAATGTCATCCACCATTAAAAACAAGCATATGATATCTGATATTAGTTGCTCCACTGTTGAACTAGGCATTGGTGTGAGGTTTTAAGAATACTTTAATTCAAGGTATTAAAGGCAGGTAAAACTGTACCTGTCAAACCTCCTTTTGGTACTAAACAGAAGTTTATGCTTAGTGATGCATTACTAATGCAGTAGTATAACTAAGAAATTAGTACAGTGTTGTTTCTTTAGTTGCTCCTTAGTTAAGGAAGTTTCTACAAATTAAGTTTTGGCTGGGTTGGTTTCTGCTGTTGGAGAAACAGTACAGTTCTGGTCTTTCCCCTCTTCATTTTAGATTATTACGGATAGCATGATTGGGAAGTACCATTTTGGAAATAGTCTTGTAATTCAGCCAACATTCCTTCATGGATGTGCATTCTGAACAACTTCTTTGCTGTGTCTACTGTCTCAACAGGATTGCTATGTCAAAAATTCATACTGGTTCATCAAATGAACTGTATAATAGAGTTGTGTAAATAAGGCTAACCTGACTAAAATACGTTTAGTTTAGCATAGTCATTTGAAGTCATTAAAGTGGGATTTTAACAAATGGTTAAAGTTGCTTAAATGTTCTATGACATATAAATATGAGCTGTCTTGACTAGACCTAATTAAGCTAATGCACTTATTCTGTTTAACTATATTTCATGCTTTTGCTTCTTGCTAAATGTTTGAGAATGAGGTAGGTAATGCAACCTTTTAACTTGGGAATCTTCTGAGTTGTGGGTTTTTATACCTCTAGCTCTGGGTCTCAATGAACTTACAAAGTTAAAACACTTCTGCTAGGTAGTAATTGTATAAATATGGTTTCAGCCTCATACAAATGAAAATTATTAATGAAGCATTTTTCTGTTTGTTTTTTGGTGATGGTGACCCCTCAATAGACTTGTGGGCTTGCCATGTATCAATAAATTTTGATCAATTCTAAAGACTTGAATTTATCTTTTACAAAGAAGGGGGGGCGGGAATCTTAAATTTAGCTAGAAGAGCTATACATTATCAAAATATAATAATCATATTGTAGAAGGGGAATCTGTCCTCACTTTCTATGTTGTAAGAGACAAACTTACATTTAGTGGGAAAAAAACCCAAAAGCTATTTATGTTGCCTTCTTACCACTCAAACATTAAGTACACTCATACCTTCCCTTAAGTGTGACATTTTGTGCAGTGTTTCTAAATTATCCCTCATTTTAAGTTATTGAAGGGATAAACTGTTTTGTCAGTATGATTACAGATATTTTGCTAGCTTTTTTGTTTATCTACTCTAGTGTAAAGTAAAAAAAAAGCAAGCACAATTAGTCGCAAGAATGACATTAAAACTTTTATCAGTGTGTCTCCTCTGCACAGTAACTTGCATGTTTGTAAACAATGAAAAGGTATTGTTTTGATAATCACTGACTTTTTGTCAATTCTGGAATCAACAAATGGTAAAGTTATCTTTTAAATTCATATGCAAGAATATCATTCTTCATAAAGATGTATTTCAACTAGGGTTTAAAAAGGGTTTTGAATTGAACTTTGCCTTTCTTTAAATTGAACTTTGCCTTTTTGACAGTGGGGAAAAAAGTAGATCTCTTTGAACAAATAAGTGTTTGTATACATATACATATGTATATATGTTTATGTAAAAAACTCTGAGATATATATATATAGATATATTTATATACATATGTATATATGCACAATTGTAGATCTTTAAAATGTTCATATTCCAAATACCAAGTTTTTGTTTAAGAGATGGATGAATCATAGTGTTTTGGTTTATTTAATTCTATAGTTTGTTCAGCTTGTGTTTAACTTCTGACTTAACAAAGCAGATGTTCTGCATTTTAACCTTAAAATACAAATTGTTGCTTAGATTCCTATTGTGAACGTGCTTAAGCAGGTTAGTGACTGCATTTGTTTGGCTACAGGCTTAGATATTTCTGAAAACTACACAACATGCCAGGGTGCCTTCAGGAAAAAAATAATCCATGCCATGTCCCTTTTGTGAAATCAGTGCATCTTCTCTGCAATCTGGTTATCCTTTTTCAAGTCTCTCTGCTTTTTCAGCTTCTAGTGAGTTGTTACATTTTGAGTTAAACTAGTCTGTTAGCTAAACTAAGTTGAAGCAAAGGCTTTCCAGCATGCCACCAATTGCAAGTACTTAAATGGAAGCAGCAATGTTAAATCAGTTGTGAAGACTGAAAACAGTATGTATCCAAAGTTCTGATATGCTTGATTTGGGAGATCAGGTTCTGCATGTGACTACTGTGTGCTTTTCCATGCTGTTTATTTTATTTTTTTTTTAATATTTCTTTTATATATATATATATATATTTTGCATAATGCTTCAGGTACACAAATATGGCATGATCTGTTACAAATAGCCTGTTCACATAAGTGAAAGTTTGGCTGTAGGAAATGGTTACTCTTTGCAGTAACATGCTGGGTTTTTTATGTCAGCGAGATTTTTGGAATTCACATGGAAAAATTAATTTGCTGGAATTCATATGTTTGTAGTTCTTACTTTTTTTCTTCTTCCCAGGGGTTTGTCCTAAAGTGAAGACATCTAAATAAATCTGGGGGGGATGGGATCCAAAACTACTTCCTGACAATCTGAGCCTCTAGGCAGTGTTAATATCGTTCTTATGCGCTGCCTTGCTTCTGGTTTGTGGATTGAGTGACTACACGTATAGGTCAAACATGGATTAGATTTTGAAGGTTGTGTTTTCTTTGTAATTAGAAGCATTGCATGGATCATAAACAGTTACTAAATGTGTCTAGACACTGGCATCTTAAAGCTATGTGTAGCTTTTCTCTAGTGATCTTCTGTAGCTCTTCCACTTTTCTACTTCTGTATGGAAGCAGAGAGGGGATGCAAAATAGTACCTGACTCCAGACACTGACAGTTCTTTGATTTTGTGATGCTTTTATTTTTTGCAACTGCATTTTGCTTGCTTTCATACTATTTTTTCACTTCTATGAATTAATGGTTTTAAATTGCTTTAAAACCCAGACTTTTTAAGAGTAGTGTGTCTACTTCCATAACACCAGAGGCTTAATCTTCAATTAGATCACTGGCAGTATAGTCCAGGAAACCTGTGGGGAGCTTTTTGTAGAGGTAGGTAAGACAGCAAAAAGGGGCAGTAGGATGGTATGTGAGCTGTGGTGTGTGGAGTCTTTCTTAGGCCTGTGCTGGGTTTCAGTGAAGACTTTGGTTACTTGAGAGCTGATTTAAATAGTTGATCTAGCCCTCAAAAGTTAAACAAGGTGATCTCAGACAATTTTAAGTGAAGGAGTTTCAAAAGCAAACAAAAGTATGTGGCAGCTTTGTGGTCCAAGCACTTACGATGCAGAATAGGTGCTCAGAAGGAAGCTGTTTAAGTGATGCCTTTCTGGATGTCCCTTCCATGTCAAATATTAAAAAAGATTTCGTGTGCTATTTGTAAGAAATAAGGATGCTATCAATTTTAAGGCTATTCCTTGCTGAGTGTTTTTTTTGTAATCTTCAACATTATGACATTTTTTTGGTTTGTAAGGTGTTTTCTGCTTGATAATCTTATATCCAGTTTTTAACTGGAAACCTTATTAAACTGACATGGTTGCTTGGACCAGCTTCAGACCACATAACATGATACTTCTGGCCACATTTTTATTAACTGATTCCCTAAGACATGGCATTCTACTTGGTCATCAATATAACAGAAAAATCTAGAATAAATACTCAGGCTATACTTACAGTGTTTCTCATTCATTTATGTTTTATTTGTGCATACCAGTAGAAAGCTGTGACACCAGCAAGGACTCTCCAGACTAAAGGCAAAATTGCTTGTCTGAGAGCTACTGAAACTGCATTATAATACTTTAGAGTCACTTAAATTGCTTTTTTTGCTTTAACTTTCCATTTTTATTCATATATTTTCCAGGACTTGAAATGTTCATTACCAGTTGGACTTGGACTTTCTGAAACCAAAATAACATCTCATGGCTTTGATGGTGCCAAAGAGGGAGTTGTTGAGGCAGGACAGTTTCCAAGTAAAGGTAAGTGGGGTTTTTTTGTATTTCTCAATTTAAAATCTTCAGGCATATTCTTACATGGTCAGAAGTACAATGTTCTGTAGTTGCTTTGAGCAGTTTGGATAAACGTACACATTTGAGATTTGCATTAGTGACAACCAGTTTATCTTCACTCGTAGCTGGGTTGTTAAAATAGAGAATATATGCTACACTTGTAATATCTGTCAAGGGACTGCAGGAAACTACTTAGTGTTAAGTTGGTCTGCACTTACAGGAATGGAAGGCCTTGAGCACCTTGAACGGGTGTCAGGCTGAAGAATTTTCCTATTACATTGTTTTGAAGTTTTCTTCAGATTTTGCAAGTTATTTTTCCGATTTGAAATGTAACTGGAGAATTATTTATTTGTTATACACACTTCACTTATTGAGAGTAGATAAAAAAGTGGGGTTCTTCTTGTGGTATTAATGTATGCCTTAGAGAATCTAAGTGGTATTAAACAATGAGAAATGCAAAGTGATAGACAAGCCAATAATGTCACTATTTCCTATCTAAAAGCAATAGAATACCATGATATTGTATGGGCAAGTGGTATTTAATTAATTACGTACCTTTGACAGTTTCTGAATTTGAAAGATTTTAAATTATCTCAGATGTGCAGCCGTGAAAATAAGTCTCTTTGTAGTCATAAATTTAATTTGCATGTTGCTTAATTTCCTGTTTGGTAAAATTCTTTGTTTATGAAAACAGTTGATTTACATATTGTACTTTACATATATTACAAAGTGAATGCTGTGTTTCTTTATGCCTTTGAAAATAGCAAAATATCTAGCTAAAAACTGGAGCAGATGGCAAACTGCTCACCATTCCTGCCTTTTTGTATTCTATTACCAGGATAACAGTTGCAACTGTTAAGTGTATTAGCCTGTAAGGAAAAGTGTCTGAAGATGTTTCAAGCTGCACTAATGTGTTTGAAATGCAAATGTTCTGTGGAAATTTCTGTACACAAATTATGAGCTTTGAACACTTTGAGTATCAAAGATTTTCTCCAAGGATATTTTCTTTGGATTTTTCCTGATGTTCTGACAAAATCAGGGAGAGAGAAGTGGTAAAAGCTAGAGCTTCCTATGAAACCATGGACAAAAATTGAGTGATTGCCCTTTTTCTAAAAATTCTGTCTTCTGTTTGAGTGGCCTTATAAGGGCTTCGTTTTTGAATGCAAAGTAGACAGTATTGGAGGGGAAGGGCTTTTAGGATTTGGGGGATGTTGAATGATGAAACATGCATAAGGCTGTGTTAATACTCTGTCAAATGATAAGGATTTTTTTAACTGCTTGTCTTGGCTCGCTTGCTGAAATGATTCAGGCAGGATCTTGCAGTCAAACTTTTATGCCTGGATGAATTCAGTTGCAGCTCTTATGCAATGTATATCTACAGAAAGACACAGCAAGTGAGCTGTCTTTGTCTCATCTTTTCTGTGCAGTTGGATCCAAATAATTTGATTTATTTCATGTTAGTAGTGCTCTGTGGAATGTTTTAAAGCTGATTGTCAATCCAATTACTTTGAGTGATGTTTTTTGTGTTACTGATAACTAAATTTTGTTGAAACTGCAAAGTTCAGGTTTGAGTTTCTTTCCCCTTAGCACACTGTTAGCCCTGAGGTATATTGGAATTTCTCAGCAAAAGCAGTTAAATTCCCCCCCCCAGTACAGTGGTCGTTCATCATTACAGAGGAAAAGCTAACTTAATTGTTTTTTAAATCCTGAAAATTCCATAAGGAAGCCACTTCAGATTTATCTGTTATGAAAGATATAAAGCAAAGGCAAAGCTCTGAAAAGCATAATGAGCATAATCCTAAAACAGCTCAGAGAACACACACAGTGCAGGTCATTTAAAGTTGGTTGCTTTTGTTTTGGTTTGGGTTTTTTTGTTTTGGTTTTGTTTTTTGTTTGTTTTTTTAAGAGAAAAAGCGAGTGCTGTAAAATGTTTCTTTTGGGAATGAGTTTGCACCCTTTCACAGCTAATGACTTGTACGATCTTCAGGATAACTTATTGCTGCATGTTTACACAGACTTAAGAGCTGATGTCAATAAAGTGTATCTGAAATTGGCAGAGATTTCAGGGCTTACTTCACCCCTCAGTGCTTTAAGTACCATTCAGTGAGAGTGCGGAGTGAGTTCTACCTAGACCTGAAAAAGAGTGTTTCAGCTGTGGATCCTTATATAATAATCTTCCATGGAATTTTCTGTTTATGGTCTGTACTTCACCTTTCAGTTACATTTTGATTGTTCTTACAGAAAAAAAAAATTGTCATCATGACCTAGAGAAAAAGATTAAATCAAGGAAATTTGGAGTAGTTCACATGGAGGGATACACTTCTTGAAAAGCATTTCCATCAGAAATTCCAACAACTTTTCTGTGAACACTTCTATAGTTGCTGAAGCAAATGTTTCTTTGTTTTGAAAACATTTCTCTGTAAGAGTGCACATTCACTTCTAAGGGAAGATGATGGATTTTCATGGTTAAATGTCCCTTTTTCAGGTTCCTCAGCATCACCCAAATCATCTGTTATATCTCCTAGCAGTGCAGCAGCTAGCAGACTGGCTGGACAAGGTTGTGATTTAATTATTCCCACAGGTATCAAAGCACTGACTGGATAACTCCCTTGTCTCTGCTGACACCGTACTAACCCTTCCATGTTTCTAATTATTTGATGTACTATTAATTGGAAATAAAATTTCTGCGGGATTTTGGTGGCTCTCACTTCTGACTTCAATAGTTTACAAATTAACCTCTGCTTTCCTCTCTAAGCTGCTTTCACTCCATAAAATGAAAATTATAGCTAATATTAATAATAACAAACAGTAGATTAAATAGGAGTGACCAAAATCTTTTATTTAGGTTAAAACTGAATTTCTCCCCCAAATGATCACATATTCCAATAGACTATGGGGGCAGCCATTAGGAATTCACAACACCTAAACTCAGCTTTGCCACTTTGACTCATTTTGTGCCTGTGGGCAAATTACTTAACATCTTAGTCTGCTTCCTCCTGCGTAAAAGGAGAAAACTTTACTCAGTTACCTCATAAGGGTGTTGAGAGGGTTAATCACTTAATGTTTGCATAGCATATTGAAGATGTAAAGAGCACAGTAGAACTTGATGCTAAAGGAATATCTTTGAGGTATCTGTATAGACTTTTTTCCAAACTCTTGCTTGCATAAATAACTTGGAAAGGCTGTGGTGGCCATAAGTAGCAGTAGGGATCAAAGTCAGGAGTAGTTAAAATTAATATGGACATGAATAAGTAAAATGTTGCTTAAAAAGTGATGATGCATAGCAGTTCTTAATATTTAGGAGGACACTAGGAATTTTGCAAAATTGAAACATGGACTCCACATGATATCCATACTAGCTTGAAAATGCTGAGTAATGACAGTTTGTGTGTGGTGATTTGCCCTAGGTATTTTAATTTGTCGCTTTAAATCTCTTCTTTGCTGGTTTTATACTCATGGTTTGTAGAATTAATTGTTCCTAATACAATGAGCTAATAAAATTGAAATAAATAAATTAAATATTGTCTGAACACATTTTCTGGAAAGAATGATTTTCATAGGAAAAGATTAAAAAACTCTGTACTTCATGACAACAGTATGCCAGTAATGGTTGTTCAGTGGTCTTCAGGTTGTAAACAGGCTTTTAGATTGACTAAATGCAAAAGTGTGTTCAACTGTTGGAGTTTTTAAACATAGATTAAGTAATAAACATATCTCAAAAGCTGTTTTAAGCTTTCAGTATGCTTAATTCAGACTATTACTTCATTAAATAGTGAAATGTATTTTCTTTATATATATATTTACTTTAAAACTGATACAACATTTTGTATCAGTTTTAAAGTAAGTCTTTCTTTCTGGAACTGCTTTTTAAAAATCTGCTTATTCATCTAAAGTTCTTACTATCACCTTGCTCTGCTTTTGGATGTGCAATTGCACAAATCTTCCATACCTGCTACTAATCCCTTAAAACAAACTAACAAACAAAAAGCCCAGACCCAAGACCTTGAAGATTTGCTTTGTGTCTGACACAGGGGGCAGAGCTCAGCAGAAGAGTGGACCTGTTGTGTTAGCAGATGAAGTAAAGAATCCAGCAATGGAGAAACTGGAATTGGTGAGGAAGTGGAGCCTAAACACTTACAAGGTATGCAGGCATATGTGTGTGTGTGCATGTACGTATTCTGTGAGTTTGCTATTAGACAGGAATAGAGCTGTATGAAAGTAAGCTGTTGTTGCAGTGAGCACAAGCAAAAATGCATAGGAAAGGCTTAGTTTTCTTCCAAGCATTCCTTGTTAAATCTCTGGTATAATGTGGGAAATCTTTAATCGGTATTACTGATTTAGCAAGGTAAAGAATGTTCCATTTCTAATGTTTCCTTCGTCATTCCAAATGTAGAGATTTCAACACTAAAGCTTGGAATTAAATCTTTTTGCTCTTTTTGAGTTGACTGCTGATACAATAAGGTTTTAGTTTATATAAACAAATCAGGGACATCTGTAAGTTCAAAACTAGTTACTTGCTATTCTGATGGCTTTGTTTTGTCTTGGCTGATTGTTTTTTTCTTAATGTTGCAATAGTTACTTCAATTTATGTGTTTTTTATATGCTTCTGCTTCCTGATCAGTTGAGATTTGATGAAATTAAAAGAATAACGTAAGAATAATGGAAAGGTGTTTAAAGCACACCAGTTTGCCAGAAGTGTTTCTTATTAAAAAGCTACAAGTTAAGGAACAATTGTCAGGGAATGCATAGCTGTCAAAAATTTTAAACAAAGACCAGTTTTGAAAAATAGCTTCTTGTTATGTCTACAGCTTAAATGACAGAGTTGTGGACAGGTGCATCAGTGAGGTTTGCATCAAACCATGAAGAAATTAACAATCCGTGGGAAGTCCGAATCCCTCCTGTGTTCTTCAAGTTCAGATAAGAACATCCTCCTCAGTGAGGATGAGAAGCAGGGATGATGACGTTCTACACCTAGTAGATGCTTGTGCTCTCTTTCTATTAGAATCAGAAGTTTCTTTTTTATTTTTTATGTCTAATTAAATAGCTTTTAGATTTGCTACTTTTCTTGTCATCTAAATATTGTAGCAACTGCAGAAGTTGCAGTCCAGTGGTATGCTGGGGTGCCTTAGAAGAGCATTGCCAGCAGATTGAAGGAGATGATCCTGCCCCTCTACTCAGCCTTGGTGAGGCACATCTGGAGTGCTGTGTTCAGTCCTGGGCTCCTCAGGACATGAGAGACAAAAAGCTCCTGGAGCAGGTCCAGTGGAGGGCAGCAAAGATGGTGAAGGGACTGGAGCAGCTTTTGTGTGAGGAAGGGTTGAGGGAGCTGGGCCTGTTCAGCATTGAGAAGGGAGGACTGAGAGGATACCTCATGAATGTCTATAAAGTATCTGAGGGGAGGGTGCCAAGAGGATGGATCCAGGTTCTTCCCAGTGGTGCCAAGCAACATGACAAGATGCACTGGGCAGAACCTGATGCACAGGAAGTTCTACCTGAAGAAGAGGAAGAACCTCTTTACTGTGCAGGTGACTGCGCACTGTAACAGGGTGCCCAGAGAGCTTGTGGAGTCTCCCTCACTGGAGATAACTCAAGAGCCCTCCGGACACAATCCTGTGCCATGTGCTCTAGGATGGACTTACTTAAGCAGAGATGTTGAACCAGAGGACCCACTGTGGTCTTTTCCAGCCTGAACCATTCTGTGATTCTGTCTGTCAGCTACTTTGGAGTATGCTGTGGTCCAATCAGAATACATGCTATTCATCTGAAGCTGTTCTTGAAAATTCTCTTGTCTCTTTAAAACATTGATTCTTGGGATCAAATATACCACAACTAAATAGGACAGGACTTGACTTTATTCTATATTTTTGGTACCTTGATTTAGAAAACAAACCCACAAAAACTCAAAATGTCTCAAACTCACTGACAAGAACCAACAGCCAGAGGACTAGTGAAATATGTTGGAAAAAGGGGTCTTGGATCTTTGTTTAGAACATTATTTCTTTGACTGTACTGTCTGCAAAGTCCAGATTTTTAGATTTTTTTATGACTTAAGCCTCCTCCTTGCTGAAATCCAGAATTATACCAGTAATGACACAGCAAAGAGAGACTAGCATTTTCAGAAAACATGCCTAAGGAGATGTGTCAGTTTTGATCTTTCTAGAGTTCCATATTGACTGGATGTACACTCTTTTTTTAAGGTATAAGATCATTCAGAGAAATTACAAGTTCTTTTTGAGTTGATGGAGTGTTGTGCCTCTGTACTTGGAGATGCCATACATTTGTGTTGTAGGCTTCGTATAAAAAGTATATTTAACATGGTTAAAGACAGTATTTAAATTTGTCGAGCTATTGGCTTGCTTTGATTCCCACCAGGAAGATCATGGGAAGAAGTGTCCTCCTCTCCTCATAGTAGCTAATTTGAAGATGCAGAAATAAAGGGCAGGAGTAAATGTCACACTTGAATCACTCTGAATTTCAAATTTCTGGTATCAATGTACCAGACATTAATATACAAGGGGAGATAGTGGTGAAATTTGCTGTTAGGAAGTTCTCTAGGAACCTGACATGAATAGTTCCTATACCATGGTGTCCATATCAGGGTTGAGAAATCTAAAATTTTGGGTATGTTCAGAAGCCATTCCCATCTGTACATGCCTTTGCAACTACCATTGCCCTTGACATTTTCCAGTTGCATGCTCCCTAGTAAACATGAGTTAGTGTGAAGCGAAATAGCCCTTCTTTCCATAGTCTAGTGACAAGATCTTTTTCTGTTCTTTCTTCTGTCTATGCCTTCCCCTTTGGATGAGAAAGAGATTTTCAGTCTAGGAAAAGCATTTAGGCTCAAGAAAGTCAAGACTCTTCTTGACTTTCAGCAATTCTAACAAGCTTATATTTTTGTTTTTCATACAACTTCTTAAACTTTGAGGGGAACTAAAAAGACAAACTTGTTTTACAAACCTCTCTAACACTAGGCTACTAGTAGAATATTTATTTCTGAGACATGTCCAGCAATGCCTCTGTTCATCTTTGGCATATGCAATGTAAGGTAACCTTTTCTTCCTCTGAGTTGTTTTTCTTAAGCTTTGTGTTGTATGATTTCTTTTTGAGTTGCATGGTCTTTTTCATAGCTTTCTTTAGATATTTTCCTTTATAGATACTCTTAGAACAAAGCACAATGGAATTAATGTGTGGAATTTTCTTTGCTAGTGAGAATATAGAGCAACTTGTGTGCTTGTACTAGTCCACTTAGAACTGGAGTAAATCAAAATAGATTTGGCCATTTTCTTTATCTTTTGCTACGTATAAGTTAACAAAGTATGCTGTGTAACCAATTACTGGTTTTTCCTCACTTGTCACTGCTGGGGTTTTTTAGGTGTTTTGCTGTGACTTATGAAGCAAATACCCCTTGGCTGAAAATAATTCCTTCATTTGTAATTTATCCTTGCTTTCAAAAAATTTGTTTTCTATGATTCAGATTTTTCTCTTGGATTTCCACGGGGGTTTTTGTGTGTGTGCATCAGCTCTTTTGGAAAATAGCCAAAATTTGACCATCAAGTCCATACTTCCTAATGAAAGGCTTATTTATGCTCTGAGCGCACTCAGAGCTAAGCTGCATTTTTGAATTTCTCTTGGAGTCTTTGGTAGTAAAGTTGTATTCTGTGTTATGATTTATTATGCTCTCCCGAGTTTCTGATGCTTGACAGACAAACGTCACCTAGATTAGCTGTGCTTTTTCTTGTGAATTACTTGAATCTAACAAAGTAGCCCAAATAGTCTGTATCTTCTATAAACCTAATGGGTCATGACCAACTTGATCTCCTTGATCATTCTTGAGTCTCTCCTGTGTTCATCTATGACATTAATAAAGGACATGGAAGTTCTAGCTGGTTGAATGTGCTTTGGACACAAGCAAAGATGGTATTAAACTAAAGTCCTTGAATTGGGAACCCTGGGAAATACAGTGCTGTAGTGTATGTTATAAGGTAAGCTTGGGCATTGTTTCACAAAAAAAAAAAAGAAAACGAAAAAGGCTTGGGCATTGTTTCACAAAAAAAAAATTAAAATGGCAGCTTTGTGCTTAAGTTAAGTCCTTTCAGAATAGTTGTGGCCTTGGCTACTAACTTAATTTCCTTATAACTTTTGTTTCTAGCAGTAATTTTTCGTATGTCTAAGTTGGTTATCTGCTCACGCTTTGGGACCACAGATTAACTTCAAGTAACTTACTACAGCAGTAAATAATACTGCTCTCCATAGAGAAACTGTATAGCTTTGCTGCACATCTACTTGGCAAATGGCTTCTCCTATGTCTCAGTCAAGGGAATCCCCACTGTGCATTTTGTGAGGCTCACTGCCAAGCTGGGCTCGAATCTCTGGCAGAGAAGGTGTCACAGATCAGTGGAATGTGGTAGCAGCCTGCTCTGTCACAGCCATAGGCTGGGTGAGAGTGTCTACAGCCACGTAAGAGCACATTGCCTGCTCAGTGTGTTAATGAGCTGCAAACCTACTAAGAATTTGACTTAGACAGGAAAGAAATAGTCTTTCTGAGTCAATCATCTCCATTTTAAAGATTGTGTAAATAATAAATGCATTATAATTCTTTTGCATATTTCTCAGTAGGAGTTCCCAGTTTCCTAGTCAGCTTTAAAAATCTTGCTGAAAACCATCACCTTCTTACTTCCCCCATCAAAAACCTCAAAAAGAACATTTTTGGAAAATGTATGCTCTGGAATTGGATGATTGGTAGACAAAGCCCAAAAGATTACTAACTAGACATTTTTATGCAGAATAGTAATGCTCCTATTAACTGACTTAAATGCAGTGTGCTAAAATGCTTCTTTTAACTTAATGAGATTCACCAAACCTATAAAGAGATAAGTGTTCTTTTACTTGAGAAACAATTAGTTATGCTCTTGATTTGCTAACTTGAATATTCATCTTAGTAGGAGTTGAGACTTGTCCAACTGTTCTTGCTGAGTCCTGATAAACTTCTGAAGACTGTGTTGTTTTTTCAGTTTGTTGTGCAAACTTATATTGGGAGGGGTGGTTGTGAAAGAATTGTGTGTAATTATATGTCCCTTGAAGCTGAAAATGGGTGTATGCTGTGTTGTCTTGAATATACTTGAATCTTTATAATTTAATTTTTTTTCTGCAGTGTACACGTCAGATCATCTCTGAAAAACTGGGTCGTGGCTCAAGAACAGTAGACCTGGAACTAGAAGCTCAGATAGATATATTGAGAGATAACAAAAAAAAATATGAAAATATCTTGAGACTGGCACAGACACTGTCCACGCAGCTCTTCCAGATGGTACATACCCAAAGGCAACTTGGAGATGCATTTGCTGACCTGAGTTTGAAATCATTGGAACTTCATGTAAGACTTTTATAATGTTTAAAAAATACTCTGGCAGAGATGAAGATAAGCCTAACTGACTCGTGCAGGGTATCTGCTAGTTAGCAGCCACCTTTATAAACATTGTAGTTAACAATACATAACATGCTCTTCGTGTTGACACCTTATGTGATGAATTTAAAACTGTAGGAAATTATTGAAATTACTGTAGGTCTTCATTGTTTCTTAAATGTTAGTCTCTAGTTGATGAAGAACTGACAATTTTGCTTTGTAGAGAAGAGGCATTTTAATATTAATTTTACACCTAATGAAATGTTGTCAAAGTGTTCCAGAGTGTTACGTCACTTCAATTACAAGATGTCTTTGGGGAATGTGCCTGGGAATAAGTAGATTAGGGCACATTACTTCATTTGTGCGCATCGAATGTGAGTAAATTATTTTTCTGTAGCATATTTAAGCATTGAGATTTGATCTCAAAGTCCTTTTTTAATCAGAATTTTCCTACTAATAAGACTGATCTGTATTCTTACGTTGTCTGGAGTTGCTGAGCAAGAGAGGCAATCTTGAGATATCTGGGTTGTTATGATTCAATGGTTTAGAAATTTATGTAACACTGGCACTTTCTGTTGCCAGTAGTAAAGCTGTTTGCTGTAAAGAGAGACAAGGTGGATGTTGCTTACAGAGTATAGTAGCGGGCTTGCTTCTACATTGCTTGTTCTGCATTTGCAAAGTTATAAAATTGGATCCTTCGGAAAACCAATATTAAATGGTTTAATAATGTCCTAAAACATAGCTGCTGAAACAGCTCAAATTATCTTTGTGATTTTAAAAACATCTGTCTTTTCATAATTGTCTTTTCCCATTGAGTTTTAAGGGAGTAGGTGGAGTTCATGCTTGCACAGATGAACCTTAAATGATAGCTAGCTGAAAAAATGTGAAACTCCTACACTAATGTGGAGGAATTTTTAATATTAGTCTGACAGATGAAAGTCTGTGAATGTAGAGCACTTCTAGCAGCTAAGAAATTAAATGATCTGCTAAAAGAAGCTTTTAATAATCAGTTTATTCTTGACACAAATACAGGCATGTGGTTTGTGGCACAACTTAGTAATTGTTATGAAGTATGTGCTGAAGCTGGATGTTTCTTCCAAAACTCGGATGGAATCTGGCATCACGCTCATTTAATGAATCTTGGGGTTTTTCCCATGATTAGCTTGTAACTTCTGATGGGAATACTGATCTTCCAGGTTCTTTCAGCGTCTTCTATTGGTCTTGGAATTTGTTTCCATCATTCATCTCTTGTGTAGATTCTTGAATGGGGTTGTTGATGAAAATCAAATAAAAGTTTCTGCTGCTGTAATAAAAGTTATCTAACCTTTGCTTCTTGGAGGCTTGCCTGGTGTTTGTCTCTTTCCTCTTTGTGTTTTCCCTCTGTGTAATCTGTAGCCTGGCCTACTTTTGGATTTTTAGATTTTTTACTCTAAAATTTGTGCAGGACTAAAAATAAAATTTCTGAACAGTTAGTCTTTAATGTTTAATATGATAACAGTGTATAAGCTTAAATAAAATTAAAAAGCCCCCCAAGTCTCAAGGTAATACTTCTTCTTTTATACATGATAACAAAATTTTAATGTGGTATATGGTCAGGTGTTACTTCATGTGAATGGGTTGCTGTTTCTCTTTTGGATACGAAGATAACTGCTGGTTCCAGGCTCATGTGCCTCTAATTATATAGGCAGATGAATCCCAATTTTAATTGACCTGAGCACAGAGTATGAACTGAGTGTAAACTCCCGCTGAAGAAAGGATTTCCTGTGTGTTTCTTAAGAGGTATCTGCAGAGGTCATGGACAAAACTGAAACATTTGTATGAAACTATGAGCCATTGGAAGGAGACAATTGTTGGTTAGCATATTCCATAGTACTGCAGGCCACTGCAGTCCCGTCCTTCTTACTCCCCCTTTGAACTGGTAGTGTTGCTCATTTGGGTCTGGGATGATCTGAGTGAGAGGACCAGCTGGAAAACTAATTGCAGTCTTGCACATGCAGGAGTTAAAATAGATGGGACTAAGCTGCTGCAAGGGGCAGTCCTACTGCTGTTGTCTCTGCCAGCATGCTGCTATTTCTTCTCTGTGTTAGCACTTGTGTTAGCTGTGTAGTTGGTAATGTTAGTGCAAAGCCAGCTGAAAAATACTTGATTTGTTGTTGGGATTTTTTTTTCCAGCAAAATCTGTAGCAATTTAGCCAACTGCTTTTGCTGCCCAAGCAGCTGTACAAAGCAAAGATGACAGATCTTTAGCAGTGTTTACAGGGCTTAGCTCATGACAATTTGCCCTAAATTCCTTTTTCTTTTTCCTTCTCCTTCAATTGCTCACTTCCACTGCACCTTCTTTTCTAGAGGATTCTTCTCTTACCATTGCCCATTACCCTAACTGTCATGAACTTGTTAACATGAAATATCATTTGGCTCTGGTGTTCATTTTCTGGGCACATGAAAGGAAACTGGGAGAATACAGCACTTCTGAGTCAGTTGTTGGCAGCGTGCAAGCCTAAAAAGACCAAAGTTCCAAATATGAACCTAGAGTGTTTTACAGTCATTACAACTAGGGATTGTACTTTTTTGTGAGAACTCCCATCTGTAGAATACAGAGATGCCATATGGATGACATAGATATAATAATTGGATTCATTTGGCATCCATGCATTAGGAAAATCTTTGCAATCTTGGTCAGCTTACACTGCTGTTAACAGAGAGACATGGACAAACATATATCTAAATGTGACTAGAATGCCTTGGAAATAATTTTGCCCTTGTCCCTTTGAAATTTATGGATGAGCTGCATGAAAAATTTTATTTGCTGTTCATTATCATGGTCTGCTCTTCAATTATTTACAGCCTATTAAACTGTGATAGATGTTGGGGTTTTTTGCAGCGCTTCTTTCCAGAATGTAAGAATAAAACTTAACAGCTAATTAATGCTGTGTGCCCTTGTGAATTTAGTTACATTACTGTATTTAATGTAGCCGTGTCTCTGTTCGTATTAAAGCATTACCTAGACAACCATGAGAGATGCTGGATTAAAACCCTGCTGAATGACAATGTGAAAATTGCATTACCATTTACTTTTAATTAGCATTCAAGATATCAGAGTGCAGAAAAATCACATTATAAAATAGGGTTTTACATCATGTGTGGTAACAAAATTGTAAACTATGTTTTACTGATATTGGAGAGATTTTCTAAGAACTGTGAACTAATTATTGTATTGAAATCATATTGATTTAATCATAATCATACCCAAACAGAAGTGAAAGATCTGCCACATCTGTGTTTGCATATTTTTATATAGTTGTTGATGAATGCTATGATTTTAATTGATCTACAGCTTTGTTTTCTCTGTTCTTTGTTTATAGGAGGAGTTTGGCTACAATGCAGATACACAGAAACTTCTAGCTAAAAATGGAGAAACACTTCTCGGGGCTATTAACTTTTTTATTGCCAGTGTGAATACATTGGTGAATAAAACAATTGAGGATACGTTGCTGACTGTGAAACAGTACGAAAGTGCCAGGTAGCTATCCTGTGTCTAGTTCTTTTCCTTGTGAATTAATCCTCAGGAAACAGAGTCTGTATCAGCTTAGGCCTTGTATTTGAGTGACTAACAGATAAAAACCTTGTAACACAGCTCTCATCTAATGAGGGTTTCTGTTTAACTGTAAGTGATTGCACAGATCTTCAAATGTTTTGTACATGTTCCCTTGTAGACTGAATTTTACTTGTTAGCTGTAGGAGTAATTATAGCTGGTTTTTCCCACGTGCTAGATTAAGGTGGCTTTCTAAGTAGCGTGACAGTGGAAGATTAACACTTTTATCCAGCTGCATTGCAATAGGTAAAATAATCTCTTTGACTGAAAGACATTTAGTCTTGTGCCTCTGTTGATGAGAAATGCCTGCAATTCACACTTCAGTTTTTATGCAGAATTTGCAGGCTTGGTCAAAAAGGGGAAGATAAAACAGAAATTTCTTAGTGAGTGAATAATGGCTTTCCTACCTGGAGAAGGTTACTTTTAGGTGTGGAGTAGTCCAGAGCTGGGTTCTCTTTTCCTGCCAGGGACTTGCAGCTCTTTCTGATGAGTTGCTACATTCTGACTTGCATTCACTTACCAGAATTAAGTGCGTTACTTTTAATTTGACAAAGGATGTAGTTTATGCATAAAATTTTTTGTGATATTTGGGATTTTTTAGGTCAGAAATTGCGAACTGCTTGAGTTTTGAATTTCTTTCCCCCTCCTCTTTAATTGTTGTGTTCTAATGGTTATTTTTAAACAAAATAGTGAGTCATTCTTTTGATATTTAGGTAAACTTTTTAAGGCATGGAAGGCAGAATTAATGTGTAGATAAGGTATTGCTTATTTTTGACACGTGTTTTTTTTAAAAAAATAATTGGTTCATACATTTTACAGGTATCATCTTGAAAATTTATGCAAAATATATCTGCTACAATTGTTCTTGTCAGTCATCTTCAACATATGGTTCTTCCCTCCTGAAACACCTTCATTGCTTTCCCTTTCTGTTCACTAAAGAAATCAAATATTTTGCCATTTTAATAAGTCAAATAAATGATATCAAGTTCCTTCACTGACATGGCCAGTTCATCATTTGGCACTGTGAAAGTAGGCTGCATTTATTTCTGTGCCTCTCCTTTTCTGTCCCCAGTTGCACTTCAACATTCATCTGTTCAACTCTTCTATCAGCTCTCTCTATTAGTTTAACAGTTTCCTTTTTGGAATTAAGCCATAAATTACATATAAATCATCAATCATAGCAGCAATGAAAATCAGGAAGAGCCCTGTGAATATTACTCTTTTTACCTCTGAAAAAAGCTGTATCTTTCATTTAAGCAGTTACATCAACTGAAAATTGTGTGTTATTACCAGTGTTTAATCCTGATTTGTTTCCAGTTTAAGAAATGTCTGTAAAAAAGCATGTTTAAAAGGCCAGAAATAGTGTAGGTTTTCCCATTAAAATTGGATATGCTAGGTTCCATTATTTGACAGCTACAAAAAAGTAGGGAAGGAGGAGTGATGCTTTGGGCAGGGCTGCACCATCTTTTTGCAGTCTGTTTTCCCATAGGACAGACAAGTTCTCAGAAAAGTATTTGTGGAAGGGCTATGAAATTGTCCAGTTAACACATGTGGAGAGGCCTGGAGCATGCTGAAAATGCTTTAGGCCAGAGTTTGGTGTAAGTGACCTGGTGCTCGAAACATCAGATTAAAGGGGGTGTCATGCTTGTGTTGTGCCTCTTACTCTCAACACAAACTCTCCAGTTAACTGATTCAACAGCAGAAGAATGACCTGAAAAATATTTGATACTCTTTCTGGGTTAGTAGGTTGAGATGTCCCAGGAAAAGCTCTGACTACTGAAGCCTGTACAAAACAAGGCTGAGAGCATGTTGGCCGACACAGGAGCAGAAAAGGGAGGGTGCTTGTTGAGGCAGTTTTATACAATGTGCTTCAGTGTGGGTTTGCTTGATAAATAGAAGGAGGGAGAAAAAAACTTTCCCAGTTTTTTTTTTTTCTGTACTTAATTGTTTTGTTCATCTTCTGTTGTATATGTGAAGTCAATTTTGAGGCACTGCCCTTAGATGGCTCTTTTTTCCATTCTCCTCTTTCTTATCAGGATTGAATACGATGCTTATCGAACAGACCTGGAAGAGCTGAATCTTGGCCCTCGTGATGCAAACACTCTGCCAAAGATTGAACAATCACAGCAACTGTTTCAAGTGCATAAAGAGAAATACGACAAAATGCGTAATGACGTGTCTATCAAATTGAAGTTTTTGGAAGAAAATAAGGTAAGCTACAACTCATGTTATGTTTAGGAGATTTGTTCTAGAAGTTACTGCTTTCTAGACATATTTTAAGTTGTTACATCTTGAAATATGTATTCATCTAAAAGTAGAACGAGTGAGGAAAATAAGCTGAATTTTCTGAGTTCGTGCTGTATCACTGGAGGACACGCTTTTGGAACATGCAGCTTTAGAAGTCTCTAATCAAACTGCTTCAGCTACAAATGACAAATAAGGTGGCAGCAAGTTTCTTGTTGTAACAAGAGGTTTCAAGTTTGCAAAAGTACTACTTTTCCAGTTTACCACAATTAATGGTTAAATGAGTCACATAGTTACTGATTTAATATTCAGGGTAATGCATACATTTGGCAACATTGTCACAGAGGTTATAAACAAAGAAAGCTACAGAACTACTAAGAAGCTTCTTCAAAATTAAGTCTTCTTTAAGAATTTGAACTGAGAAGTACTAGTTTTTGTAATTAATGCCCTTATGGTTTCTTAATTTAAAA
The DNA here is from genome assembly GCF_001522545.3 of Parus major. NCBI lineage: Eukaryota > Metazoa > Chordata > Aves > Passeriformes > Paridae > Parus > Parus major. The sequence continues at coordinate 26,351,859 of NC_031771.1, forward strand.
TAGGACTCTTGAACTGTTGGTTTGAAGGGTGGGGGATTTTTTATGTGTTTATTTCAACCCTACCATTTCATCCATAACCTCTTAATGATGGGACTCTTACCCTTCTTATTCTACCAGGCAAAATAAAACTGCCATACAAAACTTTTAAACTGTCCTTTCTTTAATAAATAAGTCTGTTCAAATTGTCTCTAATTAGATGTGAAAATTATGGTCTTTCAAGGTCTGATTTTTGTTCATACTCATGGCAAATGAGTTGGTTATAGTCATGTGTGGCTGTATTTCCCATGTTTTCAGAGGAAAGAAAACGTGATTAAAACTTACATAGGTGATAGTTGTCAGTTTATCCAGGGTTGACATTATCAGTGGATTAACATTTTCAGGATGGGTTGATTAATGTATTTTTTAAATTTAAACATGGGTAACAGCAGCCTGTCAAAGAATACATGACTGGACCCACATGACAATAGTAAACCATGCTTCTTGCAGGGAAGGAGGAAACTTTAATGGAAAAATCATGGGGACAAGCTAAACCAATTAAAATGGATTATTATTTTGTATTCTTGAATACATTATCACATATTCAGTTGCATCGGCTTCTTAGAATAAAGATGGGGGTCACGGAAGAAACATGAACCATCAACAGATGATAAGAAAAAGACCAAGAAAATAAGCAAACTTTTTGGTTTCCAAAACAATATATGCTTAAAACAGCTCCTGAGCACTGTTCCTTTGTACACACATCTGCATTAGGACTTCCTGGTCTGGAATCACACAGCCATCAAAAGTTGGCTTTATGATGGACCAGAACATCAGGTGACTGAAAAACTGGCATTGGCCTGACTTTATTTCTGGTTCTTGCTGGAAAAATTGGACAATAGAAGGATAGAAAAAAATTCATATTGAAGTTAATTTTCTTGAAGAAGCTGACATTTAATCTAAATGTTGATACTGATTCTTAAATTAGAAAATGCTGCTGAGAACTGGGTTTTAAAAACTAGGCTAGGTTGAAAACAGGTATGCTGAAGGTATCTTCCTACTCTCCCCACCTTTGTGTTCTTCTCTTTGTACTACCACTACAAAGTACCTCTCTTAAAATGGTTTAATCCTTCCAGCTCATATCTACAAGAATTCTGGTGCTTAAACTCAAATTAGTTTAAAATAGGACTTACCCTGCTTCCTCATGGTTTCCATTATCTATATAACACACTTATCAATTTATATGTATGGGAAGGCTTCAGAGCAAAAGCATTTTATTTCCATCTTATGCAAAACATGTCTCTGTAATTTTTTCAAACTAAATTAGATAGTTTAGGGAACACTGAAGAAGTTGTCTTCCTAGTGACAGTCTTGAATTAGACCAGGCATCCTGTTAGCAGTCACAGCCTACAAATTGTTTCTGAAAGAGATTGTTTTTTCCTTCCTGCCTTTTAGATTAATACAGTAGGGAATCTACATGCTTAAGCCTTTTTATCAGTGGTTGACATTTCTCAGTTTTGACACTAGAGATGTAAAAATATTTACTAAAGGGTGTGTGTAATTTTGTCCCCAAATGAGCTATAGAAAGGACTTCCTTTACACTTAAATACAGGCTTAAATATAATTATCTGCTGAGAGCTTTTCTGAGGTAAGCTTTACTTTATTTTTTTCTCTTTATTGTGTAAGATGACATTTTGTCATTGTGGCAATAGTTTGAAGTGAGTGAAAGAAGCAGCTTACCCCCTGTAGTGTAGGAGTAGCAGGTAGGATGGCTTGTGCTTGCCTTGGAGAAGGACATAAACTGATGGAGAAGCAGTGGAAAAGGAAAATGATGTGTTGCTGTTTTCATCAGGGTCCCTGCTCAGAGGCACAGAGCAGCAGAGTATGAACCTTGCAGTGCAGTGGCCTTGGACAGAAAAGCTCAGTCTCTGGTTTGCAAATCCTTTGTTTCCTGCGGCTGAGAGCGCTGGCACAGAAGCACTGCCTTTTACACTTCAGCTGCCTTTCTAAAAAAAGAAAAAGTGTAAGAAAGGAGCAGGAGCAGCAACAATTCTGTGCTGTCTGCTCTTGGTGGTGTATTTCTGTAAAGGACTTGTTCCCAGCATAAAGTGAGCATTCAAGTTTTGATAATGGCTGTAGGTGAACAGAACTTTGTTTTCTGAGCAAATACACTCAGTGTCATCTCCTGATGAGAATCTGTTTTCAAGAGAATAGCTACTGGAAGAAAGGGAGTATTTGATATTCCAGGAGGAGCAGAAAGAGAGACCAGGAGAAGCTTTGCAGAGTTCCTGTGTAACATGGGTTGGTAGGACTGAGATGGGTCCCACAGGTTGTGTGATAACATTTCTTAATTAAGTGCAGAGATCAGATACAGAACAGAATAAATGTGAAACGACTTTTTAGTTCAGGTTTTCCCTGTTCTTGCTGTTTATGGCAGCATAAATCCATTGGTTCAGTTGGGAGCAGTTCAGCTATCAGCAGTGTGTTCCTAGTAAATGGTGCTGCAAAGAACCTCTGAAGCCAGTTTAACTGGCTGGTGGGTTCCAGTTGGTCTGTGTTGCTGCAAATGTCACCAAAGAACCCATAATCTAGATGGCCCTATCTAGGTTTTCCCTATATTGGGAAAAGGCATCACATGATTGCAGTCTCTTTGTGCCTGTTCTCCTTGGTTCATATGTTAATATTCCAATTAAAAGTCTTCAAAGGCTCAGAGAGCTGCATTTACAGTAAAGCTGGAATTGCAACTTTCTGTCTGTAAAACCAAGATACACAAGATTTCTGTTGACTTTTACTACAACATTTGATCTTGAGGTTAGAACTCATTTTTCTTAATGCTAATAGAAAGTTTTATTGTTGCTATCCCCAGCTGGCAGAGTTCTGTCAAAGTTGGTAGCATTTGCTAATGACTATAAGAATAGTTGCATTCAAAATCTGTATCTTGCAAATAGTTAATTTTTTTTCAAATAAGGATGATGGCCCATTCTTAGCTCAAAGATTTCTGTCATTTCTGAAAACAGTTTTAGAAGGTTTTGTCCTTTTGAGGAAAAAACCCTGTTACTCTTGGATGCCCTTGACAAATGTCAAATACCATTCTATGTAGAGAAGGAAATTGACTGCACATCTTTGAGTTGTTCTTCAGGAGTTTTATTCTTAAATGTTTACATCTACAAATGAAAGCAGTCTGCAATGCAGTGGAGACCCAGATGATGAAACTGTTTAGACTAAGTACCTTCAAATTAAGATAGCTGGGAGAAAGGATTGTGATGGGTGTGAGGAGGTACAAACTCATAGAAAGACTGGAAGAAATGCTGTATTTTTGGTTATTGAGATGGCTGAAACAGGTTGAATGAGGAGGGTGTAAAGAAATACACACATACTGTGCCACAGAAAATGCAGTGTTCAGAGGTAGGTGGGGAAAGAAGACATTTTTTAGAAAGAACTGAAATGCTAAGAGCATCCATATGGAAAGTCAAATCCAACCTATATTATCTTCCCTTTATGACACTTAAGTCTCCTGTGTAGGTTGTGTCTGGTTTTCATCCTTATGTTTTCATTCACAAAGTTCAGTTTTGTTTTGAGATATGTTTGCCAATTGTATTAGAGTGCTCACTCTGCTTATAATTAGGAACAAATAGGTAGTTATGTAATATGTAGTTAATTAAACAGGAACACAGATTTTAACTGTTGTTCAACTGTAAAGCACAATGTCTTTTTGACAGCTATGTTAGTCATACATTGGAACCTGTATTTTAGCAGCATACCATTAGTATTCTTAGATTGAGGCAAACCTTCAAACACTCCTTTTCTGGAATTGGTGCTACAGCTTGGTGGCCAAGAGTTGGCCTTTACTGCTGTAATCTGACAATTGTTTCAAGGCTTTGCTGCCAAAAAAATGTGATCCCTTCATCCTCCCCTTTCCCCCCTATTGCCTTCTCTCTAGTGTTTGAAAGTGTTTTTGCAGCTGTGTAGAGAATCAGATTGGGGAACTGATCCAGGTTAAAGTAGATATGTTGCTGTCTGCTTAATTTTAATCTAGATTGTTCTCTGATCCAACTGACTACATATCTGCATGAATGTTTTGCCAACAGAGGGCTAAGGTGAAATACAGTGTGGAAGTTGGAATCAGTGACTGGATATGGGAGTGGGCAAGGTACTTTCCCATTCCCCAAGCTGGAGTGAGATTCTTTCATGGGAAAAGTGGGTAAATTTGAACTTGGTTTCAAATGAATAGTTGGTGTCCAGTCTTTAGCAGTGGTTGCAGGTGGCTTTGCTGTGGACATTAGGTGTTTTGAGGTGTTACAGCTTTTTGCTTTGCTGGGTGCTGCTGCATACTAGAACTTGTTTGTACAGTGTCAGTTTAAGTGGTGTTTTTCTAGAAAAACTTTATCTTAAGTTTCTTGAATGAAGCTGTGGAAAAGAAGATCTCACCATCACTTTTGGGATTCACTTAGCAAGTAGCTTCTGAAGGAGGAGAGTAGAAGCTGTAACAGTTTGAACCTCTGCAACCAGTTTGATAACAATCACAAAATTTATACCACAATGATCCAGGGGATAGAACCTCATACAATGAGGTAGCTTTAGTAGTTCAAAAAAACTGTCCAAAACAAAATGTATTTTTTCAGTCCAAATTATCTGCCTCTACACTGTCAGTTCCTGCCTCTGTGTGTGTGTGTGCATGCACATCCTTGAGCCTAAGCCTGACTGAATTTTTAAAATTATCAGAAGATTTTGGGGCAGTTCACAGAAGGTTTCTGTTCAAAGCTACCCTAACAAAGTACCAAATATAGTCTCAGAATGATGAACTTGGGCTGGGATAGGAGGTTCATTACCCCTGTTTTATTTGAGTTCCTAAAACTCTTGTAGCATTTTAATAATACGCTGTAACAGTGAGTGTACTTCCCTGTAGAATTCTGGCTTGGATTGCATGAAGTCTTGCATGTCAATGACGAAAGAATCTGCTCAAGAAAAGCACTGTGCTGTCTATCTAAACTTTTAAAAGCAAACCCTTAATGTTGTTGTGACATTTTCCACTTGTAAAGTGTAATATTTTGGTAATTAACATTTTTATATGTTATATACCTGTCTGCCCACATAAACTGAAGAAGAGGCCATCTTTTATGACTCCTTTGAACTTTGTTTGAACAAGTGTAGTTAGCTAAATCCTGTATCTCCTAGATGTTAAAATGTCTGGATGTGATAAATTTTGTAAATTCTTTTGTGAGTGAAAAAAAATTTCATCTCAAGGTATGATGGGAATTCCTTTCACACCTCTCATATATTTTCTTGAAGAATCTTTTGGTGGAATAAAGTATCATTTTACACTGTTAATGAGACAAAAAGGCTATTCTTTGGCATGTATTTGCACAAATTAACCTGAATTATTAGGGGAAACATAGGGAGAAAACATAGGAATTTCTGTTTTCAGATTGTCAGAGTAATTTAGATGAACTTTTGGGCCAGCAAAGAACAGGTTATCTGTTAATTTTTGAATATATATATATTGATTATATTATAATAATATTACTATAATTTATTATATTATACTATATTATTATATTATATAATATTACTGTTATATATAATATATTATAATTATATTATAATTATATTATAATTATGATAATATATATATTGATTACATATGTATATATATGTAATCAGGAATTTTAACTTGGTGCAGAACTTTTATATATTCTTGCAGGGATACACACACACACAATGCTCAGCTCTTTTTTCTCAAGGAATTTTAAAAATATATTTTTTACATTTCTTAATAAATGTTGCACTCTTCGGTTGTCATAGCATGTCAAATATAATGGTGGAGGGTAAATTAGAGATCTTTCATTAAATGAAGATGACAAGAATTTCTGTATTGAGTTGCATGCATTTCAGAGTAGCACAGTAGGCAATAACAAATAACCTGTTAAAACAGGCATGGCCCATTGATGGGCATAGGCCAAACCTGGCCCAAGGACAGTTTTGATTCCCAGCATGACAGAAGTAGACTGTCCCTTGTGGATTGTGCTGAGAGATGGGACAGTGATCTAAAATTTGAGTAGAGAAAGCTTAATCTTTTACCTCCCTCACCTTCCCTTGGGGCTCACTCAGTCACCTTATTCCTCTGTTCCCGTCTATGTTGGCTGCTGCTGCTGGGCTCAACCTTGTAGGCTGGAAACAGGTACAGGGCCACCACTACTGTGGGGATTTGGGGTCTGACACAAGAGTAAGGTGGTGCTGGGCTGAGAATACGCTCAGGAATGAAAAGAACAGGGTTTGGCTGCAGGAGAAACTGGACTGATGCCTTTCACCATACTGCTGTGTCGCTCTGAAAACTCAGACTTTCGATCTTGTTTACATAATTTCTAAGAACTTTCCCAGGACAGTGACTGTAAATATAGATATGTATACATTCTTCCTGATACACGTCTTTTGATGGACGTCTCTCACGACCAGTGTGATTGGAAAGGTGGTAACCTAACTATCCAATCCCTGGTCATTGCCGAGAATCTATAAATACTGAAGTTGTAAGAATAAAAGCAGTTCTTTCCCTGTCATACGGGAGCCGTGTCTGTGTGAGTCACTGTGCGTCCTACAGCAACACTGCTGTCCATTCACAACTTCAGGTCTTCTGGTGTGCTAGGATGGAAGTGTAACATTTGTTTAACTTGGCTTCATCAGTGAGGCTGTAGCTCGTTATCATAGACCAGGCTGGAAGAGAAAAACGGTGGTGCCCTCCAGCTGCCCTTGTGCTCTTCTCCCCAGGTTTTGGTTGCTGCTGTGACAGGTGTATTTCATGACTACTTTGACTTTGCACAAATGTTAGAGTTGAGATATTGACAAAGTGCTGTAAGTAAGCTTGTGTTACAGGAGATGGGCAAGAAATATTGTTGGGAGAAGGACATCAGTTTAATTTGATTTAGGCGTCTGTGAGCTGGAAAGGGGGGTAAACGCATGAACTGCACGCTCAGATAATGCCCTTGCCATGTACTGTTTCAGGGAGGTCCATGTGGCCTGCAGGCACGTATCTTAGAGGTTTGGCATCTAATTTCAAGGCATCAAGTACTTGTAATCAAGTGTTTGATATTTGATAACATTATGCTGTTTACTGAATTATGTTTGCTCTGTGCATGCTGAGTTGGTATTGACTGTTAAACACACTTTATGAAAACTCTGAATCACTTTAATGTTAAATAAATTCATATTTGCATTTCATATCTGTATTTTTAAGCTTTTGTTAAATAAATCTATAGGAAGTCTGAGAATTTCAAATACACCTATTTCGTTATAACTGACCTGTGATGATGTTAACATCAGCCTCCTCATCTAACATCTCTCTCCTTGCCTGCAGGTGAAGGTATTGCACAATCAGCTTGTTCTGTTCCACAATGCCATTGCGGCGTACTTTGCTGGCAATCAAAAGCAGCTTGAACAGACACTTAAACAGTTCCACATCAAATTGAAAACTCCTGGAGCAGATGCCCCGTCCTGGCTTGAAGAACAGTAATCAGATCATAGAAGAGGACCCAATGTTAACCTAAAATTCTTTAAATCTAAGAATAATTAAGGGTTGGGGTTGAAGGACTGTTGTAGTGATTCTTGAATGGACAGCTTTAATTTTTTTCCCCTTTTATAATACTGTAAAACTGAATTTGATAGGAAAGTGGGCAACTTGAAGGTAACCAAACATAATTTCTGTAATTTCAAATATGGAGCGCTCCTTTTGTATGTAAAGGTTGGCGGTTATTTCTGTAACTGGGATAGGGGAGGGAAGGAGGGAGGGGAAACAAAACTATTATAGATTTGCACTGACAAATGATGCTTGTGATTTCTGGTATTTTGGTGGCTAGTCAAAATATTTCCAAATGGAGGTTTACATTATTTGTACCAACATCTGGTATTTTATAGATGAATATAGAAAACATCTTTAATAATTTTCATATGACTTTTAAAAAGGAGAAAGTTAAAATAATATTTTGCAGATGAATAATATAAGGCCTATATGTGATACCCACATTTAAGGCAACAGTAGCAGATGGCTCATTGACAAGTGGAATTGCAGCAAATGCCTTTTTCTAAAATGTACCTTTCCATCAAAGGGTTAAAAAACCAAACAAAAACACTAAAGCAAGAATCACTGTCAGTCTGAGGCTTCTGAGCACACATTTTTGCTTTGCACCAAGTGGTTTGCTGAGTGAGGCCAACCATTAAATGTACTGATTTCCTTTAAAATGTTTCTTTCTCTATGAAACAAATGCCGTACTAGCCTTAAATCACAGGTATGTGCCTTTTTATAAGATAATATTTTCCACCAGTGTACATAATCTAAGAACCCTTTCATGTAATAGTTTGTCAGTTCCCAACAAGGGGAAGATGACTGTAAATGCTGTGTCATTGTACACTTAGAGCAAATTAAAATTTTAGTTAAATTTCATGGACAGGTGAGAGGAAATTAAGCCAGTATGTTTTTTCTGTTTAATTGAAAAGCATACTTCAGTAATGGGAGTAAAATGGAGGACACATTTTTAATTTCTTCATCATTTCTGTAGTCCTTAAATGTAAAATTATATGTCAGTTTTATCACAGACATTTTAAATTCAATATATTGGAGTCCTCATTTGCACATGTTATGTTGCTTTATGTTATGTTAAGTAAAATGAAATACTTCAAATATGTTATTTACAATGGTGTGGATTGTATGATTTATGTACTGTACGTTCAAACACTTCTCAGCTGACATTCTTAAAGTTTTCAGTACTTAACACAACTGTAATGTAACAGTAAATCAAACTTTTTAATCATTCCTCATTAAATTCTTGGCCTGACAGAGCCTTCTTTATGTTTTTGTTCTGTCAGAATCTCTTGTAATAGCTCAGTTACGTTCCCTAGAATGTATATCCTATGTGAATTTTGTATTCATATTAAACGTGTTTGCAGTCAAACTTTCTTGACTTGTGATGGTTAAAAGTAGAAGGGAGTTTCTGCAGTGAAAGCTTAGTCCTGCTTTTGTGAGTTGTCACCCCTGCCAAGTGCTAATAGTGATGCTGTTTTAACAGTGGGCAAGTTCAACTGGAAAGTAAATCCATAGTGAAGCAAATCTTTCTATAAATGTGAGTTTCAACTTGAACTTCTAAAGGAAATAAAATTTCGTTTACAATTCTTATGAAGCCATTGGCTTCCTCTGAATCCTGGCACACGTGTGGTATGACAGTGCAGGGAAAGTTGAGCTGGGAAATGCATTATTGCAGGGGTGAAGAATGCAAACCCACCGACCACAACTGAAGTATCTGCTTTCAGAACACTGTAGGAAAAGGGGGCATGAGGAACATGTGCTCTTGGTTTCTCCCTCAGATTCACGTGTCTCCTGCCTAGGATCGCTGCTGCTCAGAAGGAACTCAACTGTCAGAAATGGTTACAGTGAACTTGAATCTGCATTTGCCTTAAGAAAGACTGACCAATGTGGCATTGTGTAACCCTCAAACTTTTGCAATGGCTTAAAATTGCTGGAAGAAAAGGTGGGACCAAAGAGATTACTTGCTAAAACCTGTCTATGTATTGTTTAATACCAGGGGGAAGGAAAAATTACTGTCATTTTGCTCAGCAAAGCAATCGTTCTAATGGGTAGCCTCAGTGAGGAGGGTTCTCTATGCAGGTGGTCAGTAGGTTATTAAACTGATAGTAGCCTGCTGTAGTACTGTAACTTTCTTTGTCACTGCTCAAATACATGTGCTTATGAAATAATTCAAGCTCTTACTTACATTTAAAATTAGCTTTTTTAGATCTAACCAAATTTAGAAACTTGTATCAAGAGATTGTAAAAGAAAAGACACTTCAGCATTTCCAATGGGAAGTAATTATGGTTGTCAGGCATTCTGATTCTCACAAAAAAGCATTATAAATATCTTGAGGTTGTAATGTGACCTGTATCTAAGTGAACAGTTGTCAGGATGGGGTGTTTTTGTTGTTTGTAGAGGAGGCCATACCCACCTAGTAGAGACTTGTCTGTGAAAGATTTTATCTCTGTTAACAAATTGTTACATTATTGCTTACAGTGTTGTGTGAGGTTTCATAGAAGAACTCAAAGAAATACTAACATTTTCAGAAATGCTGTTCCAGCTGCTGCACCAGAGACTTGGGGAGCTGTTTTGATTTTCAGTGATCATACTATAAGTTTTCCATACTCCTGGCTTGTTTGAAACTCACTGCTCCTGTTGTTTTGTTCATCTGAATTCGACAGCTTTTTTTCTCTAAAAATGCTCTTTGGCCTACTTCATGCTTTGACAAGCCCCTTACAAGGAACCTTTCTAGTTACAAAATGTATTTTTATTTGGAAAGAGATCTACACAAATAGAGTATAGTAACACACCAACATCATTAAAATAACAGCCTTTTTTCAATCTTCAGTCAACTGGTTTTCCCAGAAACCTTATCTCTAGTCTGTCTGTCCTTTCAAAAATGATCAAAGTAATGTAAAAGGAAATCTAAATGTTCACTTTAACTCTGTTTTGAACTGAATGGGGAGCATATTTGCTTTTTATGTTTTGCTTATCTGCTCTTGTTCCTTGTTGTGGTGTTACAAGTATAAAGTATTGTAATTATTTAGAATTCCTCATCTACAATTATCTTTAGGTTTGGGGTCTTTTTTAGTCTGGTTACCTTTTCTATGTTGCATGCTTGGTGTAAGGGTTGTACTAGTCACATAAGTTTTTATATTAGTCACGAATCTTACCATATTTTGTGGTAACTCCCACCCTAAAATTACCAAACTACTCGTTGCTCAGTGTCAAATGGAAAGGTGTATTTTTCATTATTAGAAGATCTTCATTAGACAGAGGAATTCACTGCTGCTTGGTTTATATTTCTCTCGCTTCTTATTATTTGGCCTTGTTAGTCACTTTTTGACATCTTTATGTTCTTTCTAGTTGCTTTGTTGTTAAAGCTAGGGATACATAGAAAACAGTTCTGTGTCTGTGACAATGCTCTTCTTCACCTCTCTGCACCTGTTTTGACCAACATCCTTCCTCATCATTTCTACAAGTCTTGTGTGGAAACCAAAAGGCCAGGAAGATGGGGAGTGTTCACATGTTTTTGTCATCATGGCAATAGTTTGAAGTAAGTGAAAGAAGCAGCTTACCCTGTAGTGTAGGAGTAGCAGGTAGGATGGCTTGTGCTTGCCTTGGAGAAGAAGGACATAAACTGATGGACATAAAGTGGAAAAGGAAAATGTTGCTGTTTTCATCAGGGTCCCTGCTCAGAGGCACAGAGCAGCAGAGTATGAACCTTGCAGTGCAGTGGCCTTGGACAGAAAAGCTCAGTCTCTGGTTTGCAAATCCTTTGTTTCCTGCGGCTGAGAGCGCTGGCACAGAAGCACTGCCTTTTACACTTCAGCTGCCTTTCTAAAAAAAGAAAAAGTGTAAGAAAGGAGCAGGAGCAGCAACAATTCTGTGCTGTCTGCTCTTGGTGGTGTATTTCTTGTTCCCAGCATAAAGTGAGCATTCAAGTTTTGATAATGGCTGTAGGTGAACAGAACTTTGTTTTCTGAGCAAATACACTCAGTGTCATCTCCTGATGAGAATCTGTTTTCAAGAGAATAGCTACTGGAAGAAAGGGAGTATTTGATATTCCAGGAGGAGCAGAAAGAGAGACCAGGAGAAGCTTTGCAGAGTTCCTGTGTAACATGGGTTGGTAGGACTGAGATGGGTCCCACAGGTTGTGTGATAACATTTCTTAATTAAGTGCAGAGATCAGATACAGAACAGAATAAATGTGAAACGACTTTTTAGTTCAGGTTTTCCCTGTTCTTGCTGTTTATGGCAGCATAAATCCACTGGTTCAGTTGGGAGCAGTTCAGCTATCAGCAGTGTGTTCCTAGTACTTAAAAAATAGTTTGTCCTACTGTGCTAATTAAACAATTGTACATCTCGATGCCTTTTAAAGAATACTAAGGGCTGTAAATTCAAGCACTTAAGAGCTAAATAGTGCTAAAAACTGGTGTTGCCTGTTCAGGTTTGATTTGCTTTTCTTACATATGCATATGCATCATGCTAATTTTATGTGATGGCTGTAATTAATTGCGGGGTTTTGTTTTGAGAGCTTAACTAATAGAGTGCTTAATTTTGAACCCAAATATAACTTGGTTTTAATGTGACAGGAGTGTCACAATTAAATTTTTTCCTCCCTTTGTCCAAACCCTGTAGAATTGAGGGGTTGTAATGAAGATTAATGAAGATACACCACCTTTTTTCAGGTGATATAACTTGCTTTATTTCCATTAGATCCATTCAGTCATTAGATTTGTGTTCCGCCTAAATAATTGGAAGCTCTGTGCTCTGAAGAGCAGCAGAGTTTCCAAAAGACAAGGTGGCTTTTTACTTCTTATAAGAAAAAAAAAAAAAAAGTAATCCTGAAAACTGTCTTGAACATTTCATTAACTAGAAATCTTAAAAAATGAACAGTGTGATTTAGTTTTGTACTATACCAACTCATCTAAATGCTATCTGTTCTAGGGAGGTACATTTGTTGTTTATTATAGGTGGGGCTGCTTGATCTACCTATTATTAAAGTTGCCTAATACTTCCTACTGTAAAGACCTGTTTTCAGTTGTTTATAACTCAGATTCATTTTAGCCGTGTGGGCAAAATATTTGCCAGTTGAGTGTTATAGGTTTAGGTGAAAAAAATCAGCTAAAAGCTTAAAATTAGTTTGCTAACATGTTTTGGAAAAGTTTGGGAGAACAAACCCACAGGGTGAGGAAAAGTGAAGAGTTTAACTTCACATCCGGACTGGCTCCTAGGTCCTCTGCTGCTCTGTTTGGGTTCTGACTTTTTCAATACAATGCCATTATGCAAGTCTCTTGTTTGGCTTGCTCTTTCCGTCTTTTTGAGCGAACATTTGTGCTCATGACTGGCAGCAATGAAAACAAGTCCCTTTGGCTCCAGCACAAGCAGTTACAGTCCAAGCAGCAAAGCGCTTCCTTGCCGATGACCTCAGGGCTGACCTGACACTCTCGAGGAATGTCCACGCTGGCTCAAAGCTGAGCGTGTCCTCTCCAGCTGCTGCTAACCCTGCCAAGCAGAGATGTGTGCTGTGATGGGAATTGCCTTTTACTGCAGTTGAACTCTATTCACTCAGTGAATTTTCAGCTTAAATAACTGGGTTCCGGCATTATATTCCTTAAATTTTCCTTTTGTTCTAATATTATTTTTTTTAATTGGGGTGACTCAAGCAGGCTGTTTTGCCAGACCAGTAGGTCAGATGTCTGGCTGCAGAACTGTGAGCAGGAATGGTGTAAGCTCAGTGACCATGGGTCTGGGCTCCAGGCCTGGGGCCAGAGGAGGCCACAGATCTTCCACTCTCCCTCTGGTTCCTGCTTTCCAGCACCTGAGCAGAGTAAATAGCACAGGTGAGCCACTACACACTCAGGTAAGACACGATTTTGTCCTCCTGCCCCTGCCTTCCTATCCCTGGTTTTGTGCCAAGGTGTTATTTTCTCTCTCCTGTGCTCAGCTCAGAAGCTCTGGTGGCTTCTTAAGTGAGACTGGAAGGGATGTTTCTTCTTTGTCCCTCCCTCCTTTTTCAGGAAAGGAAGAGTTTCTGTTTCTGCCTTTGGAATTTGCCTTCTGCAAAAAGTAGGGTTGGGGTGTGTGTGCTAGCTATTCATTGACTTGAGTGAGGTTCTTCACCTTTACTCTTCCTGGGAAAATGGTTTTATTTTAGAAACAGGATTCAATCTCTTGATAAAATATTTTCTTAATAAAATATTTTAATATATCTTGATTAATTTTTTTAGAACTATTTGTTTGCTGTCTTATCAGTGGATGGTACATTGGCTTTGGGGTATCCACAGCTCACATGCGCTGCTGCCTGGAGCGCTGTAACCCAGGGCTGTGATCACATCTTAAATTCGTCTGCACTTCTCTCACACCGTCCGCATTGGAGTCACAAGGGGCCCGTCTCGCCTGCTTCCCCCGAGCTTGCGGGGCTGAGCCGGCGGGGAGCGCCCGGCTGAGGGATGCGGGTGGACCGAGGGATGCGCTTGCTCGGGAGCGTGGGCAGAGGGCGAAAGGCTTCATTCGTGGAGAGGAGCCCGGTGCTTCCAGCCGGGCGCTCCGCCGGTAGCACCGCTGTCCTGTTTCTATAGAAATAGCTGCTGTGAGTGCAGTGACAGGGTGCGGGCAGTGATGGATGGGTGGATGGATGGATCAGCTCGGCCGGAGCTGGCTTAGACCCAGTGCCCCCGGAGGCGCCACTGCGCATCTCCGTTCGCCGCGGCGGCGGCTCCGGCGCTGGGTCGCGGCTCGCTCTCCTCCGGCTCGGGCATTTCGGCGGCACGGGCCGGGCACGGGGGATCGAGCCCCGCTGCCCCGCTCCCGGGGCGGCCGCGGTCACCTGCAGCGGCCCCGCCCGGCCGCGCCTGCGCTGCCCCGCCCCGCGCTCCGGCGGCGCGGCCGGGCCGGGCGCGATGGGAGGAAGCGGCGGCGGCGGCACCGGAGCGGGCTGCGCCGCGTGCTCCCGCGGGCGCCGAGGTGAGCGGGGGGCGAGGGGACCCCCGGGCCGGGCGGCGGCTCCGAACTGCCGGGGGCGCGGCCGGGCGGTGCAGGGGGGTCGCCGCCCGCCTGCGTGGGTCCTTCGCCGCCTTCCCGAGGCGGAGGAGGAGAGAGCGCTCTCGGGGAGCCGGGCTCCCCCCGTCGCGGGACCCCGGGCCCGCCCGGCCCCTGCCACGGCCGGAGAGCCGCTGCCGCCGCTGCGCTCCGCTCGCACGGCGGGGCGGGCGCTGTCCCGGGCTCCCCGGCTTTCTCCGGCGGGGCGAGCGCTGTCCCCGCCACGTCCTGCGGGGGACAGCGGGGCCGGGCCGCTCCCGCCGGGCCGGGCGCGTCTCGGGGCGCCGGGGTCCGGCGGGAGCCGGAGGGCAGCGGGCGCGGTGTTACCCCGGGTGCTGCCGAGCCACCAGCGCCCTCCGCGGTGCCCCGTGGCCTGCCGTGTCGGTGGAAGGGAATTACGGAGTAAGGGTCTCGGGTGGTCCCGGCTGCAGGGCCCCCACAGGGCACCTGAGCCAGGCACCTGCCCCGGGCGGAGAACACGGTGGTGGGGCTGAGGGCTGCTCCCGTGGGAGCCCTTTCCCTGCGGCGGGGCCAGAGCCTCACCTGGGAACCCGAACGGAAAATCGCCGGCTGGAGCCCCCGGCCAGAGCCCGCCAGGGCACTGCCTGGCCCGGGCGCTGCCCCCGCGGCAGGGACGCGGTGCCCTGCAGGGCTTTTGTGGGATGCGTTCAGCGGGGAAGTGCCAAGTCGCTGGGTAGCGTGAGCTGCCTGTTCTTTGTAACCCGCAGGTTTTGGCAGGATCCGGGGCTGGTTATCGGCGTTTGCAGCCTCTCTGTCTGCAGTCAGCAACTAGTTGATGCCTTTGCCTCTTTGTAGGGTTGTTGTTGAGACACAGGCACCCAAATGCTGTGGTTGGGCTCGGCGTTATTCTCATGAGAACTTGGCGGGTGCCTGATACAGAAACGTGGGCAGGGGAGAGCATAAGGTGTGAGTTAAAGGGAGTCATGTCTTTCAGTATGAATTATGAAATGCCCTTCAGTGCGTCGTGCACTTCACCTGTTAATTTGTGTATGCAAACACAATCTGTGTCCGTCTCAGTGGCAACTGCCTTTTTTGCAAGAAACAAATTACTTTAGAGCGTTTCTCTTACCTGGGGAGAAAGTTGTCCCTACCCTCTAATATTAAATTACATTTCCAAGTTAGATTAGCTTGGCTAAAACAATGAATGAGACAAAGAAATAAAATATTTCTTTTATGCCAAATATGGACACAATTAAAACGTGCAGTAAAGATGTTACTTTAGAGCTTTGGTGCTTCTCCGGCTGTTTTGGATAACAAACACGCAACAATGAGGTATAATTGCAACATCTTAAACGTTTGTTCTTTGGTCCATTTTATTTTTCCCCCCTTTAATCCTTTGAAAAGTGTGGAGAGGCTCCTTAGGAGTTAACATTTTGCTTGGCTTCTATTATGCATCCCAGTCCCAGCGTCTCTTGGTAATCCGTAGTTCGCAGTTGGAACGGCTGTGTTGTTCCCCACCTCCTCTTGCTGTACTTCCTGCTCAGAGGCACCTGCTGATAGCAGCGAGCAGCCCAGAACCTGTCCTGGCTGCCAGCTCCTCTCCTCTCCCACCCACGGTAGTGGTGGGAGCCTCCGCTGGGAACAGCTCTGAGCCGCTCCTCCAGAGAGGCAGCATGAGAAGGGAATTTTGACCAGTCTCCTGGTACTTGGTAACTCGAGACCGCCATCCTCTTACAAGCAGGTGACCTCTGTCGCCTGGATCTTGCTTACCTGTCAGAAAACAAAGCTGAATGCCAGCCTTTATGCTGTGCCTTTCCTTTCATGCCTTCCTTCCAAATGCTGATTCCTCCCCTTTCCTGGTTCTGGCTGTTACCTCATCTAAAGCAGCACAGGGCTCATTGGATTGAAAACAGTTTTTCCTGTTCTATCTATCTTTACATCTAGGTTGGGATGTTTTCTTCCCCGTGCCTTCTCCACTCCTTTCACTAGGAGTGTCCCTTGTCTAGCTCAGAAGTGCTCAGGTCTGAGATCAGTCCTTTTCCTCTCCTGTGTGTTAGCGCTGGGACTCTGATGATTCATCTCCTACAACTCTGTTCCATTAGGATTTGATCCTGTTTTTCCAAAAGCATATGGATTTATTGAAAGTCTCAAAATTAGGTTCTTGAATGTTGCCTGGGGTATGGTCGGTCAGTCTGTCTGTGTCTCTTTTTTTTTTTCTTTTTTTTTTTTGTGAATGTGTGGGAACCCAAGTTAGAAAATAATAATGTTGAATACTGCTTTGTGATGGTGGAAAAACTAGCTAATACATTTTTCATTTTTAAATAAGTAGTAGGGAGGAAAAGTGTTTTTCCTAGTTGAGTATTTCTTTAAATTAATGCAACACTTAATTGCTTTGAGTGGTTAATCTCTTTCCACCACCTTGCACCTGCTTTTTTATGCCTCTCTGCTTCTATGATCATGAATTTGGGAGGAGAGGCGTGAACATACAGAGCCCTGTAATAGCAGCTGGGTATTAATGCTGACTTAAATTTGAAACACTCTATCCTGATCCACTTTCTTTGTAGCTTCTCTCCTTTTTACCATGCCATTAAAATATTTTCCATCATGCCAGTGATTTAAGTCTCATACAGGTTTTTATGTATGTTCTCTATTCCTGTAAACACCTGGATAACGTAAGGTGTGAGATTAGAAAATCTGAAGCAGGAGTTCATTGCTACCTGAGCAAGGTTTTGAGAAGAAAAGGTACAGTGGATGATTTTGTGTTGTTTTCCATTGATTTCAGTGAAGCTGTGAGTGGCTGAGTCCTTGCAGACAAAGAGAGAATTTGCCCTAAGGCTTGTTTCTGTGACTTGGGTCTGTTTGTTCATGTACAGTTTAGTGATGGATCTCTGGCAAAAATAGTGACCTTTTTTCATCACTCTTATACAATGTCAAATTGATCCGGGTTGCTATAAGCCCCATGTGAAACCTGCTGAGGAGGCATACCACTAAGTCAGTGCCAAATTTCTGATTTGATGTTGTTCTTGTGCCAGTGCATGACTTGAGCTTTTTATGTTGCATTTTCCTGAGATGGAGTTTTGCTCAGGGGCTGTCTCCTATCAAAGTTTGTATTGTGTGGCATCTTTGAATTTTTAAAATTTTTTCTTATAAATTCCCAAATCTTTTTTTTTGAGATAGCTTCCAAATTTCCATAAAATCATGAGATTCCTCATTGGTATGTATTTGAAACACTTTAATTTGTTTTGTCTGAGACTTACGAATTAAATCTGTTTCAATAGATTTGGCTTATCAAAAGTGTGGGGTTTGTGGAAGTCGTGGTTTGCTTCTAATAACAGCATTTTTATTTAGAAGGGGACAGTATAAGAAAAGTGCTAAAACCCATTGTGATTCCTGTTGTTTTATGAGATAATCTAGAGATAAAAACTTCTCAAAGTCTTTAAAGCTTTGCTTATGTGCAATGCTTAAGATGTGTAGGGTCCTGACGTTCCTGCCAGCTTCACTGTCTTTTCTCTCTCTCTGTTGTTGAGCTGGCACTATGAACCTAGGTGCTGAAGTAAATTATGAAGGACAGCTTAATCAAACTGTGGTCATTTTTCTGAGTGTATTTTGGGAGATAGTGCAGCCAGACCAGTAATAGTTTGAAGTTCATGCTCAGTGAACGCAGAGACTTTAGGGACTGCACACTCTTTTTGCCCTTATTGACAATTGTCTGAGATAATACAAAGGCAAAAGAAGTAGTGCACTAGGCTAGACTGTTAAATCATCAGCACATTTTTAACTATTATAACGCAGTTTGGATTTGAACCGTGAGTTTAGAGGATTCAAAAAGGGTCTGTTTGGTGCAGTTAATCCAGTATGATAGTACTGTGTGCAGTCAGCTTTAAAAGCGTATCAGAAATTAGCAGTGGAATAATATTTGTTTTAATAATTTGAGATAAATATATTCTCTTACAAAATTGCACTGAATGGAGATTAATAGGTTGTTTTGATATCTATTTTGGGTGATTTAGAGGTATTCTTGTTTTTGTATATGTTCTTGAAATCTAAGCACCTGAAGCTGTTTGTAACGTTGAGTGGTGTGGATAAATGTTAAACAATTTCTCTGTGAAGGACTTTTGATTCACTGAATTTCCCTTCTGGATTGAAAACTTACTAGTTGTTGTACCTTAGTTCTGGTGTCTTTTCAGTGCGAGGGATGATGTCCGATGTCTGTGACCTGAGTGTCCCTGTTGTCCTTTGTCACAGGTTGTGGAGATGGTACAGTCCCCTCTTGTGCTGCCGCTGCTGGCAGATAGGGTTTGATCCCAGCGTGATCCCAGCGGCTGCCGCGCTGACTGTTCAATGTTTCAAACCCATCCAAGGAAGTAACACTCTCCCCTTCGGGGAGGCTGTAAAATGCATGTTATGAATTGTCTCTCCTTGGTCAATGATAAGGAAAATGGGGCTATTCCAGTTGCAACGGGATTAATGAGCGAGGATACGACGACAGAGCCTCACCTTTCTCAGCCTGCAGCATCACCACCCCCTGCGCCATGTCCCCTCACAGGGGCTCCCCCAGCCCCTCCGCTCCCCCCGGGAATGCCGCCCCCACCACCACCCCCTCCTCCACTGCCTGGCCCCAGCATACCTCTGCCTCCTCAGCTGGTAAATGGCCACGACAGCCACAGCAAAAAAAAACGAATGCGGAGCTTTTTCTGGAAAACTATCCCCGAAGAACAAGTCCGTGGTAAAAACAATATCTGGACAATTGCTGCAAGACCACAGTATCAAATTGATACGAAGACAATTGAGGAACTTTTTGGGCAGCAGGAAGAAGCCAAACCTCAGGACTCCCGAAACCGATCTTTAAAGTCTTCGTTTAAAGAGACTAAAGAGGAGGTAAGAATTAAAGTAAAAACCTCTTTTTTTACATAATGCTGTAGGAGTTGATGTAAATTCTGCCTCGCCTTTTTCTCTTTTTCTGTCATGTTTCATCCTTACGGCAAATTTGTCTTGATTCGAAGGAGAGGGGAATGATGGGAAACACAAACTCTTTGTTCTTAGTGGCACATATTTGTTTTTCAAAGAGCTAACTGTGTTTTATTATTTTAACTTGCTAAGTGCTGTGATTTGATCACCTGTTAAAATAAATATGAATAAGTGGAGGGAGCTGAAAGCATCTGGATTTACTCATGTTAGATAGCCCATGAGTTTCCAGTGTGGAGCACAACTGTATTGTCTCTTCAACTCTTCCTCTATGTGTGTGATGCAAACAAGATGTTGTACATGCAAACATGTACCAG
The DNA here is from genome assembly GCF_001522545.3 of Parus major. NCBI lineage: Eukaryota > Metazoa > Chordata > Aves > Passeriformes > Paridae > Parus > Parus major. The sequence continues at coordinate 26,371,675 of NC_031771.1, forward strand.
GCAGGAGAGAAGAGACCCCTGTTTGCAGGGGTTAATGCTGTACATGTCCACAGTATCCTAGAGTCCCTGTCAAGAAGGGAAGTGCCAGTAGGGCAGCAAGGATATAGAACATAATATAGTGATTAAGAGTATTTGTTATTTGGTAATTTTAAAGTTTCCACTTTCATAAACATGACTTTCCTGCTAAGAAAAACTTTACTTCACCTTCCCTGTTTTTTCTGGATGTGAAGATAGCCTTCCAAGAAGGTCCCAAGATTGCCATTGATTTCTGTTCTGGTGGTAAGGAGTGTTTTGTACTGAGTGCTCTCAGGTTCAGACGCTCTCCAGGGAACTGATAAGTAGCTTTTCTAGTTCTTAAATCCTCATTTATAGACAGCCTCTTTGTGAAGCCTGAATTGAATTGTCTCAAGTGATCTTTCTCTGAAGTAATTGGAGGGCTGAAATGCAGATTTAATCACTAGTGTGTGTCTACATACGTGTTAGCTTGTAAACAAAATACATAGGGCATGGGGTTAAGAGATGTAACAACACATCAATTTTTAGTGAGAAAATAAGGACATGAAGTTGCTGATATCTTGCAGGATTCAGGAGATGTCAAAACAAGATCAGAAGCGACAAGATGAGAAACCAATGCACTGATAGCATGCATGTTGTACATATTGAAATTCAAGGTTTAAAAAGACATGTGTAATGTAGGCTCTGAAGCCCTGACATTGGGAAGTAGTAATTGGGGCCATCATCAGAGGTAGTCATTAACCTCTGCGCTGTTTTCAGGCTATGTTCATCTTTGAATCAGGAGTACAGTGAGTGGACTTCCTGTGCAGAGTACAGGTGTACAGAGCTCTGGCCTCCTGCATTTCCTCAGAAGCTCCCCCTTTCAGGACTGCTGTGTAATAAAAATCTAGTTCTAGTAAATATTACAGTAAGTTTTGGAAACTGAATGTGGCCCATAGTGTGCAATAGCTAGGTCAGAGAAAATCCCAGTGTGCTCCAGAACTCATACAGTGCTAGAGATTAAAATCAGAGGCCTGCAAAACCAGGGATTCTCCAGGATACAATGCCTTGGAAACAAAACCTTGCCTTGCTGAAAGTTGTGGGTTTTGTGCATCTGTTTGGAGCCGATATGGTGGTTCAGTGCATTTGCACTGCTTGCTGCCTGTGCTCCCTGGTTCATGGTGACTTTGCACGTGGCAGGTGGTGAGGCAACAGGACTTGCTTCCGAGTGATGCCACTTAAGTGACAAAATGTCCCGCTCACTCGCTAAGCTTTGTCAAGCATGCTGCAGCAGTGTGTCAGTGGTGAGCAATTTCTTATGTGTTAATGGACTTTGCAGTCCTATCTGCTTAGCAAGGAGGGAAGGAGATAATCCTGAGGAGCCGTGTGTTATTGGAAGTGCGGAAGCACAGACGCGCGACAGCTCACGTGCTTCACCCTGCTGTAGGCATGGTTCAGCAAGGGGCTGGAGGTGGGAGCAGAGGCCTTGTTTGTGACTCTGCTGGCTGCCATCCATTGTTTCAATGTGGGGTGGTTATCCTTAGCTCACTCTGGTGAAACCTACGGAGGCTGACAGGAGCTGGGGGTGCAGAATCAGTGTGACCTTGTGGAGAGCATGTTAGCGTGGGGCTGAGGGAGCTCTAGCTCTGTGTGTGGCCGTGTTGGTGGCCAGCCAGGGGCAGGTGGGCAAAACATTTTGTGTTTCAGTAGCTCTGTTCCTTCTGTGTAAAACAGAGCTGATTTTCGACAGTGCTTTATGGTCTAGCAATGAAAAATGTTCTTTGAAGTTTACATAATGGAATTAGCTTAGTTGGCATAGTATATAGGCAATGAATTTTCAAGACAACTTCAAGTGCATAAACTCAACTTTTACTTAGATCCAAACCTGAAAAAAGCAGCATGTGTCTGAAGTGCTGTACAGAAGTGCATGGCCAGAGAGTGCCCTATTGTCCCTATGGGGTCCCTCTTGGTGCAGTGGTGTAGCTTTGGTGGAAGTGGTGGAGGGTTACTCTTCAGCCAGAGTTGAGGCCACTGCCCCGAGATTGTGGAGGAGATTTGGGGTTTCATACCTTTGTTGATCACTGTTTGATCACTGTTGATTATGAAATCATGAGCCGTTTTGGTAAAAGTTCTACACATGTAGGAGCTTACAACACTGCGTGTCCTTTTAATTCCTCATTTGACAGTGATTTATACAGTGATTTATATGTTTAGATGTAACATCATCGTTATAACAGAAGTCCCTTTTGAGGCTTGAGTCAAACTCCTACAGCAAATGCTTTCCTTTTTGTAAACAATCCCTCACCAAGCCCTTAGGAGATTAATTAACATGTTTCCTTGACTAAAGGCTTCATTTGCCCTATGGTTCCATGTAATTTGAGTCTCTGAAAAATAGGGGGTGCAAGGTTAAGTTTACATGCCAATTTACTTTCCCCATCCTTCAGGGGTGTCCTAGTGTGGCACAGCAGGCACTCAGCCAGGCTAGAGTTAGCCTGGCAGTGGAGTGGTCAGAACACCTTCTTGTCAGCCAAAGGAACTGGTCTTGCTTTCTCCTTCAAACTGTGCCTCTGCTCCTGTCTCACCTCACCCCACCTGACAGAATCTGGATAATGTAGTACACTTATTGCACCCTCTGTAAACATCTTGAAGGAAGCAGCTCAGCAGAGTGCTGTGGGGTTCTTCATTTGTTTCCTACTGGAATAGTTTCTGCTCTTCTAGTGAGTTTTGATGACTTTGCAGAAGGATGCAGTGAATTCCAGAACCTGTGCAAGGGGGCAGTGAGAGGAGGAGAGAGAAGGAAGGTGGAAGGATTGAACAAGATGTCTCTTGCCCCCTCTCCTAGACATACCCTCTCTGTTTATCCCGTGCTGGCTCTGACGCTCATTCCACCTCCTTGAGAGCTGAATCAACCTGTTAATCCAGGGAAGAACTAACAGCAAGAACCAGATGAGATGAGTACCAGTGCCTGCCTAAGGGAAAGAGCATGCTAGGAACATGACATGGGAGGATGACACGGAGTGGGGACAGCCCTTTAGTAAGCTGCTAGGTTTGCTCTGCTGCACCGTGACTCCAGGCATGGAGTGATGGTTAGTGTGTGTTGTAATGTGAAATGGAAGTTGGAACAGGAAGTTATTTATATCCTTCCTAACCTTCAGCACCAAGCCTGAGCCACCAGGCTTGTTCCATGCTTCTATAATTTGTAAACTGTATCCCACCATGTGAAACCCCATTGTTCTTAGGCAAAGAAAACCTACAATGTTTTGTTTTACTAATCTGTTATAAATCTGCTTTGTTGTGTTTCTCTTCCTCATTGATGATTTCATGGCAAGAAGCTCCTGTTGCATTGCTCCAGCCACTACAAAGTCAGTTTTGATGTGGGTCTTTTTGTGTCTCCCAGAGCACTTCTCTGAATCTTTTGTATTGATTGCAAATTTGTGATGGGGGTCAGGAGTAGATATCATCTTACCATCAACACAACTTCACCATGGTACTCAGGCTAATTTTCCCCTTCACATAGTACCTTGAAAACTGAATATTTCTGTGGTGGATTAACATCTGTCAAACTGAGGCCTGTTACTGTGTGATCTGTGCCTGCTACAGATTTTGGAAATATGCTGGGTTGAATACTCTGGTGATGGAAAGTGGATTCATGAGTGAATTGCTGTCCTTGGTTTAGAGATTGCACTGTTTTATAGAGCAGAGGTTGCAAGTATGTGTGACCTGTGATGTTTTTGCATGGGCTTGAAAAGTGCAGGTGTAGAGATCGTGGAAAGTATCTGAGAGATTCGTAGTATTTCCAGTTTCAGAGAGTAAAGGATGAGAATTGAGAACACTCTCCTGATTTAATCTAAAGTAAATCATAAGAAACCGTATGAGAGGGATTTTTTATTTTTTTTTTTTGCTACAGAGAATCCCAGCAGGACTAGGAATAGGTTCCCTATTCTCAGTTACAGTCCAGTGTAACTTTTGAGTTACGGATGTCCAGGGGTATTACTGGTGGACAGCACTTCAAAACCTCTTTGGGTGGCAAACAGAGACCTGAAACGTGCTGTGCCGGCAGCAGTGTTGACAGTGTGTGTGAACAGAAGACAGGAGCAGACTGAGCAGAATTTAGAAAAAGCTGTGGTAATGTTCAAAGGGTGAAAAGCAACAGCAGAGAGTGCTCTGCATGAGCAAAATCAAATGAAATCTCGGTGGAGAAGAGCAGACACTGTGAACAGATGTTCAGGCTGAGGTTATGAATCTAATATGCAACTGAAAGTGAGATGGGAGGTAGTGTATAAGTATGCAAGGAGTAGGAACTGGTATTTATGGAGTATCTGCCAGGTTCCTTTTTTCTCCTCCTTGTGCTCCCATCTAGAAAATCCTTGAAGGTAATTATGTAATGACAGCAGTTTCAAACACTTCTGATAAGTTTGAATAGACACCAAGAAAAGAGTGACCAAAAAGTGAGACTTGTTCTGATTCTGTGGTTAATCAAGAAATCAGAGAAAAAATAGGATACAGTAATATACGGAGCAAGAAGTGTATGTAAAATCCTGGTACTTAAGAGCAGCTGTGACATTTTTTTGTTGTGCTGATAAGACAAATGCAGCTGTATATGTTCACATTTGTTGTTTTTCTTCAAGGGAAGATATTTAAAAAAAAATAAATATGTAATTTGTTTGAAGTTGTACTGTAAATCTGTGTTGTGCCATGGAAAACAAAGGTTTACTCAGCTGATGATCAGTCTCCTTGTAACAGTTACCGACTGTGATTTTAAAAATGTACACAAGATTAACTCTGAATATGCCTTAAAAACCCAAACAAACCAAAAGCCAAATGATGGTAAAGCTTATAGGCTTAAACTAGTACAGAGAAATTTGAGAATTAGGGGTGTCTGGAGCAACTGGAGACTGGAGCTACAGTTAGAGAGGTCAGTGAGAGGTCCTTGCAGTAAAACATTTGAAAAAGATTAGATACTGCAGGGGGAGAGATAGGTGAACCTGTCCTGCGTTAAGGGGCTTTTCCTTAATGATCTGTTGGGGGCCTCTCAACTCTTAAGATAACAGGAGAATAAACCACAGTCTGTCCCCTTATCTCTGCATATGCTGAAACTGAAGGGCTTTGGGCTACCAATCTTCTAATTAAGACTAATATGCTGATATTTCCTGTGTTTTCTAGTCTTCACTGTTTTCAGAAGAGAGGAAATTCCAGAATTTCAGAAAACTTTTCAATATGACTCACTATTTCCAGCAGACGAAGAGGCTGTCTCCTGGGTGTATGTTGAGGATAGCCCATTAATCATCCCTATATTTTCACTGTCACCAGCTGACTGCAGGCTAATTCAATTTCGTGATAATGCCAATGTTGCATTTATATATCTGCTTCTAATCTGAGCACTGTCACAAAGGTCAAAACGCCTTTCCAGTTGTCAAAACCACAAACAGCATGCAAGTCCAACAGTAGTCTTGAACATCTATGTGTATTGAGCTCTTTTATTGTAGCAGTCAGGTGGAACTGTTAAGGTGAAACAATTCTCTTGTCCTTGTAAATCTCATGACTTTTGTAGCTGTTATCACCAAAATAGCTGTAGTGAAATTTTAACCTTAAGGACACAATTTGCTAACACAGGGCAAACCTCTCAGGTTTTAACTTGTATGCTGTTACAGGAAGAAAAAGTAGTATAAAAGAGGCACTTTGATTTTAAAATTTTTTACAAAATTTGGGCAAAATATTGTGGACTGTTTTTTTCTTTCCCCCTCTGCTTAGTTTTCAGAATTGTACATGTAAGATGAAACAGCAAACCAACTTTGAAATACAAAGCTGGGAGAGACCATTTTTATTATGGATTTCTGTTTGCTTCTAGGTAAGCAAACAGATTTCAGCTTATGTGTTTCAGGATTTGATTCAAGATCAACCTACTTATCTTCCTCTGAACCAGTGTGGCTGTTAGTTGGCATGAATTAAAACAGTGATGCACCTGACCTCTGCTTAGAAATCACATCCTCACAGTTGTCACAAAACCTCTGAATTTACATGGGTTTTGAAGTGTGGTGTTCACTAACCTTGGGGCCTTCAAATGCAATACAGTGTAATACCTGTTAAGTAACATTTTGCAGATGCAGGGTAATGAAATAAGCAAGAATAATGTTTTTATTTTGGTTTTATTTTGTAATGAAATAGAAATATTGACTCCTTCCTTCATTATATGTTGCTATGGAAATTTTTGCTTCACTTGGAAGAAGGTGATGTGAGTGTGCTATATATTTCCCTGGTAAAAACTAGTTCTGTACTATATGAGCTTTGTTGATAAGAAGTCTCTATATTTATTTGGCCTGGGATTTGGTGCAAACAGTTATCTGTAGCAATTTAAGAAGTGATATCTGCATTATATGCTGCTTTCTTAGGTGTTGTTAGATTAATCTCTCTTGCTTTCTCTCTCAGGTTTCCATTTTGGATGCAAAACGAAGTATGAACATTGGGATATTTCTCAAACAATTCAAAAAGTAAGAATTCTTTGTAGTTCTCATAAAATATATACATTGTGCTCTATTCCTTGTGGAGTTTGCAGTTTTATGCAGTTTTATTACTTTCTTAAAAGTAATTTGACATAGTTTGTTTTCTAATCTGTTCAGTTTTGAGTGGGCAATAAACATTTAGGGTTTGCTGATGTTAACCAGTTGAAATGAGTTTTCAGGTATAGTTAAGGGAAGCCCTTTTACCTCATGTAACACTGCCTGTGAGCTGCCTTTCACTGGTTTCCTCTAGTTATAAATAATTAGGAAGGGGCAATGTGAGCAACTTTTTCAAGAGCAAGTTGTTTCATTGCTGTCTGTATTCACTGATAACGGTGCCCTTCAGTAAAGGCATCACTGGAAGCAGTGTCAGAGCAGTGCTGCTGTGGACACTGCTGTATCCACTGATACAACCTCTTTATAACTCTGTTGAGTAGCCCAGGCATGGTTTTTTCTGTGTAATTGTTCGCCCTGCAAGTCTTAGAAATGTGTGTGCTCAATTGTTTTTTCAAGGTCTGCCGAATCCATCATTGAAGATATTTATCATGGAAGAAGTCAGCCCTATGGTTCTGAACTGCTCCATGAATTTCTTAAATTATTACCGGAAGCAGAGGAGGTAAATAATGGTTTTATGTGGAACTTACTTTTTGTAGAGTTCTGCTGACTGGGATTCCAACATGAAGCTCTGTAAAAGAGGAATCTCGGTGCCTTCCTGGGGCCAGGGAACAGGGAACCACTGAGTGCAAATTTTCATTTGACTTGTGGTATTGAGGTCACAGTGTAGTCATTCCTTTCACATCAAGTAATTTATCCTGCTTTTAAGGAGTTGATAAGACCTCTTGTTTTTATGATATCCCTTTTGTCCCATAAACAGTCTGGAACCTTTCTTTGTGCAGATAATTGCTCTAGGGAGGTTAGAAAATTCAGAATCGAAGTATATTCTAAGCAAACAAATGTCACTTCTTTGGCAGCTGCCTCATGCTTTCCCATTGCTGTGTCTCTGAGTTGAATATTGGTAGCCCTGTGCTACTGCTGTTTTGCCTTCTGGTTCACTGCCTGCTTGGTTTGTCTGGGTCTGTTCCTGGGCCTGGTTTCAATAGGGCAGAAAGGAAGCTCCAATGTGCAGCACCCATAGAATTTGTTAACGTGGCTTAGTGCTCAAAGGAGACTTGTTAGAGCAGAGAATTACCAGCAATACCTTCTCAATGTTCCTGTGATCACCATGTGACCAACATCCAAGTGCGGCTTTCCCACCTCCTAGTCCCAAACTTCAAGTCTATTCACATGATTAGAGATGTAAAGCTTCATCAACTGACCTGGGAGCCCTGCTTAATGATGGAGAGTTCCTTGCCTGCTCACTATTGGCACTGACCCATTTGTATGTACGTGAGAGAAATGTAAACCTCAAACCTGACAAAATTAGCATTAGAATTGCTTGAGTGCTTCACATCAAAGTGAGTGTCTAAAACTTGGGAAATTGCTAAGTTAAGGTCCACATACAGATCAACCTCAACTCACATACTTTACCACTTCAAGGTCATACTGTCAAAGCACTTTGTTTCCTCTGTGCAGCTGCAAATCTTGGATCCAGTCATCAGTAGAACATGTTACAGTCTTTTGCTGTCAAATTTATGACCCTAAATTAGGCTGCCTTTGCAGAGAATCTTGTAAAAATTGTGTTACATTAGTATACTTGATTAATATATCTCTTAGAGTTGGGGGATGCCAACAAGTTGAAAAGTAATTCATAAAAAAAATAGGTGACAGTAGGTCTGGGACCTGAAAACCATTCAGTCTTCCCTCTTTGTTTGCATTTTAGTACGTGTTTCATTATATAAACAGAATTTATCTCCTTCCTCTGAAAGTCAGACAGAGGAGAACAGTGGAGTAGTAACTAGAAAGAGAGTGACTTCTAGTTAACTCTGTGTATAGTCAGAAAATTAGACAGAAAGAAAAGTACTTTTTATTCTTTTACTCTTTCTGGCTTAGGTCTTGGTTGTTATTTTATGACAAGTATCATGGTGTAGTCTATGTGATGTAAATGTGTTGTCCTTGAGCTACAATTGCAGTGTAAGCTGTTGAATTTTATCAATTTTGTCTGCAATGCTCAGCTAGGTGCATTAGCTATCCAACAGGTAGTGCTAAGAGTGAAAAAGTGTGTTTATTTATTTGATGACAGATTTGGCAACAGGACTGTCCATCAAGATAGTAGGGCCAGAGAACTTAAGAAGTGCTTTTAAAGAGTCTCTTGAGAAATTAATAGAATGTATTCTATGATGCAGAAGAGAATTAGAAAATGAGGGAAATCAGACATGAGATTTGTTGCTGTTCCCAAGGGAAGGCTGGAGAGAGGCTACTTTCCACTGTGCAGGTGTTAGTCTGTATTGAATTCATTTCATTCATCAGAAAAAGGAAATACTCCTTTTCTTTTCGTTATTCTTCTCGTAATTGTTCAACATTTTTGGATTTTTCCCTTGAGAGCTGCATGATGGTGACAAGACAGGGAGAAAATCCTGAATGTAAGGAACTGATGCTTCTGCTGGTGTGGAAAAATGTTTCCATGCCTTCATGTCATCGTGCTTGGTGGGGTCAAGGAGTAAGTGGGTCCAGTAACTCATTTACTACAGCGGCTCCTAAAATTTTAGAGTAGACAGTTAAAAACTTCATTTTTTTTAGAAGCCTCAGAGCTTTTTTTTTTTCTTTTTCACCATTTTTGCCCTGAATGTATGTTCATTGTTCTCCTCCTATGTTGCCTTACTTGTTCTTAGTTTATTGTCTGCCTGCTAGTCTGAATACCTGTCTCCTAGAATAGTGACTCACCATTTGCTGAGGGAAAGGCATCAGAAACTTACAGCCCCACATGCAAATAATCTAGAACCATTAGAAATACCAGGTGAAGTGGTGTTACTCTGCTGTTCCCTCTTCTGTTTAGTGCTCCCTAATTTCTTTTTATCATATCACATGAGATAACTTTGGCAAGCTGTCATCACATTGGCCTGTCCTTGCACAATGTTGCACCTATCCTCAGCAAGGATTCCCTGGGATTGCCCTTTCAATACTTCCTGTTCTCCTAAAGACCTGCTTTGTTGTTGTAAGAGTTGAGAATTACTCTGAGCAAAGACTTAAGCACTCAGGCTAGTAGCTATTCAGATAGCAGGGCAGACTGTCTTGGTGTAACCATGGGTGGGCTTATGCAGTTCCTCTTTGTATGCTCTTTGCAGCAGCTCAGGTGTTTACAGACACATTTGCCTGTATGCACAGGTTGCTTGCAAGTTGGAATGCGGGCCAAGTGCCTTCTCTAACTGTGAAAGTAACTGTCTTCTGTTTTTTCTTTTTTATTTTACCATAAATCCTTAGTATGTAGAAGTGAAAGGAGGGAGAGCAGTGCCATTCCTGGTCATAGCTGTAGAAAAGGCAACTCTGGTCTATTTTGTTTCTTCTTTTTTTACTAAAAAGTTTAAGTTTGCAGTTTACCTGGTGTGAATAAGCACCAGCTTTGTACTCCAATTGTATCTTCTCCAGAAGTGTTGTGATATCCAGTCACATTACCTGAATGTGCTTGTTTGACATTTGTGACATATTTTAGATCATTTCAGTTCATAGTATCTCAGGCACTTGATGGTAATCCAGCTTTTTGACAATGGAGGCTAAAAACTTAGGCTAACAAATACATTTAACCTCTGTTGTATTTAAAATTATTCTATTTGCCGTATTGTAATGTGGCAACTCTACTTGCATGCAGAAATAGGTGTCTTTACTACTAATTTTCTAGCAGTTTTCTATGAAAAATCCCAACAGCTATCAAAGGGGTGGAGATTTTTGCATGTAAATGGCAAATACTTTACTGAATGTTGTTTCTCAAACTGAATAAGACTATTATTGAAATACTGGCACTCCTGTGAAGTCTTTACTACAACTTAAAATGTTTGGGTATTTTCAAATGCTTAATTTGAAAAACTTGACAAATACTTGAAGCTGGCCATGATGGAGCTTGCTGCAAGGCTCCGCTCAACATTTTGCTCAGGACTATCTGTGGATGTGTGGCCTGGCCTCTATAGAGTGGTCAGAAAAAAGGCCAAGCAGATTTATAAAAATTCTCAACACATCAACAAGTAGGATAAGATCACTGATTTTGTTTAAGCCTTCTTAGAAGTCCTGCTCTTTGTACCATACTGTGCTTAGCAGTTTTGTAAGGAGAAAGAAACACCTATTTGGAATCTGCTCTGCTTCATCCCTTTTTTCAGTTTGTTATTTTTCCAGGGAACCTTGACTGAAGCAGTGGTCCTCTCTGCTGTATCACTTCTGAAAAGATACTGACTTGTTTCTGAATGGATACCCTGTTGAAATGCCTGACAGCTTTTATTTACTGGCATCCTGATGAGAGCAGAGAAGAAGCTTTTAGCTGCTTTTATGTGCATATTATTGCACTCTTCAACAGGCCCAGACTGGTAAAAGTTGAGAGAGTCCAGTGTTTAACGAGCTAGAATAGCCAGAATTTGTACTTTAAATACATACAGAAGAGAGCATATCATACTGGTGATCAGCTCACCCACACACATGCACGCCCAGGTTATCAACACAATGTCTTAACTTCCTTTATAATGTCTCAAGCCTGTCCTTTGCTCTTGTACTCTGATTTCAAACTCATCTGTCACCTGCTTTATTGGAACTGTTTCTGTCAGCTCTACCCTTTTCAAACTATGTCTCTAGTTAAATGCCCCCTCCTTTCCTCAGCCAGTGCTTTATAGGGCTGACCATCCTTCAGAGCTTTCATCTCCTTTTCCTTTTTTACCCTTTTATGATTACCTGCAAGTTTTTCTCCCTTTCTTTCTATCCTTTGCTGATAGTGGTTTGCCACTGCCCTGGCTTGTGCCCCATCCTGCCTCACTGCCTCATACATCTGCTGCTTTCCCACATGCCCTTGTAGTTGGATTCTACTGTGATGCTTTTTGGGGCATTGGCATTTTTTAACTCTCATTTTTGTTAGTGTCTTGAATATTTGCAGTTGTATGGAGATATTAAATAATAATAATAGTAGAAGAACCAAACCCACAGAGAAAATGTTTGTTCCTCTTCTTCAAAGATCCTGCATAGCTACAAGATCGAGCAAGGTACCTGTTTTAGGCCATGAAATAAAATCCCACTAGAAGTGCTACTGGTAGCTTAAAAATTGCTAAGAACTTGAATACAGTAGCTTTCATGTCTGCCAGGTATAATGGCATACTTGCAATGGGCATCTCTACTGCAATTGTTCACTAGTCAAATCAAAGATCATGCTTTCTATGTTTCATAACTGTTCTTAAAATTAAGCAAATTACGTATGTGAGAACCTTGTGTATCTGAAATCAGATTTAGTGTGCATGGGCATGCATGGACAGTGCAAATGCATATTCCATATACAAATGTAATGAAAAATTAAATTAGTTGCTCTGCACCCAATTTGAGTAATATAGAACTGAGCATACAATGTAATTAAGCTCTCTTGAATATACACATTACATTGCCATATCTTGGTATGTGGCTGCCTACTCTTGTGGAAAAGTTTTGTGCTTCAAGAGAGGAGTCAAGGCTAGAAGTGGTAAGGTTATTCATTATGATTTTATAACAAGCCACATTTTCAGCTCTCTTGTGTTCTACTATCTACTGTGTCTGTTAACACAATTAATAGTGAACATTGTTGTCAATCTCCATGGTTTCTTTGCAGCTCCTGGATGCAATTGGTATTTGAATTTGACCCCCATTTCTGGGAGCCATCAGAGAATGTCAGTTTTTTTCCAAAATACTTGGACAACATGGCAGCAGAGAGTAGAGGCAGTCCCGTGGGATTTTGAATAGTCTTGCTTGGAATGGTTAATGACAGGCATCCAAAATATGTTCCAGTAATGTTTTTAACTTTGGGGTTCAGAAGTTGTTTTTTAAGTTTATTGGTAGTGTTGATAAAGTCAAGTAACATCTTTTTTTTCCTTCATGCTGAGAATTATTTTTAAATTATGAAATTTTTAACAAAAAAGGGGAGCACAGAATAATTGCTGTCCTGTCTTTACCTTAGTTATTTCCCAAACTATTTACTGTTCTAAGGCCAAGGTAACAGTTGATTTAGTTTTCTGTGTGAAAAACTTAAGACATGTATGGGGAAGCAGGTTGTATTTGCTAAATTCCAGGTGAAAAGGACCTTACAACTCTGTCATGTTCCTGTTTTGTGTGTTTGTGGAATGGGTCACTGTTCTCCACCATCCTTGGGTTTTGGGCTTCTCGGGGATGAGCTGCCTTGATGCTTCTTACAAAGGTAGTTTGGGATATCTAAGGAGAAGACAGTGGGGGTTAAGGTGGGGGTAGGCTGGGAAAAGTGGAACCAGGTGGTGGGCACATCTTTGTTTCAAGTCTGATTACACAGACTTTCTTCTGGGTTGACTATTGCCAAAAGCCTTTTGCATAGTGATACTCATACCCCAACTTACCCATCAGAAGGCAGCCTTGTCAATGTCTTCTGTTGTGCATGTTTAGGAATGTTGCTCCTCTGAATTAATTCTGGGATTTAGTACTCACTTGTATGACTCCAGGCATTTTTCCTAGTGGGATAGAAGGAGGATTTCACCCAGTGTATGTAAAACTGAAATTCCACATGGAAAATATTGATTGCTACTTACTGTTGAAAGTATATTTAAATATAATACTTGTAGCATGAATAAGTTAATATTTCTGTATCTCAGGATCTGGTTGTTCACTTTTTGAGCATTTAAGTTTTCAAATTGCATCTTCCTATAATTAACCTGTGGCTTATATGATCTGATTTTGGTGAGGTGGCATGGGTTTTATTGGTGGGCTGCTTTTCTTTCTTTCCTCCCTCTCTCCCATATTTGAATGCCTGTGTCCTTTTCAGTCAAACTCTGATATTTGCAAGATACTAAAATGAGGCTGGAGAATTTGCAAGCTTTTGCTTTTTAGCTTGCAGACCACTATTTTTGGGAAGCCAGGTTAAAGAGCACCTTTAAAGACTGAGATAGTATACTATCTCTCACTCCCCACTTAATGGTGTAGAAAAAGTGTTTATTTTGGGTTTGTTTCTTGCTCATTTAACACCTTAGAATTATCAGGAATGTTAAGTCTGGTCTTTCCTGTTTTTTTGTTGGCAGACTTCTTGAATTACTCAGTAAATTAGGAGTTTTCTCAGGCCTAAAAAAAATGGATATTCTGTTTATCTTTAGAAGGAGATTTTGTCTGAGTGTCTTGAGTTAAATGGGAGTGGGGGGTGATGGCAGTGTTAGGAAATGAAGCTAGATAGCCTGAGTAAAAAATGCTCTCTGATTAGAGGTCTCTTGATCATAAGTTTTTGCAAGGTTTTTTTCCTGTTCATTTGTTTGTTGAACCATTTTTTAATTCAAAAAGGAATTCTTTTCCATTCTGTGTTTAACTTGTTTTTCTCTTTCTTAATGTGTTCTCAACATTTCTATATTTTATGTTGTGGAAAAAAAATGGGAATAAAGCAGAAAAAAAGCTGTTAAAAGAATCCTGATTTGGCGTAGCATATTACTTGTCTATTGCTACAGGTCAGTTGCTTTTTTGCTGTCAAAGCAGAAAAATAACTGAAGTGATTAATTTGTAGGCTGATTCTTTAAAAAAACCCTGTGGGTATCTTGCTAAATCATGGCAGTGAGGTAACTATTGATGCCCTGGTGCAGTGGCCTCTGTCCAATAGCTTAATAAGCTTTCTAAAACTGAAGACCATCTGTGTAAATGTGCTTGTGAATGGGCTTGAAGTGTGATGTCACACAAAGGATGATGAGCTAGTGTATAAATCAGTGGAAACATGCAACTGCTGCTGGGTGTGAACTTGTTGGTCGAAGGAAGAAACAGGGTAACTGAGAGTGAGCTCTGCTTTTGGACTCAGTTGTTGTGTTGGAAGATGTGGAAGAAATTCCAGTTACGCTTAAACATATGTGCATGTATTTTTCAGTTCTTCTATATAAACAAATAGTAAGTATGTGGGTGGATCAGTGGCTTCCAGATCATGCAAATATATGGATTTTGGTGGAGCTGGGAAGGAAGATCGAAAAAATTAATGCAGTGGTATTTCCTTTGCATGTAAATGGTGTCCTCAGAGTTCTGAGAGTACTGACAACAAATTACTTAAAATGCACGATTGCATCTATCTTTAAAATATTTCATATGGGTGAAAAAAGTATAAACTCAAGATCATGAAGTTTACCCTTTAGGAGCATTTTGGGGTAAATGGTTCAATCATCTTGAAAAAAACCCATAACTAAAGTTTAGTTGTGTTGTGTCAACAAGATCTAGGCAGTCCCTATGCTGGATATTTTGGACACAGAAACTATGCCCAAGTGTACCTCACAGTTGTTGAAGAGTTGAGGGTCATTTTTCAGATCATCATCAGTATGCTAAACGTAGTGATAAAAACAATCATTGGTCAGAAGTAAGAATCACCAATCAGAATGGTGGCATCATGGTTTCTGCTGCTGAATTTCAGTGTAGCTAGTTTTTTCGGAGAAGAGTGACATTCTTTTTAAAATTATTTTTTGTGGTTGGGGTGTGTGCAAATTACAGTATCTTGGGACAGTGAAGCCATTCAGTCACTGGGTGGACTTTCCAATGCCTTCATTTAAATTTACTGCTTTTCAAGGTGTTGCCTTCCAAAGTCAAGTTAATCTTGATCTTTGATAAAATTCTTTGCTAGTGTTTTTTTTGGTTTTTTTTTTTCTCTTTTCTAGGTAAAGAAATTAAAAGCCTTTGATGGAGATGTATCAAAACTGTCTCAAGCTGATTTCTTCATGTATTTACTAATCCAGGTGCCAAAGTAAGGAGATAGTTGGTTTGTTCTGTTTATAATAAGTATTCTTTTTTGGCTGTCAGTTCTAAACCTGTTTGTGTACTCCAGCTATGCTCTTAGGATTGAAGCCATGGTGTTGGAGAGGGAGTTCTCACCCTCCTGTGCTTCTCTACAGGATGACATGAAAATTATAAGACGGGCAACAAAAGGTAATTAAATATGTTGGGACATGCCTAATACTCTTGTTTTTGTTAGCATGTTAATTAGTCTGCATTACGAAGACCAGAGCTTGAATTTCAGGTACCTTAGCTATTAAAAGGAAGCTAACTCCCCACTGACAAATGCCATCAGGGTGTGCCTGGTGGATCTTTGCTTCCAAAATCAAAAATCTGCAGACTTTGGATACACCAGCATAAAATTCATGTTCAAAGCCTCTAAGTAATGTATTCTAAACTGACAAAAGCAGAGGTGTCCATGACTAAATTAGGATGTCAGCTTTTGAGTACAGTTTGCTCATTCCTGCACTGCTCTCCCTCTGTTGGAATGTGGTTGTTATACCTTTCTGCTCCTTCTTTCAGAGATCCATAGAAAAAAATGACTGTATTTTCTAGATTTCTCTAGGCCGTTTCCTTTTGAGGTGGCAGAATTGATAGGTTAAAATGTTTATTGTAGAGAATACTGTTGCTATTCCTTTGCTTTCTGTTTTTCTTTTCTGTTTCTCTACATACCTGTTTAGTTCTTTACATTTCACAAGTTTTGAACTGCTGCAGCTGCTTATTTGTAAGGTAATGTACTGTCTTCTACTCTGCAGGAAAATAGTTGACTTCCTGGTTTCAGTTAAACATTAATGCTTTACAGTATCTCGAGTGCCTCCTGGTCCTATTCCTCAATATGAAATTCCTATTTCATGTTGGAAATTTTTGACAGGCTACTAGATCACTGCTTAGACTGCTTCTAGTGGTATAAAAAGGTGCAGTAAGTAAAATATTCAACTAGGAGTGCTGGTGATTAGAACAGTCCTTTCAAGTGAAAGCAAAAGGAAAAAAAGCCTTTTCCCACCAGTGAGGATTGAACTTGTCCTTGACTCAGGAAAGTGTGCAGTACCTTAGAATTAGGTCTGAGTTTAGCCTTCTATTAGGATCTATTTCAAATAATTGTTCTTTGTGTTTTGAGCAACAGCCGTATGTGAGGGAATATTTTATGTATAAAAGCAGCCACGCCTTAATGTCCTTCGTGTCCTTCACCCAAGACATATGTAAAAAAACCTGTGAATTAATTCCCTCCAGAGAGGAGACACTTTGGTCTCCAACTCCTGCATCAGGCCAGCCATGCAAATGACTGACTGGGCCTTCCCTGTGTTCAGTCCACTTTGTCATGTGCTGTTCATCATTTGGTCTTTTCACTTCAGGGTTTGTTGATAGCCTGAAGTTGTTTAGGAATTATGTCTCCTTTTCTGTTGCTGTCTCCTAGGTTTCTTTCCTGTAATTAAACTGAGAGAATATCTACTTCAGTTCTAATGCTGATAATCACTAAGGGTTAGGATGGTCTAAACAGCCTGGTGGATCCTCATCTAGCCTGCAGATGAGTGTATGTCACAGTGATGCAGAGCAGGCTCTTACTGTGTGAAGTCTTTAGTCTTCTTTAGTTCAGTCTTCTCCTCTTGGCCTTGTGAAATTTGCTGTCCTCTTATTTATTTGCCCCTTTTTCTCCCTACTTGCTTCCTCACCTATAGCATGTTAGATCAAACATTATTTAATAATTTCTATGTTTTCAGGCTGCCAGTATTGAAATACGAATGTACAAGGGCTATGGGCTTCCAAAATATTGATTACTGTATTGTGTTGAGGAGCTGAATGCAGGGTAAATTATAGAATGTGGAGTTGGAAGAAAAATAGTGTTCTGAAGTATTTACACTGCAATCAAAAGGATTCCACCTTTTATTTTGTTCATTAGTGTTACTTATAGTACCTCACATTAATTCATGGTGATTTTCTTGCCGTATGGGTACTTGCAAATTTGGAGTCACTTGGTTTGCTGTGCCACATTTATTAACTCTGCAGTTTTGAATTTCCACATCTTATTTCTAAGGCAATCCCTCTGGTGCACATATATTAATTTGCACATAAGTTTTTCTTTTGCTCTTATGTGGCTGAGTGAAAATGTGTATGAATTGAGATAGAACACTACTGTGCATTTTGCAAAGAAATGAACATATGTGCAAACCAGGCTTGTGTGATGGGAAAACTTAAAAATGCCATTTTATTCCATTTGACTCTTTGTCACACTGAATATAACTTTGTGCTAAATCATCTTTGATATGACAAGTAAAATAAATGTTGCTCTGAGTTGGTGATCGTACAGAAATAAAATGATGATTCATAGTGGGAGTGGGATAAGCAAGGAAAATTTAAACATTGCCTCTTATCTTTTCAGGCCTTATGGCCAAGTCTCCTAAAAAAAGAGTAATTGTTCAAAAGCCCAATCCTGGCAGATGGCAAATGGATCCTGCAGGGTGCAGAACACTTACCTCACACTGGAATAATTAGTAGGTGGTGAGGATACTTAACCACTTGCATGAGACACTTAGCACACTGCAGGATTAGGCCCCAAATGTTTCCTTAGCTGCTGGAGGTTGCCTTGGAAATACCACACTTGCTAAGTTAAAGTCTGAACATACACTTGAGGTTTGTCAGTTGTGCTTGTGAATTGCAATTATATAGTACCATTATCTTTCCCACGACCTCTTCAGTTTATTGTAGTTTCTTGTCAAATTTAAAGAAAAAAAAAAAGCTCCAGATGAAGAGGAGCTTGGTAACTGACTATATTTCTAAACAAACAATTGTTAGACAGCAGTTTTCTTGTTCCTTACAGAGTTAATGACTTGTGAGGAACTGCATTCCATATTGCACTTGGTCCTTCAGGCTGGGAATATTATGAATGCGGTAAGTGACATCCCAAAGGGAGATGGCTGATGGACCGTACTTCCTTGTTAGTTTTGCAGTGCTCTGATGTCATGCCTCAGCTTCTCATTTGCTCTTTTGCAAATTGTTTCTTTTTAGGGAGGTTATGCTGGCAATGCTGTTGGATTTAAACTGTCGTCACTGCTCAAGCTGGCGGACACAAAAGCAAACAAACCTGGGATGAGTCTGCTGCATTTTGTTGCTCTGGTATAGAAAATCTATTTTGATGATATAAGCAACTTCTACAAATATAGGTCCATTCATTGATAGACTATAAAAGGGGCCATGTGCCTCCAAAAAAAGGAAACTTTCTCACAGCTTTAATCTAATCTTTGCCTTTCTTCTCCTGCCACAAAATTCATCAAAAATTACCTCTCCCTGGTCATCTTATCCAGAACCCCATGGAAAGCTTAAGTTTTTATATCATGTAGAAAAATTCCTTCATCAAACTTCCTCATCATTGATTTTCTCCTGTTGTCCCAAATTCTTACACTATGGAAGTGGTTTATTTTGATAAAAATTCTCTCAATCTTCCCATTTAATCTTTTGAGCAGCCTTCTTGATAGCTTTTTTTCCTCCCTTGATGACTGATGTGTGTTTTTTAAAGCTGTTGCAGACATTTTCAAGCTATTTTTCCTTCCTTTCAAACCTTTTGATTTTAGAAGGCAGAGGAATTTAAATGCATCTATATGACTTTGGTTATCTGTACAAACTAGCTTAACAGATTTCCAGCCAGGAAACAATAGGGTATAAACTGATGTTTGTGTGGGAAGCATTGTATCTGCTCAAACAATGGCATCAGTAAATTGTTCTTTCCCTGACATTCCTTATTAATACACCTGGCTTGTGTTCACTGACAGAAGCAGCTATTATTTTACACTGCAAAATGGAAGCTGTTGTTTATCTCCAGTTGTGATCCCTGCCTTTCTTTAAGGGGTGTCCTCCATTCAGTTGTGTTAGGATTGAATGGGAAGAAAAACAGTGCAGGACAGAAACCTTTAAGTACCCTTCCAGAAGCTTTAGAACTGCCAGACTTAGGGATTTTGGCATGGTGGTGGAATGTTAATGGATTGTGTGTGTTTTGGTTTTGTTCTGTTTGTTTCAGGAAGCCCAAAAGAAAGATGCTGCTCTTCTCAACTTTTCAGAAAAAATTAGGAGTGTTCATGATGCCGCCAGGTGAGTTAAAAGAAAATTGAAAACTTATGGTTAGACTGGAATTGGAATTTTCTCATTTGTGAAGCAATGAGGCTTAGTCAGGAAAATCTTGGCACAAAAACAGATCTTTACAAATATTTACTGTAGCTTTGAGGTCCTCATTTCCATTTACTAGCAGAAGTATGCCTGCAATGTGCCTTCAGGTATGAGGTTTTTTTATTACATGATCTCCATAGGTTTTTACTAATTCTATTTCTGTCAAATACATGTGCCTGTTCATTACTCTTAAGGGATTGAACTAAAAGAATGTTACTGTTTTTCCTTAAACCAATTTTCATTAGTCTCTGAGCACGCTACAGTACTTTTACAAATCTGGTACCAGGTACTGGCCCTGGCTTCGCTTAGATGCTTCTTGAGGTTTCATTTGCTGTCTTGGGTGGAAAATCTGAAGGTTTTGTGGCTCTGTATTTTTTCAGCTTCAGGTCTTAAGCGTCATAACTTTAACCTGAACCCGATTCATATCTCAATAACTGCACGTACTTTTGTTGAGACAGTGTGATCTAAATCTGAAATGTGGAAGCAAGCAGAACTGAAGTTCTGTTCCCAGTTTTGCTACTTCCTTACTCTTGAGCTTAGGGCAATCTATTTACATTATTTTCCCAGCTGCAAAATGGATCCAGTTTCTTAGATCTGATGGAGGGTTAAGTAATGTCTGCAAAAGTTTGAAATCTTCTGAGGAAAGGAGTGGCCATGGAGTTAATCAGAAAATTTTTGAGGGACCACCTGTGTGGCTCTCTGCCATCCAACCCACACACCTCTTTGGCAGTTTGCCATGTGGCCTGCTGGGGAATGTAGTTTTCTTCAGCATCCAAGCCCCCTGGCAAACAGGAGAGGAACAGGCAGAATCCCAAATTTGGTGATATTTATTTTCTAACCACTTTGTTCTTTGATCACATTTGTTAATGCTGAAAATCTGTTGTAACTCAATGCTGAAGTCTATTCAGGGAGTGCTCTCTGTACATGAAAATGACACAAAATTAAATATGTACCTTACCATTGGGCATGAGGAAGGGCTTTAGAGAGAACTGTCATGTACATGTTGTGCATAAATCCACCCAATTAGAGCATGTTAAAACAACTACCATTATGTTCTTTATTTTTTGTTGTCTTGCCTTCTTTACTTGTAGGCCATCCTCTTCCTCCTTCACAGGCAGAAAAATATAGCCTGTATTTTCTACTGTTTTTCTTAGCTGCAAAACCACCGTGTTTCCCAAAATAGAGAACTAAACCTTGCAGATGAAGTATGCAGAGAAAAACCAGCACACATTATCTTCATTTGTGTGTGTACTGACAAACTTATGCATGTGTCACCACCTGCTGCTATGTGCATTTCAATCAGGCTGCCACAAGTTGTTCAGCTTTAGTGTTTGGAAGCCAAGCTGCTGGTGGAACAACCTTAGGAGGAGCATATGTACAGTTGTTAGTTCTTATCATTTGGCAAACTGTAGTGCTCCAATTCCTAGGCAAAGCTTAGTTCTCCTGTGAAGGAAATGCCATAGGTTTAGAACCATTTACCCTCAAAGTGACTGGGACATTTAGATGGGAACTCCTGTTGTATGGAATGTGAGTCTCCCAGGAGAACACTTAGTTTACACCAGATCAGAGGTCTTTCCTGTGATCTTCAGTTTCTGAGTTCCTTTTCACAGCAGCAGCTTCACTGCTGGTATTTAGAAGGATGAAATATTGCGACTGCGTGGTTGAGACTGTGTGTGTTGCATTGCTGTGACTGCTTAGAAGAGTGAAACATGCAATTTCATGATGCCATATGCTACTGCCAAAATTGGTAGTCCTGGATGATGGTCTCTTGTGGCCCCCTTTTTTGGTAGCTCCTGCACTCAGTCACGTAGTCAGATGGACCAAGCAAAGGATCCATCTGGAACAAATTGGCTTTTTCCTTTTCCTAGGTTAATTTTCAGTTCACAGATGTGATGGCTGGCCATCTCAAAAATGAGTACTAAGGCACCAGGAGAGACGAGGAACACCTGCACAGAGGCAGGGCAGCATTAACCTTTCTAAGGTTAGGTGGGACGGACTGACTGGAGTTAATCATGAAACCACACCCCATGGGAATCTTTTCAGGTTGCAAATAAGAAGAAATATGCTTATCTCTCTCCTAATTTTCAGTGTCTACTCTGGAAAGATATCCTGAACAGGCAGGTCTTGTTTGATAGCCCATTTGCACCTCATGTAAAGCATCCACTTTTGCAGCATGTTGTGGCTAATCTGTGGGCCACTCCTTCCCCTTTGATAAAGATTCTCCATATGTGCTATTTTTAGGTTATCCATTGATAGTGTAGAAGCAGAGCTCCACTCACTGTCTGTCAAGACAAGATCTGTTAAGGACAGCATCCGACGAGACCCAAAACTCTTTCACCAGATGGAAAACTTTCTCCAGGTTTGTAGCATATCCGTGTTAATGTGTTGCTGTCGCCCGAATGCAGCAGCATTCCTCAGCTGAATGTCTGTCATTTGTGCGGACCTGTTAATAAACAGAAGCACTGTTTCAATACGCCCTGCCTGTCAGTGGTACAAAGGTGTTCCAGCCTCATGCTGTTTGTCAAGTAAGAGTGTTGGAAGGGCTGTGTTTTTACAGGGAGGGAGTTGAGTGTACATTGCCCAAGGCTTGTTAGGCAAGCATGTTTAGTGCGTGCAAAGTTGCTGATGAAGATCAGTAGTTAAAATATAAGACAATTTAGAGTGGTCTCTGGTTTTGGACTTTGCAGCTGCCCAAAATATAATGTCTGCATGTTATGTTATTCTGGAGCAAGTCAGTTTTAGCTGAGGGTGTGCTGTGCATATGAATCTTGATTGCTGGGTGACTGATTGTTAGAAGGTGGAAGGTTAAGGGACTCTTTCCTCTACTAATTTACCCCTAACACAGTATTTTATTCAGAGCCATACCATTTTATCTGTGTGGGTTCACTTTTTTTTTAAATTTTATTAAGTACTGCAGTGACTTCACAGGCCTGGATGTATATAGCACTTACACTGGAAGCAGAGTTCTTGGTATTTTCTGAGTATGTGATGATACCTCAAGAAACACATACTTCAATTAAATTATTTTTTTCTGTTTCACACTAAAGGTAATTATTACAAGTAAGAAGGCAGGTGTTGATCTGGAACTTAACCTGCCCTGATCTTCAACTTGCAAATGTAGTTAATAGTCCCTGTAGTTTTTCAGGAGATGAAAAGCTGATGAAGAAAGGGGCAGGTTAAGATAGAAATGCCTGTCCTCATTCATTCTGAATTGTTGGCTTTTATCCATTGCACCCAGACTCTTTAATGTTATGTTTTAACATGTTTGGGATTTTTAAAAATTTAGTAGGTGGTTTTATGTAACTCTACAACCTTGTTTAGGCCACATTCCAAAAGAAATGTTAGGGAAAAAATAATTTTACAAATGCATACCTTACATAAACACTTCCGGATTTTGTTTCTAAATTACAGGTGATAACCAAGTTGATCTTAAAGTCAGCTTTGATTATTTCACCCTTGTGAATAAATTCCTGAAATATGTGGGAGGAACTATTTTGATGTATGCTTTTATCAGTTGTCCAGTTTATCTTCAGTCCAGGTTTTATTGGGGGCTTTTTTTTTTCCCCCTCTGTTTTTTTTTCTTAAGACTAGCAAGTCATATTTGTTCCTATCCTAATGGTATAATTTCCATGTAATTCCTGAAAGCAGGTTTGGATTAAGTGGTCACCAGTGCCTCCAGCTGCATTTTACCACCCCAATGCTACATTATGAAAAATATTTAGGTGACTACAAGTTAGAGATTTGTCTGAAAAATTAACTTCTCAGGTTACTTTGAGCTACAGGTGGTGTCAGATGTGGGATTGTGCAAGAATAGAAGTGGATAGCTGGTGATGCAAATAGAGGAGACAGGGCGCCTGATCAAAGTGTTTTAAGCAGTTCTGCTGCTCAACATTTAATCACAGCCTTATCCTCTTCCTCCTGAATCTTTTTCCACTAAACTACTCCCATCCTGTCTGTATTGCCCTACACTTATGATTCAAAGTGCTGCTTTATGGGAATATTTTCTGGATGTCTTAAAATATATTTATATTCAGTGGTTCCTTATCTTTCAAGCATGAAAATGTTTTTTATTGTGGTCTAGGGTCACCTTTGGAAGGAATTGATTTTGTGATGTATATCCTTGACTCAGTTCACGTGTGCTTTTGGAAAAGTGGGGAGAAGGAATTAATCCTTTATGCTTGTTGAAGGTTGAAGGGGAAATGGGAAAACAAGGAATGAGGAGCTTTTAAGGAGCTCCCAAGAGGTCTGTCAGTGTTCTAGTGGTCTTTGATTTTACTCATCTAAAAATTAAAGCTGTAAGTTTGTTCAAGGGCTTTTGAGCTTTTTCCTGGTTTCCATGCTAGTTGCTAGAATGTACATTTTGACTGATCCATTTTTCCTGACCTTCTTTACTCAGTTTGCTAAAATGGTATGTTTCCTTTTGTTAGTATGAGTTCTCCTTCAAAATGTTAATTTCCTGGGCTCTGTAAGAACTTATAGGTTGGAACATGAATTTCATAAGTTCCTAATATATACATGACCTATTGTGACTTTAATTTCTGTCTGGTTCATGTGTGTATGGTTTTTGCTACAGTTTGCTGTAAGGCATCTAAAGGAGCTTGAACACCAGAAACGAGAATTGCAAAAGGAGGGAAATGCTCTCATTGACTTTTTCTGTGAAGATAAAGAAACTATGAAGTTGGATGAATGTTTCCAGATATTTAGGGACTTCTGCATAAGATTCAACACGGCTGTTAAGGTAAGAGCACTTAAAGAGGTTCTCACACTTTTGAAGTGGATATTGGCTCACGTGAATGAAGTCGGTTTTTCTACTTAAGGGAAGGAGCATTTTGTACCTTGTAGTATTTGATCTGTTTGCTCAAATGGCTGCAGAAAACTGCTCCTGTAAGCATTCCTTGCCAGAAGCCAGGTGGGAAATGGCCATTGTGAGCAGCCCTGCTGCTCTGCATCTTCTGTTTCAGGTGGGATGATACATCAGGGTTGTTCATTGGCCCGCAGGCCAATTGTTCATTGGCAAGTGGGCACCTCCCTTTTCTTCCGGTGAGCAGGCTGGTGACTGCTAAGCTGAGCTGTGAGACAGATTGCACAGACTTCCTGACTATGGCTTGCTGTTCAGGTTTTGGCCTGGTACTGTTGGATTGTTGGAAAGGCCTTGAGGTGTGGCACGCCATTCCTTGGATGTACCTGCCTGAATCCGCACTAGCTCGGGCTCTCCACTGCCCTCCTTTACATGGCTAGAGGCGCTTTAGCAAGTAAAGTAAGGGCTATGTATTCTACTTTGTCCTTTCAAAGGATTTTTGTGGGTGAGAACTTAAGAAGTGAAACAGGCCTATGGCAGCAAGATACCTTATCCCCAGTGTGAACATTCATTCACCAAGTACCCTGAATTTGTCCTGTATAATTCAGGAAATGTGATAAGATGGAGGAACACTATTGGAGTTGGTTACAGTTTTGGTTCAGCAAAGTCTGTCTATTGTTACAGTTATTTCTTAGGTCTTTATAAAGAGCATGAATTAGTTGGATCAGTGCCCTTTTGCAATCTTCACTTGTCAGCTCTTTGGATAAAAGCTTTTGTTCAGAAAGAACAGTCTCAATTTGGAGTGAGCTGACAGGATATTCAGCTAATGTGCCTGTTGTACCATTAGTTTACCTAACATTTACCACCCAGGACAACACATGGTGACATGAGGGTGAAGACTGCACAAATGTGTAGAACCAAGTGGTGATAGCTGTTGCAGTCAGCTGTTTAGCAAGAGGTGACTTCATTCATATATGTTCAAATATTGGGGATTGAGGATTTCATTCATAGTCACATATTACAAGTGCTTGTTGGATAGCTATGACTTTTGGGGTCCTCTGTAGTAAGCAGCTAAAAAGAATGCCAAATGTCTAAAAAATGACAAATTGGACTCTTGCTTGCAAATTTTGAGAAGATTTGCTTGTTAACTGTGGATTGACTGTTGTTCCTACAAAATTAGCAGAACAATTTAGAATAAAAATGGCAGTTCTGACAAAAGAATGTGATGTGTAGACAGCACATCCAACAGTCAAAGAAGATGGCGTGTACCACAATGGCCATGTTACACATATTTCAAATACTTCAACACTTTTTGCAGTTTTTTGACATGTCTAACTATATGCTTGAAATAGATTTTTCATCTGAGTAAAATCTTTTAAAACACATTCTGTGCGAGGTTTAAATACTCTTTTTCTAATATGGAATATGGTATTAATACCTGCAGCTATTTTTAACCATTTCTCTTCACAATGGTATATTTAAAGTTCAGCTTTAGCATTTGGCAAGAATTCATTCTGTAATTCCATACCTTTGAAAGAAAGCTTCCTGCCAAACATTTACTGAAATGCACGTTTTTTCTTTTTCCTTTCTTAGATGTTCAGGTATCTTAGGTCTCTAATGCATCCTGTCTTTCAGAGCCCAGTGTAGTCTCAAATCTGCTTTAAGAGGTGTAGATTAATCCATTAATCACAAAGCATTAGGCTTTTGTTTACTGAAAGCTTTCAGGTGACTTTTTCTAGTGGTGCAGCTCTTCTGTTGTCACAACAACAGGAAGATTAAACTACACAGAGCTTTAGACAAATAAAGGTGGTTTTTTTAAACAGTGTGTCATTGATTAGACCAGATTTAGCAGCATGCTGGAAAATAATGTCATTTTTGAAATCCTCAGTTAAGACTAGCCTCTTCCTTCTTTTGCTACAGCTGTACTGTCTGCAGCAAGCCAAGTTCTTCGTTTCAGAAAGGAACCCAGAAAGTTCAACCAAAGGTGTAGTTAGATTAAATCTGAAGCCTAGAGGTAACAGCTAAAATGCTGATATTCACAGTAAATCACTGCTAATTATTTTAGTAAAAAGGTGTTTACTGTGTTGTCTTTCAAATTCAATCTACCTCTTCTATGGCTTCCTGAACAAAAATCCCTCAGCTTAGCTGCCAAAATCTCCATCCTACCCTGGGCAATCTCAGTACTACAGTTGCCAGTTTTTGAAACCAACAGTGATTATGAGATCCAAACTTGGAGTAAGACATTGATTGATGGTGCTTGAGTGGTGTCAGTTGATGTCTAAGTGTTGTGAGGCATTGTGTTAGCTTTTGTATTTGCTTTCATGTGCAATTAAGCAATGCCTTTTTGCAAAGTTTTCAGTCTGTAATGTTAGAGGAAGGTATCACTGTATAGAAATTGGACTTGCTGAGGAGCAATTGCACTTGTAGTAAGGTAGGAAAAAACACATTGGCTTTGTACTGGTCAGACAAGTTTGTCTTAAAATATGAGTGTGATCTTTTAGACACCTGATAAGTCTGCCACCTTTAAACTTAGTGAGGACTTGATGCTCTCCATCTTACATCTGGAACTCTTGGGCACTGGAAAGGCTCCCCAGGAAAGAGGCACCAAGCCTGCCAGAGCTCAAGAATCATTTGGACAGTGCTGTCAGGCACATGGTGTGACTCTTGGGGATGGTTCCGTGCAGGGTCAGGGGTTGAATTCAGTGATCCCTGTGGGTCCCTTCCAACTCAGCATGTTCTGTGGTTCTAAGATGTGACATCTGCTTGGGTTTGATGGGTCAATTTGTTGGTCTTTGCAAGGTCTGGTGCATTTTTTTTGAATATGTTGACCGGATGGATGTGTCATGCCATTAGTTACGCAGGGAGCTGCTCTCCGTAGGGTTAATGGTTGCAGGCTGTGGCTGCCACGGTGATTCCATGTATGTGTATGTATTGGAGGCTGGGAGAGGGTGACAGCAGTAGGAGCTATTTTTTATGGGAAGAAATAAAGGGAGAAAGGAGTGTGGCTTGTTGTAACGCATAGGACACTGTCCTCTGAGACATGTATTTGTTATTTTCCTCCTTCAGGAGAACAGGGAACGAGAGATCCAGGAACTTCATAGTCTGCAGAGGCGAAAGGAGCTGGAGGAGAAGCGTCGATCCTGGGCAGCTGGAGAGCTTGGGAGCTTTGGGCGGAGCAGCAGTGAAAATGATGTAGAGATGTTGGCTAAAAACGGACTTGGAGAATTTCTTCCCTTCTTGCAGCAGAGGCCTCAAAGCCCTTTGTACAGAAACACAAATTCCAGACGCTCTCGACTTTCTTTGGGGGTGACTGCGGACAGGGAGTTGCAGAGTTTCCTGGAAATCTCAAAAGACGAGGATCCAAACAAGTTTAACAGTCTTCCCCGTGCAAACACCCGACAAGCAAGACCAAACGTAGCCTGGACGGAATCCAAAGAAACAAGAGATCTCAACTTAAATACCTTGCACTTGCAGCAGCAGTCTGAAATGGAAGTGAAAAGTGGTGGCCCCGTGCAGGTGCCTCCAGCTCAGCCCAGTCGCCTCAGCGGCTCAGCCGGTCCTGGTGCCCATTACTCACAGAGGAACACCGAATACAACTTGCACAATTCCAACGTGTCCTGCGAGGAGTCCACAGATATAAATGCTCTGGCCCTTGCAATTGAGGAGCGTGAACTTGTTAAAGGGTTACGTAAGTTTGATATCCAAGGAGCAAAGCCTGCAGAAGATGCACCTTTAATATATTTAGAAGATGCTGGTGGGACAGACCTGGAGACTCTAGATGATCTAAGTTTTCATTCCCTGAGCACTGCCGATGATGAGCTGCCTCCAGCTTGCAGAAGTTCCAGAGAGGCCCACGACCATCAGGCCAAGGTGGTGGGTTGCAAGAATGAAGCTTTAGAGCCCAGCAGCAGCAGCCCTATGTCTATGGATACAAGTGTTTCAGGAAGTAGGGAAGATGGGCCAGTGTACTACATGTCAGATACCACCACTGATTGTTCTTTGACATTGGACTCTGAAGAGGGAAATGATTTTAAATCAGCAGGCAACGAAATAGGAAGTGAGGCTGGCAAAGCATGCTCTTCTGGCAGTGAAGCTCAACACAAGGCTAGATCTTTCTTCTCAAACCTGAATTCCACCTCTGAGAAGGACATGTCTCTTCACACTTCTCCCAATGATAAGGATGAAGCCGATAATAAGCACACCCTTCCTAAAGAAAAACCCATAAAAAATAAAGATCTAGTAGGACCAAAGACAAACTCTCTAAAAGATCGATCTCCAAGTTCCGCAAAATCCAGTGGCACTCGCCCTAGCCACACGGCTCCTTCCAGACCTGTCAGAACATTGAATGCCTCTGAGAATGAAAGTATGAGGAAAGTGGTGCCTATTTCTCGGTCAAACAGGGCACCCAGCACCATGAAAAAGCCAGAAGCCAAGCCAGCCCTTCGTGAGAGCAGCACGGTGGAAAGTCGGCCGTCGCATCGCAGCTCTGTCCGAGGCACAACAGACACGCTGCCAAGGAGTCCCTACAGGCACAGCATGTCAGTGGAAGAGCCAAAGTTACGAAGGGGCACTGTCACTTCAAGCAGTGCTCATTTTGAGAGGGACAGAGTCGCTCTCAAGAAGCCAAGCTCTAAACCCATTAGGAGTAATGTCAAATCAAAGACAGATGAAACAAAGATGTGTCGCTCCACTGTAAAACCCCAGACCCCCTCAGATGAAACCAAGGTTGCCACAATCAGTACTCCTAAAGCACCACCTGCTGTCCCAAACTTTGCGAGGAATACAGTGGCCTCTTCTTCAAAGCGTGCAAAAGTGGATCTATCCAGCTCATCCAGACCTCCACCCATCACAAGGTCTGTGTCCCAGAGGCTGCCTAAAGTGAAGCCAGCAGCAACCTCTGATGATCCAAATCCAAAGGAGAACAGCGTGAGTACCTTAAAGAGAGCAAGTAGTGCCAGAGTGGTTGGGAGAAGCATCCTGCAGGGAGAAGCTGTCAGCACGAAAGCAGAGCCTGCACCAAAGGAACAGGGAACAGTGGAAAAGGCATCTCTTAAACTGAAGGATGCAAACCGAACCACAATTGGTAAAATACTGAAGCCATTGTTGAAATAAGGGAGAGGGTTTTTTTTAACCTTGGAATGTGAACACTTGTCCAAGCACTGGATATCTGTGTAGTGAAATTCCTTAAAACAGTAACCTTACCAATACATGGCATCATGTGCTTATTGAAGTACAGCACACTGTTGGAAAAGGGCAAGTAGCTGTATTCTGGTCTAAATCCTTTTTTTTATGAATTTGAATGTATTTAAAGCTACTGTGATGGAATGGGAGCAGAACAGCAAATCTTCACATTTGTGATAACAAAATGTTACTAAACGCCAAAAAGTTTTAAGAAGTTTTAACTACGAGATGAAACATTTTGTGACAGAAAACATGGATTAAGGCCAGTTTCTTTGTGTACATAAGATTCTTCCTAGGACTCAAGCCTTTGTGCTTGTTGGTTTCTTATTTGATGTCAAAATGAATCCTGTGGAACAGTACTGAAATGAACTTAGGTGATTGTGCTTTCCATTGTTTTCAATTCCTTGGATTAGGGAGCTCTTCTTGCCTGTTGCAAAGTCCATTGCTGGCAATTGGACAGACTGGGAACTGCTGACCAAAAAATTGTAAAACAAGACGTTTGCTGTTTGTGGCTGTCTTTAACCTCCCTGAAGAATTTATAGCATGTTTTATGAATGTGTATGTGTGTCTGAGGAAGGCTTTCTGCTGGGCAGGAGGCTCGTTCTCCAAGAATGTGGCAGCATTGTCTTGCATGCACAAGTGGATATGGCTGGTGCTGCATTGGATAGCACAGCTGGAGGCTGTGCCTGTTGGAAGGACCATTGGCATGACAACTACTCCTGACTTGTTTTGATCACAAGCAAACCTGCCAGCTTTTGGTCATACAGAAGTGCCATATATTTATGATACGTATCAGGATGTTTGCAGTTCAGCTCTTGAAGGCTGCAATGTAGTGCCGAGCACTTTCGTACCATTCCATGTTTCCACTGGTTTGTATACTACCAAACTACTTGAATGTTGCAATGGCTCTGATTGAGCCATTAGTTTCCCTGCCTCCTCCTCCTCCTCCACTCCTCCTCCTTGTCAACAAGAATATTTAGCATGAAACACAGAGCTTACGCATGACAATGTTTTTGTAGAGTTCTTTGGTTGCTTCAAATGTGGTTTTTAATGTTTAAAGACTCTAAAGGAATTCAACCTAGCATTTGATAAGCTTTTTGCAAAGTAAAAACACCCCTTTTCTCCCGCAGATACAAATTTTAACTTCTGTCAGACTAAGATAAAGAGAATGAGAGAAAATTCATTCAGCATGTTGTGCATCTTCCCAAAAGAAATGTATTTAGGTGGGGAAAGTGCTGTTCTCCTAAGCATTTTATTTAAAGAATTGCCTTTTATTCACTTATGAATGAAGCCTCATTTAAGAGTGAAATAAAAACCAAAAGGGAAATCTCCTTGGACAAGTGACAGTGACATACTAGTGCTAGATCTGTTTGTCTGCTCTCTGTTTGTCTGCATCCCTCCGTGCTGGGAGAGCGTAATTCAGTGAGAATGAGCTCACATGCTTCTCACGGGCTGCTATCAGGGACAGCTAACTTTGAGGTTTCAATCTGGCAAGGGGCCTTTAGCTCCTCCCACATACCAGCCAATCTTGATGCAGACATCGTACCCAAACACCATGAAGTATTGCACAGGGCCTCTTGTTTGAGTCTGTCCCACAGGGAGAATTTATAGAGCCCGCTTTTATGCAAGGGCAAATACTTTGCTTTTTGGATAAGCTTTTTGGATACTGCCTCCATTGTGGGTTAGATACAAAAGCATCTCCCTTCTTATTTGTATCTGTGTGGACGTATGCGCATCTGCAAGAGCAGATGATTGACTTTTTTCCTGTTTTTTTTTAAGAAACCAACAAATTTTATTGGTAGCAAGCTTGAAAAATAATTTAAATGTGTTTGGAACATGTAAATAAATTTCTATAAATCCATGTAAAAGAAAACTGACTGTATTTAATGGAACATTTATACATTTCGGAGTAACTTGGTAGTTTAATAAAGTTCCCGTTTCCTGGGTGTGAGGTTTGTACTTTCTCCTTCCTGCTGCACTCTTGGCTTTGGTCCTGGAGATCTCAAGCAACTGAGCCTGGGTGGGTGACTGTGGGAAGGACTCTGCAGCAGAAATCATGGTGTTTGAAATCCTGGCTTTATTCTTACATTGAGACGTGATGTTGAACTTCAGTTTCTGAACATTTCAGGGTTGGGACTTTCTGCACTGGATTGGGTATAAATGGAAGGCATTAGATGGTAGATGCAGCACTTTGTGTACACACTGTATGTTGTGGCCAAGACAAATGTTCATGGCACTGGCAAGTCTGGATCTGTCGCTATCTTCATGCCTTTGAGCTTAGCACACTTTATTGAGAAATTCTGGTCTACAGCTCCCAGGACTGTGGAAATACAGAACAGTGTTTTGCAGGAGCAGGTGGTGACTTTTGCACTGCAATTGTGAATTTTTCAGTTTTGTCCCATTCTCCCATTATTTTTCCTTCTTTATTGCATACAAAAGAACATCTATTCAGCAGGAAAAAAGCAAAATCCAGGCAGCCTCCTTGTCCTCAGGGGACACTTCCTTCTCTGCTATGGAAATGATTTCTGGACTGGAATTGCTGCTTTTTGCAAACTTGTTTAGCCCCTGACTTTTCTAGTTTGGTGAGTGTCTCTCCCTGTTTGGAGTGGCAAGCACCTGCTGTCTGCCACTGCTGAGTGACAGCTGCTGGTGGAATCTACGTGGGAAACCCCTTCACCATCAAAAGGTGTGTCTCAAAAGTTTGGTTTTTTAAACTCCATTTTTATGTCAAAAGGGTTTATAATTACCAATTCATTATTTAAACTACCAGGTGTCAGAGACAGCGATGCCCTGTAGGTTAAATTTCCCATGTCATACAATTTTCCCGAAGGCTAGCAGGGCATGGCACTCACCTGGTTGCAGCTGGCTTTCAAGAAAGGATCCTGAGTCCTTGTCTCCTGCTTTGTTCTACTGAGTGGCTTCTGACTGTGACCAGGATGCATCAATCTCCTGGTCACTGCTGAGGTGGCAGTGAAATGGGGGACCCCAGGGGACCGACTGTGAGGGGAATCTGGAGCTGTGGAGCTGGTGAAGATTGATAGATAGAGCTGTGGGAGTTAGAGGTGCTGATTCATACTTGGAGGAATTTAATATTCACATCTCATGTGGGAACTGCATACAAATGAGGGGCTCAGTGGATCCCTCATTACAACAGCTCATTAAATTATCAAGAAAGACATGTAGAGTTCCCATCACACCTCCCACAGTGTACAAGCCTGGACTATGTCATTCAAAATAACCTGTCAGAATCTTTCTAATCTTAGGGTCCGTCTGTGTGGACGGATGCAGACAGCCACCCGCTGGCTCCTGCCTAACCCCTCCTGAGCCGGCTCCGTGCTGGAGGTGTTCCCTGGGCATTGACCCCGAGCCCCCAGCCCAGGGCTGGCACTGCACATCCTCCTGGGCTTGCTGCCTCTGGCTCGGCTGTGCTGCTCTGCCAGCGCTGCCCAGAGCCCCGGCTGCCCATCCCTGGCAAGGCTTGTCTGCTGCTGCGTGGGAGAGCGCACTCCCTGTGAGAGAGGCCCAGCTGAACACTGCTCCTTTCAGATTTGGCTGCACAGTGTTTTCCATTAACTTGATACATGCTGTTTACATCCTCCTGCTGCCAGTGCCAGAGATAACTGCCTTGGGAACAGCTCCCTACAGGTATTGTTAACAGCTGCTAGAAACAAGGGAGTTTGTTTTAGCCACGTCACTATCTAAATAGCCAAAAATACGTTACTTTTTTATTACTTGTAAGCTGATGTTAAAAGCTCTGTCGTGTTCTCCTGGTTGAAAGATGCATTCTGGAAATCTCGTATGCTGTTAAAACTGGCAGCTGACTAACTTGCACTTACCTGTGCAAGTCTGAAAGAAAGTGGCACTGAGGTGAAGGACACGTGAAGGTACTTGCTGCAAGGTGTGTGATTGGCACCACCAGCATCAAATACTTCCACTCAGAGAAAATTGTTTCAAGCCAGTGGTTGTTCCTTTCCATATAATTGGTTTCCATGTCTTTTCAGCCTGAAGGCTGAGGTTGCAGGATAGGCAGCTTGCTCTGCTTTAAAAAAAAGAAAACAAAACTTTTCCATCTGTAGCTGCTGATGTCCTTACTTTCAGCATTGAAGCACAATGAAATATGAGCAGGTTGTAGTGGTGGTGTTTATAGGGTGAGGTTGGCAGTGGCTGAGCAAAGGCTCAGCAAGGGTGGCCTTGTGTGTATGAAGGGGAGAGAGTTACATGAGTTTCTGAGACCGTTCACACCATCTGAAGCAGACAGACTCCCTTTGAACAGAGATGTGCCTCTTCTGCTTTTGATCAGGTCTGAACAATAGCTCCTTGTTTGTCCTGTTCTATCCTTACTTGTTGGGAAGAGGAGGAGGAAAAAAGCAAGAAACTTTGATGCTTCCTCGTGGGTCAAGTGGAGCAAAGATATAAACTCTACCTACTTTGGTTTCTGTCTTTTTTAAACAATAGGACTTTGACTCATAGATAGAGCAGTTAGCTTCAGATAACTCTGTGTGCACTGGGCCAGCAGATACTTTCAGTGGCTGCAGTGATCCAGCAGCAAAATAACGATAAAAGCAAGAGCTCTTTTTAGCTCTAGACTACATCCCAGTGATTGTTTCCTCCTCTCTGGAAACAAATCCTAGCAACTGAACCCAGACAGTGTTCATTTGGGCACCCAAGAGGAGTTGGCTAGAGAATATTTAATTCTGCTTACAAATAATTGTTTGCAATTCATTTTATTTCCCTTTATTCATCCATTTCTTTTTCATTAGAAGTAAAAAGGTGACCTTCAAGAGAGAGCAGTAAAGCAGGGCTGAGGGATACAAAGCTACTATCACCTTCACTTCCCTGGTGCTTGCTCCTCATGGTCCTTTTCTGTAGGTTTGGGGAAACATTAATTGACCCTCTATGTGCACTTTCGATAGTTTCCTCAAAAGAGTCCGATTTTCCATCTTTCAGGTGGGTTAACACAAGTTGTGGGAAGAAACTAAATATATATGTAAGGTGGATATGTGCTCAATTGGTGCTAGGAATTACTGAAGCCCAGTAACTGGTGTGCTTCGTAGGGAAAAGTGCATAAGGAAGAAAGTGACAACAACAAATGGGCACAAGTGGAGACGAGTTCAAAACCCGTACAGGTCCCTTTCTGTCTGCTGTTTCTAGCAACTCTAGGTTTAAACCACAGTCTGCAGGAGAAACCAGAACTCCCCTGTGCCTGATCCCACTGAATCACTGCAGAAAGCAATTGCCTGAGAAATGCTGGATTCGCTTGAGTTCTGGGGCTGAAAATAGGACACGTTGCTAACTTCATGTTTTAGTTTCTGGTGTTTCTCACGCAGCATTTTAAACTGATTCAGATGTATTCCCTATGCAAATCTTTAATCCCTGCTGTTAGGAAGAAAAATGGGTGTAAATGTGGTTTTGATTTTTCCCCACCCTTTTACAGCTGTATTTGCCCCTATACATCCCATGACTGCTTCCTCCCACTCCTGTTTCCTCCATATAATCTTCCATTTTCCTCTAAAGTTGTCCATCATCCATTAATAATTCATCTCTCTCTTAATCTTATTTTCACGTGGCAGGCTTTCTGTACTCTTCCATTTGCTTCATCCTGCTTTCTGTCTGTTTCTTGATTCCAGTGGCTGTTTTGCTCCATCGCTTTCTTCTTTCTGCCAATGTGAGTCCTTCCCAAACGTCTGTCTGCAAAATCTGCAAACTGAGACTTTTTGCTGCCAGCTTCCAGTTAGGTGTAGGAATAGAGGAACCAAATGAACTCAGGCTTTTAAGGCTTGCATGTCTGTATTTTGCAGCTTTGCCTTGTTACTGCAAGGGAGTCGCTGGGGGAGGCTGTTACTGAGAAGTGCATCTTTGCGTCTTTTCTATGGGAATGTCGCTCACCCCCTAGGCCGAGCAGCTTATGAGGGAGCTGAGAATCTGAGCACATGGGGTGATTTTGCAGAGGTGGGTGAGGAAAGCCTGTTCAAATAAAGGTGTGACTAATTTAGCTTTGCGGTGTCTAAAAAGCCCTAATGAAAGACTGTCGACGACAGCTTCAAAAGCCATTTGGTGAAGTGATTTCTAACCCCACCCATAGTTTTGGTACCAAAAGCAAATACTTTTGTGCTGTCAGTTTGGTGCTGCTTCCCTGTGCATCAGAGCAAAATAATTGTATTACTGTTTCTTAAATTTGCACGTAGCTTTTCATGGTAAAGCTCCAGGATATTTTGTGTTTCTCTGATAGGGTAAGGACAACAACCTTTTTATAGGAGCACATGAAAGCCCAAAGATAGCTCTTGAAGAACATATGCTCAATTTTCCTTCTGCTGAAAGTAACTAATCACTATGTGAAAGGGAGAGCACTTGGAACACAATAGTATATTCATACCATAAGCACTACTTATTGCTGCGAGTACTTGGTGCTCACGTGTGTTCTTTCCAAAAAGAACAGAATCCTGTTTAAGACAGTCTTTCCTCCCAGGAGGTTATAGCCTAAGCAATTGAATAATTGAGCTGAGAAGGCATCTGTAGAGGTCACTCAGCCCAGCTCCTGCTCCAAGAAGAGCTAACTTCACACATAAGTCGCTTTGCTGAGGGCCATAGGGTGTTGTTCTTAGCACAAAGTAGTTATAAGAGGGAGGAGTATGATTTCACTACTGAATGATTCTGAAGATGGGAAAACCCTAAGGAAAATGCTGGTCTTCTCTAGGCTGTGGCTTGAAAGCTGGGAATATATTGCAATTTTTAATGCTAGCCTGTCTGAGGTGGCTGATGGTGATGTGAAGTCAGTAAAGCAAGTAAAGACAGGATCTTGGCAAGAAATGTGAGACAAAATTCACAAGCAGCAGGCAGCCAACTGAATGCAAGAAACAAAGAAGTTTGTGGCTTGAGGGACACCAGAGGTAAAAAAGGGACACTGAAAACTGCAAAGGCTTGTAGGAACAGTGGGCACTTGTGGTTTGGATGAAGAAAGAGGGGTGGTGAGAGATGATCACTAGCCAGGCTGAGGATTAGTCCAGCACTGTTAACCTGAGCACAAACGAATGTGGACAGATGTGCAGTGCCAAAATCAGTCTGTGGGAAACTGAGGAACAATCCTTGTGAGCTCAACAGCTCAACCTTTCCTAGCATAGGTTTGCTTACCCTCTTCTTAAAGGAATTAAGGACCAAATAGAATAGTAAGTTAGTGTTCCCAATGACTAACTTGTGTCCTGCAGGATGGGATGCCTCTTTATGTGTACACTGTTAAGCAGCAAGTCTCCTGACAAACATGGTACTTCTGATGCTTGTTCTTTCTTACAGTGCAGCTTTATGAATGAAACCAGCACCCTTACACTTACAGTAGAGTTGCTGTGGTCATCCCAAGTAGTACAAATACTCTTATGGAGTGTGCAAAACAGCAGCTAACCAGGAAGACTAGAAATCTAGGAAATATTTTTTCATTGCTGCAAAGTACTGCCTGAGTTACCGTGAGGTATTTGATGCAATCTGTTGCCAGACTCGAAACTCAACTGGATGGAGCATGGGCTGGATCATCTAGCAGCTCCTGATGGTGATTTTAGTGGCCTCTGCAAAATATGAGACTGGTTCATACTCCAGTGGAGATGGTCCCATATCAGAATTTATGCTCTGAAGAATGCCATATTGAGTAAGGCAGCAAAGGAGATGGCAGTACAGAGAATATGAATTGCACAAGCCAAATCTTAACCCCTGCTCTCTCTCTGTGTACCTTGCACTAGGAATGTAGCCAATTTTCACTGACTACTTGGACCTACTAAACAATACAACCACCAAATCAGACCCTGCAAGACAATTTACAGATGAACTGCCAACTGAAGATATGGCACAGCGGCTGTGGGTGTGGTGTTAGAAAAGAAAGCTCTTTGAACAATTGTGAGGAATATCCCCGAAATCTTGGTCTGTTTCTCATCTGTGCAACAAGCAGAGGAGCAAGGTCACTAGGCACAGCCCTGTGGCTGTGAGGGCATAGAGGTTGTGTCCCCAGCCCTGCACAACGGCTGTATCTGAAATAATGTGAAATGTGGCATAAGCAAGCCATGGGAGAAGGGCATATGGAAATACAGCAGGAGATATTTTGTAATTGTAGAAGCAACCATATTAAATATTTAAAAAGGCCATAAAGCACAGATTTGCAAGAATGTGTAGCTTGAAAATTTAGCATGAGTTGGCAGTGGGGTCCATGACTAATCACAGAGGTCCATTGTATGATCGAGTTTAAACTCTTGTTTAATGAAAGTACTTCTCTGAATAAGTCTCATTTAAAGTACAGCAAATATCTCTGAATAAAATGTCCAGGCTTAATATACAACATTTTAAATGACAGAGAAATCACCCCAACCTTTGGTAAATAGTTTGAACATATAGTTTGAATCACGCTCTCTGTTTAAAACTGTCATAGAATTTCTAGCACAAATTAATCGGGGTGGAGTGTCTAATTGCTGGTAACTGGATCTGTTACAATGTTTTGTGCCAAACTGGCGAGCTCTTATTATCACATTTCTGCTTGATTAAGCCTTTGCAGGAAAGGAGTTGTGATTTCCCCCACTGAGGGTCCACAGCAGACCTGGGGCCAGCCAATGCTCCATGGACAGTACAGGGTGTGGAAACACTTGGGGGATGGAATCCCAATGTGCTCCTGCTGCCAAGCTGGGATGGGGGAACCTTGTTCCCAGCAGGCTGTGGTGGCTTTTGGAATTGGGGACATTGTTGCTGCTCAAAGGCACTGGCTCTTGGCCTCAGGCTGCTCCTCCCTGAGCTCCATGCTGTCAGAGGCTGCCATGGGATAGCAGCTCTGGCTGGCAGGATGCTGCCTGCCTGCTGGCCTCAGGAAGACCCACAGGAGGAATTTAGAAACCTGTTCAGCAAAGTTTGACAGCAAAATTAAGTGGAAGCTCTAGGAGGTTGGATCTGTGTTTCCTGCAGTGGTTTCCCAAAACCACTCTAGGTAACCCAAGTTCAGTCTCTGTTACATTAAAAACATGTCTAACAAAAGGGACTTGTTTCAGAAATACATGATAGTTGTGTTTAAAGGGTTATTTAAGGCATCCACTATCTGCCAATTAGATTCCTCATGCTTTTGGAAATCACCAGGGCTGTCTTTGGCCAGACCTGTTGTACTTGCTGTTCCTTTCTCCCTGATGGGGCTGTGTGGATGCTGATAAACCCTCTGACTTTCCCCTCTGTTGTCTTCTGCCGCTGGCCTGCAGCTCTTTGGTCTGATCCTTCTGTCCCTAAGCAAGGAATATGTATTTTTCAGTAAATCTCTCACCCTTCCCCTTGGGACTGTGTTGAGCATTCCATAATAAAGAAGACAGTGATAACATCTAATGACTCATTTACTGACATCCTTTAAAAAGGGAGCTCTGACTCTGTCCCCTCTTCTCCTGGGTTTCCTTCCCTCCTTCCACTACAGCTGATGAGAAACCTTGAACTATCCTACAGATTATCTGGCAGCTATGCCACTTGCTTCTCAATTCACCATTTTTTGACCATTGACAATTTTCTCTATTTTAAGGGTGCATTTAAGAAGAGAGGACTCTTCTTTCCTTTTCTTTTCCTTTTTCCCCCACAATCTCTTCACTTTTTTTTTTTTTTTGAGCAGGCCTGAGCTGTGCTGCTCCCTGATCACTCCTGTAACCTGTGCCATGGAAGTGAAACATCTCTCAGTTGAGCACAACACGTTTGCTGCAGTGCCTCAAGGTGACTATAAAACAGGTGGCCTCATCTCAGGTCGTTCTCCTTTATTGATGTTATTGCAGAGTCCCGTGCTATGGCAACCAAAGGAGTTGCACCCGCTGGAGCAGGGCGGAGGGATGAAGGACTCTGCAACTGCTGTTGGGGACCAGCCCTGCTGCAGCCGGCGCTCTGCCAGTGCTGGTGTTTATCCAGCACTGCGGTGAGTCACGGGTGCCATGCTCCACCAAAGCCACCTCCAGCAGCCTCCCCGTGAATCACTGCAGCCTGAGAGGACTTGCAACAATTCCTGGGCCACCAGAAGGATGATCTCATTGCCTGCTGAGTGGAATAAGGTAAAAGTCACGTGGAACTCTGCTCCTGGAGCCAGGAACATGGCATCCCAGCAAAAAGCTTTCAGGTGACCTAATCGGGCATGTGATTCAGCGTTACAGGACCAAACAGGGCAAAGATCCTTCTCTCAGGGAAGGAAGGAAGGAAGGTACTGCAATATACAAAGAATTAATTCGAAATGACTTTCATAACAAGACTTGTAAGGCAAGAAGGAATGATGGCACAGGGTCTACAAAGGACTTAGCTTAAAGCGACTCTCTTTGCATTGACTGTTTTTGTCTCCTTTTTTGGTTCTCCAAGTGGTATTGCCTATTCTGAGTGATCACAACATGAAGTCTGATGATGTAATCTTTGCACGCTGTGTCCAGCCCATGGAGCTGAGTTACTGCCATACTGGTTCAAAACCACTTGCCAGACTCAGCTGAGGGGTTTACTCGAGTTTTTCTCTAGCTGAAATAAAGTGCTTTTACCTATTCTAAAAAATTAATTTGTAGCAGTTTTCCATTTCAATTGGATTTGTAGTTATTTCTAAGAAATTACCAATTTCTGAGCAGGCATCAAGTGGTCTTTTCTGATTTCAAATATAAAAAATAATAACCCTTTGCTCCTTCTTGTAAGACAAATCTTTAAATGCTATGAAAAGTGCTCATTATTTAAAATGCATGGACTTCTAAAATCAAAACCAATGCAGAAAATTGATAAGTTTTTTAAAATCATCTTGAAATTGTAAATGGCTGATAATTTCACAAAAACTTAAAATCAACTCTTTTTTTTTGGTTAAGAAAGGTTGGCGGGGTGGATTTGATGAAGTTGGAATTTGCATCTATGACAATGAGGCAGCTCAAAGCTTCTTCTTGCCTCTATTGCTGTCATCTGGAGTTCAGATCTCAGGAGAAAGTGGAGGAAATTTATTCCCAGAGATCCCTGGGGTTATAAGGTGCCACAGCTGCTGGCTCCAAAACATGCGTGGGAAGCCAGTGGGCTGCAGCAAGGAGCAGTCAGCAGGGCTGAACCTCCTGCACATATTCACTCCTTGAACTGTGAGTGTTGGTCATCATCCCTCTTCCTGGGCAAGGCATCCCCACATGTTGGTGCTAATTGGGTAGTGCTGACAATCCCCAAAGTAATATTTTGGCAGCTGCTTTCCATTCCTTGACTCTGTTAGGTGTGTGTTGCTGGCTAACCACATGCAATGGCATGGGTTAGATAATGAAATCATTGGGGTAAGCACTGAGAGGACTGAAGAAAATGATCCCAGAAGGGACTCCCTCACTGTTGACCATCAGACAGCACTACCCAGCTCACATCCATTAGTTTTCCCTTCCCCAGGCCTGATGTTCTCATGTGTCATAGAAAAGCCTTGTGAAGATCTCAACTGAGGATCAATGTGGTGGTTCTCAGCAGCAGGTTGGTCCAATGGTATCAAGCACCACAGCTGAAATACTTGTAAAAATTGGCCTGCTATGTTTTCCCCTTCAGTTATCAAGTAAAAGGCTCTTTACCTTTCCCAGGAGAGATACTTTGTAGGGGAAGGGTGCATCTGAGCATGGCTCAAGCCAGAGCCGGAGCACCAAGGTCACAATTTGCACGGCCTCTGTGAATACCAGCTCTGTTCTGGCTTGCAGCGTTTTAAGGAAGTGAGCTGCAATTGTGATGACATCAGGCAGCTAACATCAAATTCAGGCTTGGTGAACTCTGAACATGCCCTCTCCATGGAGGCGAATCTGGAGCCTTTTTAAAGGACTTTCCTTAGCTGCTATGCTCGCTCTTTTGAGTCATAACCACAGTGTACGTGGTGCTGCCCAAGTGCAGCAAATGACACAAGGCTCACACTTTGGGAGAGGTGTCTCAACAGCTTTCCCTGCAAGCATGTTGGGTAATCTTGAAAATGCTGATATTTTTTTTTAAAAAGTCACAGTGTGTGTGCAGGAGAAGAGGTGCGAGGTGGTCGCTGCTTTCCACATCTCACTCCTATGTGGGCTGGAAGCGTGACACTGGCAGCTGGTTCCCCAAGGTGGTTCCTGCTCTCTGAAAGCTTTAGCGATGGGAAGGTGGGCAAAGGAACCAAAATCTTTTCTTTGTGGCTATAAATGGAAGAGGGGAGTTGAGATGTTCTTCACTGAAGTGGCTGAAAAGCCAAAGTGTTTGGAAATCTTCTTAGCAGAGGAAACAAGTTGTTTATGATCCTGCAGCTCTCTCAGGCCTGCTCTATGCACAAATATGGCAAAAAATTATTTTTGAAGAGCTACACAGGGCTGGGGAAAGACAAAGAAGCAAGATCTCTTGGTCAGTTGCCTGGCTTTCTGGGGAGAAAAGGAGCCCCAGAGCCTCATGCCACGGAGAAGATCCTTTGTGATGCTCCAGGGTGACTGTAGGCAGACAGAGGTGAAGCACACTTTGTATACCCCTGATATTCAGCAGTGACCAAGCTGAGGCCACAGTCCTGCCAGCGCAGAAGACAGTGTAGTTCCCACCCCTGCCTTCCAGCCTCCCCACAAAAGAGCACGTGGGTGAGCATGGTGGGGGCCTTGGGCCTCCAGGAAACTTATTCCCAGTGCCCCCAAATCAGTGCTCATGCTCAGCTCTGCAAGCTGGATGCGGGCACCTTGTTTTCACGGGTGAGAAAACTCGGTGTGCCTCAGTATTTTTTTTCTCCCCTGTCTTTTATCAGTTTATTTGTCATAATAGGATTATGTTTGTGTTCCTTTTGGCCCAGTCCCAGAGGTGCCTTGTATCCACTAGGAATAGTCAACAGCTGCAGCCAAGATGTCTTGTTTCAGGATGGTCATCTGGGGCCGTGTGACTGGCACACCCTAAAGTGAACTGTGTGACTGCAGGACTCCTCACTGCTGGATGATGCAGCATAGCCCAGCGTGTGAACCGAGGGTTTCCTTTTGGGATGCGTCTGGGCCTAACTGGTCAAATGTGCCATGAGGCATCAAAATACAAGGCAGAGGTCTACACAAACTACTTTATCTAAAAGCACTTTGGATGAAGGAAATGTGTGTGGATATGGTATCTAATAGAAAATACACTCAAGACTTCCTCCTTTCTTCAGACTGTTTTACATCACAGACCTGTGCTGCTTTTCTGTCAGTTTTTGGTATTCTGAGCT
This sequence comes from Parus major, assembly GCF_001522545.3. Classification (NCBI taxonomy): domain Eukaryota; kingdom Metazoa; phylum Chordata; class Aves; order Passeriformes; family Paridae; genus Parus; species Parus major. Next base: position 26,414,288 of record NC_031771.1, read on the forward strand.
TTTGAGAAGTAGAATCCTGATGCTTCCTAGTGAAGAATCTGGCTCTGCTGTTGCATGTTGGAAACAAAGCTTTGCTATTTAATTTTTTTTTAAGAGAGAAAGGAGGAACATGGTGGGAAGAACATGAGATGAGTGAGACAAGTGGAGCCAAAGGTATCAGCAGGTAGTGACCAAGAGGTACGAAATGTCAGCAGGTAGAAGCAGGTGCCCAGTGTGATTCCTTGAAGAAGAAGCTTCTCCAGGAGCAGTCGGGTTGAGGCATGCACCATGTAAGTAGTGAGTTGTTCATCATTACTCAGGGGAGCAAGACAAATGAGAAATCAATTGAACATCAAACCATTGTTTCTGATTGCCTATGTTGAAAATAAATGATTCATTGAATGCTTTAATTGATTCATATACGTGGCTAGGAGCTCCAGTCTTGATTTACAGATCTCTTCACCAGTCAGGCTGGAAAGTCTTGCTCCCACTTACTTTATTTGTGCAATAAACATCCTTTTCTCTCGACCAACCCACTTACAAACTTTTTTCACTCTCTGATTGTTTACTTTGCCTTTAAGAGACTGGTGATTCCTCTCACTTATATGGTGGTTTTAAATTCTTTTTATAATTAGCAGAGGAGCCTGGAAGGGATGGGGCAGCCTGTGCGTAAAGCACTGGGCTCAGTGCCCAGCAGGGCAAGCAGATGACCCCATCCTCAGAGAGCAGCAGTCTACAGTGTACCATGGATTTATAGTGTCCACTGCCAAATAAGTGGGAGAGAGAACATTTGGTAACTTAAAAGCCTTTTGTAACTCCTTGTGAGATATACTGGGGAGTACTTTGTGTCTGGTAATCTGGATCCCCTCTGTAGATAGCAGCAGCTGCTCCCAGGGACTGAGGAGGCTGTGCCTTCTCCCTGCTGCTGTCTCTGTTATCCATATGCCTGAGGAGGAAGTGTTGCTGCCTCTGCTTTGCCACAGTAGTTCCATAAGTCGTCAAAACAGAAGGGAAACAAGAGGGTGTTTCCTGTAGGTGAGGGAAGGGTATCCCAGCTTGTGTAACTGGTGGGTGGTACCACAGTGTCAGGACAGCTGCAAGGACATGGAGGTCCCATCCAGCTGATTCAGGAGAGCAGGTCTCTAGCAGTCCTGACTGAAGGGAGCACCAGTGGAAAAAGGAGGGGAAAAGAAATTTGACAGTTATCTCAGAGTTTATCGGGCAGCTACAGCAGAAGCAGCCTCTCAGTAGCTCTGTGTGCCCCCAGCCATGCAAAGGCAAATACCCTGTCTGCCCCTTCACCACCCCAGCCTTGTTGTGGCTAGATCCTGTGGGTTGCATGGCTCTGTCTACATCTCTGTACACCTTGAGATCAGGTTGTGAGGAAGCAGAGTTGTCTGGGAAGAGCCTTCTCCAGCCAAAAATACCATAATACCACCTAGCTCCTAGATTCATGGCAACCACAACTGAGATGGTGACCAATAAAGTGGGAAAGAGAAAACAAACAGCAGGAGACAAAAACCCCAAACAGTGGCAATTTCTTGTAAGTAGGAGACCTAACTCAATTGCCCAGGGGCTGATTAAGAATGGAACCTGACAAGTCGCTTACAGGAGCTGTTATGGGACGAACTGGATTTATCTGTCTGAGAAATAATGCTTTTCACCAGGTCATTTTTCAGTTGGTTAACACTTTTTAAAAACACTTTTATTTTTAAAACTTCTGAAAAATAAAAGTTAACACTTTTTTATCACTTGGCTCTTTGCATAGGTGTTGGGGCTGGCGGGGAGAGGGAGGCAGCACAGGAATTGGGAGCTGCTGGGTAGGCAGGAGCTGGTTTTTTATTTTGTTCCTGCACTCCACACCATGCCTATGGGGCTTTGGCTGGCAGACCTGCATCAGCCTGGTAAAAAGGGTCTCCAGCTCTGGACCCACAGGTTTCCTCTCTGATTTGATCAAATGTCTTGGCTAGATCTATTTGGCAGTGGAACAGCTACAGTGCTGCTACATATGTTTGTAGGTTTCTGGGTGATACATTTTTGCATCAAAATGGAAGGAGCTCATGTCCAGTGTCTGCTCGAGGGAGCCCATAGGAATTAGAATAAATCTAGAAACACCTCCTGGTCTGTGCCCGAGCTGTCTCTGGTGCTTGGACGCCCAAGTCTCCCACTGCCTGACAGTGTAGTATGGGTAGGTTCTCTGCCTTTGTGTTCCAGCCAAGAAAACCTGGTTTCTGCAATATTTTGGAATTTTTATAGCCTGTAAGGGAAGGGTCTGAGTCCTTTGCCCTGTCCAAAGAAGATGTGCAGGCAGGCACTGGTGAGATGCCCCCCGTGTTGACTGTCCAGCTGCAGGAGCTGAGGTGAAAGCGAGCTCTGTTGAAGGTGGGTTTAGCTGTTCCAGTCTTTGATGTGTAACTTCCTACTTTCAGCAATGATTCAGTGAAGATTGCATGGGTTGGGTATGGTGAGGGAGGGCAGGATTAAAGAGTGGGAACTTTGGCTTCAAGATAGGGTGTTTGGGGGAGGTAGGTAGCTTGGAAGTTCAGAAAATGCAGTTTGTGGTGAAAAGAAAGGAAAAAAGAAAGCTATTGCTGGGCTAATAAACAACATTATCAGATAGGCACAGATAGGGACCAACACCTGGAAGGATGCTGGTGTGCTTTTGCTGCCTGTTCTTTTCTTGTTACTGTTTAAAAACAGCAATGTAAAATAAATCTGGGGAGGATTCAGTGTCCCCCTTCCAAAGGCTATACATTTGCAGGGAAGTGTCTCTGTGAGCCTTGCTTCAGTCCTGGTTCTGCAAAGATGTTGCAGGAACTAATTATTCATGATTTTATCTTGCTACCTGAAATACATAAATAGCCTAAAGGTTCCTCTGATGGACTTCTTCCAGCTCTTTGATGTGCCAAAGATAATTTCTGTACATACTCCCTCAACCTGTCCCCACTCCCTACCTAAAGTTTAATGTTTCTACTTGTTGTGTCTACCTGTCTGTACTAGACTGTAAGGTCTCCGAGGCAGGGACCTTGCTGTCTTTCATGTTGAAGTACCTTGAAGGAGTTGCAACTTCAACAGCTATAAAATGGGATATAAATTATTAAAGCAATGTCAACTAACACAACTCTTTGGCCTTTTCTGCACTAGGCAAGTTTTCCAAAGGGCTGCCAGCTGTTCCTGACAGTGGCTTGGCATGATCTGTGCTGGCAGCCCATCCCCAAGAGGCAGCCACCGTCATGAGAACACACAGTGCCCTGCAAGACAATCCTGTGTCTGTTACAACAAGTGGGCTGATGTAGCCTGTGCCCACTTGCAGTCAGGCTCCTCATGAGGTGTCAACAGTGGCAACACTTTTGGAAAGCCTCTGCCTGAGAGAAATCATCCTGCCAGCAGCAAGACCCCATGCCCCCATGGGTTTCAAAATTATCTCTGGGAACTTCTGAGAACTCGAGTCTCACAGTGCTCTGGATTTAAGTTCCCTTGTGTGAGAGTGTACCAATGAAAGCAAAGAGATCCATCCCTGCTTACAGCAGTTAAGGCAAGAAATAGGCAGAACTGAGCAACATGCGCTGCCTTGCCCCAGCTCCCACGAGGCTCTGGTGCATCCCTGGGGCTGGAACCCCCACCTCACAGAGAGTCTGGAAGCCTGCCCCTGCACCCGAAGTCCACAGTGCACTTGCTCTCTCACCTTCCTCTCTTTGGAGTCGGTTTCTTTGAGCAGTCTGGGATGTGTCAGGGAGAGACCTTGTTTTTATAACCTCATGTTATGGCTGGAGGTGATGCCTCTGTGGTGACAGCTGGAGAGCAGGCTTTGATCTGGTGCATCAATGCCTCCTCTGGGAATTCAAGCCTCTGAGTCTTATTTGCCCTGGGCAATCACTAGGAGGATTTCCCCTAAATAAAGAGCCATCAAACCTTATCAGCTGTCTTGCCCTGCCTGTGTCACCACTCTTTGAAGACAGCATCTGCCACAGAGAGGTCAGCCAGAGCATTTTCTGGGTAAAAGTCTGGTGTGCACACCAAAGCAGTGCAAAACTGGAGGGACATGTCCTGGCATTAGTTCAGCCCCATGGCATCCCAGCAGTTCACAGTCCAGCAGCTATTGGACCAAGAGCCCAAATCCCTATTAACCCTGCCGACTACATGGTCTCCCTTTAGTTTGCAGTAGGTGTGGGGCAGGGTGTCATTAGCAGGGTCTCACCAGCATCAGGTGCATCCCAGTCACCTAGGAAAATACTGTGCGGGCCCTGCTGAGCTCTGGCAAGGGGGCTAGTTGGGCTGAGGCTCCTGGCAAGCAGGTGTCCAGTCCTACAAGGGGTCCCTGGCACCCACTGATACCAGCCTGAGGCTGGGCTGTCCTGCTGCGGTGGTGGAGAAAAAGCAGGGCTTGCTTTTGGGTTTTGCAGCCCTCATCACTGCAGCATCCTAGAAATGAGCACAGGCTGGTGGAGCAATCCAGTCAGGATTAGGGATGGGAAACTGGGATATCCAAGTTCTGCTTCTGGATTTACTACATGTCCTTACTTTGCCTAACTGTAAAAATGATGATAATGCTTTCATGTTTTTCATGCCAGTTTGGCTTCTGAAAGATTGACCATGACATTCGGAGGCAAACTAAATTGCTAAATTGCTGTTGCACATACAAGTTGTTTTTCTTCTTTAGACAAGCTTATTTCCAAAGACAAGGGAGTGGTGATGTTAAAGGCCCTGTAAACTGGTTCACATGGGGAGCTGCAGACCCTACGCCCAGCCCGACTGCCTGGCTCGGAGCTGGCTGCACACAAGACCTCAGACGTGCCTGTAGTTTTGGTTACTTCTTTCACATATCTGTTCCTGCAGACTGCTCAAAGCTCTTCCATATTTCTTTCAATCAGAGCTATTCTTTCACTGACCCAAGCCTGCTATTCACTGATGAATTGAGTGCTGTTCATTGCAGCTTGAAATACTATTTTGCTACTCTTAATGCTTCCTATTCATTTGCTGTGGTGATTGGATTCATAACAGCAGAGATGCAGCTTTCATTGATACTTGATGCAGCAGCAATACCCTTAGCAAAGGCTTTTTTGTACATAGGCTCCAAACCTTTCAACCACACTATCACAGAAAGCCATAATGTCCCTTTTCTGCAATGCCCCAAGCCACCTGCAGCCCCTGAAAGAGGACATTGTTTCCCCAATTAACTAAACAACATGGGCAGTGTCTGTGCTGGTTGCAAGGGAGGGGTTTGGGCAATCTCTTTTTGCCCTGCCCCAATCCCTCACCCTCCACATCCCCCTATCCTGCTTGAGGCTGAATTTCAGCCCCACTGCTGTTTAACACTAAATGGAAGAATGTTTGCAGGGTGGGTTATTTTAGCTGCTAAATGAGCCTCCTGATATTATGCTCGCAGGTGGGGCTGGCTTTCCTGGGGTGGCGATCCTGCTAGGAGGGATTCCTGGGTGCAGGGGCTTTACATGATCAGACAGAGTTTTTTTCTTGCCTCAAAGTGACCACTGGAGAAGTGGGGGTGTTCTTCTTTTTCCTTTTTTTTTTTCTTTATTATTCTCCAAAAAAGCACTCGTGTGGGGAGAAGATGCTGCACTACCTTTTGCTCAGATAAAAGGAGTCTGACAGCTTAGTATTGTTCAGAGACAGGAAAATTACTTTGTCTAGTGAATATTCTAAAGAGATGAAGTAACAGGGAGCAATCAAAATTCCCTGTTTAAAAGTAGAGCTGTCTCACTCCTGCTAAGCCAACAATTTAATTGTTTCACTCATCTTTTGCAGAATAGCTTTAGAGAAGGAATGGTGGAAATGTCTGTGAATGCTTTTTGATAAAGAAAAGGAAGATTCAGACTGCAATCCATGATGGCAACCGGAGGAAAAAAAATCTCTGCCTCAACAGATAAGTGGTGGTTTGTTACGGGCATATCCTTGCCTGTTTCACTGAGTGGAAAAAGGAGTTGTCACCTGTAGCTCAGTGCTGTCAAGCGCCACCCAGCAGCAACACGGTTGCCATTTGGCAGGGTGTGATACCTGCCCTTGCTTGTTTTGGATAAACAGACTTATGTTTTGAAGGGAATAGCAACACTGTTTAAGGAAAACAGAGTACTTAAAAAAAAATTGGATTGTACACTGAGCTAGTAAAATGCCAAGAGATGGCAAAGATAATCTCTGAGCTGGCCCACTGCAGCCCCCTGGGAGTTGTAGTGCCTGCACAAGTGGTTGGTAGGTTGTTTCCCCAAGGGATGCAGAGAAGTGTGCATACTGCTTTGAATCGTAGCTTTTTCTCTGCTCCACATTGTCTTTCTCCCCTGTGGTTGTCTTGAATGGGATGGAACACTGGAATCACCTCTGCATTTCAGGAGCAAGAGGAAGTCATCTCAAGTGACATTGTAAACATTCCCCTTCTCCTTTCAAAACCTGTGCCTATATTTGTGTCCTGTCCAGCTTCCAAAGAACTGCTGACACAAGGTAGGCACAAGCCTGCTCCACCCGTGATGTGCAGGGCTTGGGGTGAAGGGCTCTGGGGAAGTGGGGGTCCAGCAGCATTGTCCGCAGGCAGGGGCGAGGCCATCCTGGGACTCCCAGACATAGTTCCTACTAAAACCCTGCAAAAAAATACCTGGCACAAGAACAGCATGCAGGGATTCCCCTTCCTGCTATCTGCCTCGAGGCCTTAGCCACTTGTTTATCTTGTGGGAGAAGTCCACAGCTACAGTTAGCTTTGCATATTTGATCCTGTTTGAGGTCATTTCTTCATCCTATCTGCAATATTTCTATTGCAAGCACCTATAAATGTTTCATTGAGGTAACACAATTGCTCAATGAACATATTACCTCCATTGTCCCTGTGATCTCAAATACAAATGTTGTGGCAGTCACCTCCTGTTTGTGGGCTTAGTGACAGAGGCACCAAGAAGCAAATGACAGAGCTGGCCTGGCTGGCACTTTGGAGCTGATCTGCAGAAGCCCAGGGAGGCAGACATGGCGCTACCACCCCTCTACAGAACACAGGGTTAGTGCTGAATGCCTCCAGGACATCTGCTGAGAGGGCTTCAATCAGTTTTGGAGCACAACTCACAGCAGCAAATAGGATTTTTTAAAGGATGCAGGGCACAATGCCTTCAGCTCCTACTGAGCAACCTTGGGATTGTGGGTGTGTGGCACTCTTGAAAATCAGGCTGTACTTGAATGGGAAAAGGCAGAGAGACGTATGACAGGAATGATCAGAAATGCACAATGCTATCTGTATGAAAATAGACCAAATCAGTCAGATTTAGCCTAAAAAAAGGAGGACTCAGGGCTGCAACAGGTCTGCAACGTGACAAACAGCAGGAGGAATGGCTGGAGTTGCTTGTAACGCAAGAGCCAAAGGATGTTAAATGAAATCATCAGGCAGATATTTTTTTTAGGCATAGAGAAGGAAGTCTTTTTTTCACCCAACCATAATTAATTGGCGGAACTCATTGCCATAGGATGCTTCAGGTGCTGAAACTATACATTGGTTCAAAAAGCAATTAGGCAAATTAATGGGAAAGCAGGCTATGGAGGCCTGTTAGAGCTGCTGCTGCAGATGCTGCCTGTGGCCTGGGAAGTCCCTGGGCTGCCTAGTGCTGGGATTTGCAAGGTTGCATCAGGCTCACTGCACTCTTCCCTGATAACCCTTATGGGCCAGAGCTGCAGAACAGCTCTAGTGTGTCTTCTTTTCCCAGGGCACACCACGCCAAACTGGAAATACTCCCTCTGTAAGGATTTTTCTCAAATGTAAAAATCAAAGGACTTCTGAATATCACAGTGAGGTACTGGGAGGAAGGGGGGTGGAACTTGGCAGCTTTCACTTGTCTGAAGTGCATTACTGTGGGAGCTGTGTCTTTGCCTTTGTCCTCCTCCCTGACTTTCAAGCTGGCAGCAGCGTTTCTTGACGGAGGACAAGCCAGCAGTGTGGGTACCGACACAGAAGATGCTGTGAGGGTAGCAGGACACAGAGAGGAAACAGGATCAATTTAGCTACTGTAGCTCCACGTTTAGCTTCATTTCCATACACCTGGACACCTTGTCCTTCACTCCAGCACACTCTGGTTAATTGTGGCACATGAGACGCTGCTAGATGCAGGTGTAACATCAAGAAATTGCAAGGAAACAGCTCCAACATATATACAGACAGAGGGAGAGGAGTAGTCTGCAGACTGAGAAAGCTCAGTGCATTTACATTTTAAATGCTTCAGTACCCAGTCACTTTAGATAGCCTAACCTCTGAGAATTAGATGGCTTAATCAGACAGAAATAGAAGCTTCACAAAGAGAGCTCTATAAAACCTCAGGGCTCTGGGTACAGGAGCCCCAACCTTGAATTAATTTTTGTTTAATGCAGCAGTTTGCTAGGCACTTTTCAGACAAACATAAGAAGAATTGGAAGGAGATTTAATGTGCGAAGATATGTAAAACAAGACTTGTGATTTGTTTATTACATGAAAGAACACGGAGCTCAGGATAAAAGGGTATAAAATAAATGCCATGGGAACCCAAACAGCTGCACTTTTTTTTTGGCATAGAGAGAGGTAAAATACAGATTGTGTCAGGTTGCCTCATCTGATCCTGCCTGCTTAGGTTAAGTGATGCTAACACTGGCCCTAGGTCTTCCCTAACCAAAGGTCTCTGCTGCTTTGTAAGGAGGCATAGTTTTGGGCTGGGCTCTTGTATGCAGCCATCCAGACCTTCTGTACTGCATACAGGACATAGGAAGCCTTATGGGGTGTTTGCTGTAGTTGCAGGAGGGCTCCCTCAGGGGCTACAGGCTTGGGGTGAATAAGGACACCAACCACCCCAACAAGGGGTCAGTCAGTGGATGTGATCTACAGAGAATAAATCTGGAGTGACTCCAAATCTGTTTATCACAAACCAAAAATTACCTTTGGAAACTGGTCTTGAAAAACAACAGAGATGACAGCAGTACTTACCTGTGGCACGGCATTCCTGGCCTTCCATGGAAATTTGGGAGCTCTTACTCCTGGTTATCCTATCTTAATCACTTGGAAAAACTGTATTCACCCAGGAAAAATGTACTCGCCCCAAGGCGTGCGCGCGTGGGATTATTTACCTGCGCTCCGGAAGGGCAGAGCTGCTCGGCACAGGGATGGGCAGTGTGCCCTGCAGGGAAACCCTGCACAGGCTGTGAGGAGCTGTGTTCAGACTTTCCCCCCACTGGACAGCAGGCACTTCTTTCACAGAACTGGGAGAAGCTGTTGCAAGGAAGGACCTGCAAGGTGCAGGGGCATCTTCTATGCCCTCCAGGCATCCTTCGGATGTTTTGGTTTTTTTCTTTTCGGTTTAAACTCTCCAGTTAACATCATACTTCTTCCTTCATTGTTTCTTTCCTTTGTTTATTCTCTTTTCTCTCACTTCCCTCTACTGATGCCTGAGAAACACCAGAGAAAAGTTAATTTTATACACTACTGCCCCTTTTTCTTGCTTGCCCACCCCAAGTGCATTCAGCTAGCCTCTCTCTCCTTTCTCTTTGCCTGTTTCCTACTTTGAGACTGGCCCCAGGGTTTCCCTACAAACAAGCCACACCCATCAGGGTGATGGGAGCTCCTTGGGATGCAGCAAGACACCATTGCCCTCTGCCCTCTCCCCAAGGCTGAAGCTCTGCTTTAAGGCCTGAAGTAAATGTGAAAATCTCTGCAGTGTCAATCCTCAGCCAGATAGCACAAGGTACTGGGGAGGGAGAGGCTGATCTATTCAGGTCATTAAGACGTGGGCAGAACTCAGTCTGTCCTAATGATCTCCTTTGAAATCCTATATGTATATAATTCATCTTGTGCTCCAGTGGATCCTGCTTGAAACTGGTATTGCAATTCTGTTTCTATGCATCTGCTTTTGTATTCAGTACTTTGAGGTAGTTTACATAAATGGGTGGCTTTAATTTGCATTCCCATTGTAACTGCCTTGCAGCTGTGTGGGGTTAGGCTCCCTCCACCCAATTTTTGGCAGGGGCAGAGTTACTGAAGGTGAAAGGAGCCCTCTGTGAGGTACCAGCAGGCATGTGCTCTGTGGCAGAGGAAGGGGCAGCTCTGCAGTGTCACCTGCCCTGTTCTCACAGCCATCCTGGCTGCTCAGAGCAGTCTGTGCCACCCTGACCACACAGAATGGGGCTAATCTGTCACAAAGGCTGTGACAGTCTGTGTCAGCCCATGAGAGATGTCGAATGCTGGCTGGGATAGCTTTAAAGCTAACTGGCTTTATTTGTACAAGGGTTTGTTTGGTTTCCTTTATGAGTGATTTTGAAGGGTCAAATTGTTCCTAGAACATGCTTTCTGGGCTGATTGAGTTGCCATTAGCCATGATCATACCTGCAGACAGTTGTTGGTATCCCTGTCTTGTTCCACACCAGCATGGAAACTATGACAGGGTGTGGGACTTCCTGCACCAGTGTTTTGCTTTGCAGCACAGCCCCACTCCAATCTTGATTTGGGGTCTTTGGATGTGACCACAACAGATAACTTGTGACAGACCAGGCAAACCATTTGTAGGCATGAGTATTTCTGCTGTTGAGAGGCACCAGCTTTATTTTGGCAAAGCAAATAAGGCTTACATGTAAAGGCAGGGCAGCAAGAAGCTTCCTGACAGTTGTTGTCCTTTCATTGTTGCCCAGAAAAAGGGTCCTAGGAAGAAGGTACCATCCTGCTACCTGCAGGGCATCTCACACTGCTCTAATAGCTTTCATTTTAGCAGCTTGGCATAACTGGGTGTGCGTGTGTCTTTCATGTCTCCCTTTGCCATCCGTCTCTGAAGGCTTCACTGGAGCTTGTGGCCTGCAGCCTGCATATACAGCACATGAACACGAGGAAATGACAGAGAGACTGATGTTAATTCAACGTCCTCCAACACTCAGAGACATTGCATTGGTCTCAGGTCAAAGCTTTCACTGTAAACAATAACTAACAGATGCTGTACTTAAAACCAATCTCTTGTCTGTCCTAGGAGGATGTGCAACTCCTTGGTAAGTGCAGGAATTGGTTGTGGGGATTATAAAGCAGAGTAGAAGAGGCAGGGAGGAAAAAACAACACCATGTTTAGTGCTAAACTGTGGTAAACAGTGTCAATGGTAATATACAGGCAGAGGAAAAGACACCTCACCTCACATCTTTCCTGGCTGGATGTTTCCTGGCTGAAGAATTGATTTTGGAGTTTGGCAGACAAAAAGAAAAACTGAGACAAAACCTGTCATTTCTGACAGACCTAATAAGTAATTCTGTCTCAGATTGTTCAACTCTCCTCTGTGTCACCTGTAAGCTTAGTAGCAGAGTCAAAGCAAAGCTCTGCCTTTAATCCTGGTGAATCTTCTCATATGCCAGCAGTTTTTATCCAAATTTTCCTGTCTCCCAGCCAGGAAGCAGTGCTTTTCCCAGCTGAACTCTGGTATCCAAGAGGACTGGCATAGCAGCAGTCTGGCACTGGCAGCAGAGCTACCCCTGTACCTGGCTGGGTTCACAGTTTTGGCCAGTGACTACCATGGGGCAGAGGCTGCTTTTACATCTCCCTGTCCCAGCTGCTTATGTATAGGCAGTAGTTATAGGGTCACTGTGCCCTGGTTATCCCTATTAGTGGCTAGACTCAAGAGATGGTACCTGAGCCCAGGCGTCAGTTTGGACCAGTGCAAACCTGTCAGAGGACAAGGGATTTATTAGGTGTTTTTCTCCTCATATCACCTAGTGGGCAAGTTCAGCCTTCTCATTAGCAAGGAAAAGCCATTTGCCCAATTCTGTAACTAACTGGAAGCTGCTGTGAACTATGGCCATATGACAGGGATTTGGTGGTGTTAACAGTCTTCCCCCACCTGAAAGAAGCCCTCTCTATTCTGCTCCCAGCACAGACCACTGCCTTTAAGAGAAAAAAGTACTTTCCATTCAGTTTACTCTATCAGTAAGCCCTGTACGCAGCTGTGCTGTGCTGTGAGGGGCTCTGGGTGGAAACAGAGACACGAAGTTCCCTTGCACCTGTCCTCCCTGCATGCTGTGACTCACCAGCTCTCCTCTTTCATTTTCTATCAGGGATGCAAGATCCCTGAAAAGCAAGGCTAATTCATTATTTTTTGTTGTAGTGTCTCAGGGTAAGGCGCTGAAGGTCATAGACAGGATTACCTTTGAAATGAAAGTTGATCTGAAATTTGCTGTCAGAAACACTCCAACTGGTCTCTGCCACATCCCTAGCACAGGTGCCAATGCCCTCTGCTCCCTTTTTCTCTCACTCCCTTCTTCCATTTCTTGCATGGGCTCCTTGGCTGCACCACACTGTATGAACTTGTAGGATTAATGTGACTTGAAGCCTGAGGCTATATTCAGCTTGGATTTATGTCAGTAGGCACAGGGTCCATGGTACTGGAAAGCAAGCAGGCTGGCAATGGCTGAAAGTGCTCGTTGTCACCTCTGCAGCCTGAATGTACAGAAGAAAACATCAGGTTTGAGGGGACAGGAGCTGGGGATCCTCTGACAGGACACTCACACGGCTCTGCCTCTGCCATGCTGCCACCATCCCCTTGTGCCTGTGAGGATGGAGGAGGATCTTCTCCATATGAACCCATAAGCCACAGTTGAACAGGGCTTTGGGCAGTGAGGTTCCATGCACTGGCTGCTCCAAGGCCCCATAAAACAGGGGAGTGCAGGAGCAGAGAGGACCCCCAAAAGTGCAAGGTGACCATGTATTTCTTACAGGGCAGAGGCAAATCTTGCAAACCATCTCAGGCCATGTCTGTGCTTGGGGCAGGCTTGGGCATGCTTTGCCCTGCGACCTGCCTGCTCTTGCAGAGTCACCAGGGCTGTCCAGCCAGGGTGCATGAGACTCAGGGCCATCTGTGTCCAGCTCCCCCAGCACCACAGGTGTGATAGGCTAGGCTTGCACAAAGGTACCTGAGTTTTTCCTCTCCAAAAGGCGCCGCAGTAGAACTGGAAGTCCTGACCGGAGGCTGGTGTGTGAGCGTGTTGGGTGGCTGACGAGCCTTGGCAGGTCTGGAGGCAAGCCTCCTCGGTAGCACAGGGAATGGTGCAATGTGGGACCTGCAAAACGGAGCACCTCTGTACAGCCAAGGAGGCTTTAATGTGACAGTGACACACCATAGCTCCCATTTCCCTGTCAGGTAGCACAGCTGAAGTCAAAAAGATGAATTACCCTTGGCTGAGGATGCCATCTAAGTTTGCCTAAACCCCAAAAAGGTAGGGAAAAAAAAGTTTTATTTTACAGCTTCCCAACATCAAATATCAACTACAGCAGATACTGATTTGCTTTCTGAAATTAAATACCAAATTAGCTTAGAAACTATTAAAAAGCTATTTCTGTTCATTAGAGTGGGGTAATATATAGCTAGACTCTTCAAATTTATTGATCTCCTCACAGCTGCTCACCAGGCACAGAGGGCCCATTTTTTCTATCAGGCTATGATGCCAGAGCTTTAGTCCTGTGTCCTCTTTGAGGCTTTCTGTAAAGCATCGAGTGGTCACATCACACTTCAGTGCCTGCATGTAGCAAGGCTCACTCATACTCCTGTTTAGTAATAATGCAGCTACCAAATGTCACCTGTCACAGGCAACTAAGCAATGTGACACTGGTGACTCACCCCACGTTCCTCAGAACACCTTGGCCACCGACACACTTTTGTACCACACCCTTTCCTGCAGGCTTTAACACACCTTGACTGCAAAGCACCTTAGTATTGTTGGCTTGAAAAAAGTGGTCTTCCGATTGCTTAGCTGCTTGGCTACCATTAGAGAAACCTACTGCTGTACAACCTGATCTGCATAATATATGGTTAAAACATCTCAGTGGTGTCTGCCTGCAGACATTTGCCACTTAAAGAGCTGGGATGCAGAAAGCATTCATTTTAGAGTAATCTTAAACTGAAGTTATCACAATGTGGCACACGTGGAATGATGAAAATAAGGGATTATGTATTCTATCTTTGCAGAGAGATGCACTTGATTAGGTAAATACAAAAATAGGCTTATTTTGGATAATACAGTTAGACTTGGACAGAAACACTATATTTGCAGATTCATCCCATGGTTTACTAATACTTTTTTTTCTCATATGACCTTGTAATTTGTATAAGTGCATTGCAAAGTTCTAAGATGTGGTTCTGTTTTCACATTGGTTTCTCTGGTTTGTATTGGGCCCACTGTAATGCAGATTTAGGTTATCCCTATTTCCATTTTAACACATAACCTAAATAATGTTTAATGTTACGAGCTGTGGTTGTGTTTGAATTCCGCTCCTAGCTCACTACAGTCCATTATATTTGTTAACAGAAAAAAGGAAAATTTAGCCTGGCAATCTGTATCCTAAATTTATTTTAGATGTTGCAATTACTTGATTTTCTAATATATATATATATATATATATATATATATTTAACCTTTCCCTCCTTTTGTTTCCATATTCATTTATCTCCTCTGTTTATAACATCTTCTAAAAATTACTAAGCAGATTTCCCACCACCACACTTGTTTAGTTTTGGTAGTGTTTATAAGTAAAGTACTTTACAAAATAAACGGGATGGTTTTAACATCTTTACAGTGGGATAACCCTTCCACTGTAGAGAGCAGGGCAGACTTAAACCTGCTTGCCTCCAAAGAGATGGAAACAGAGCACAGCCAATCCCCTGTGTAAATAAGACCTGGCAGTGTCACTTGTTTTAAGTGGGCTGTCCCAGGGCGGTGTGTTTCCACTGAGCCAGTTCTCAGCCTCTCAGCACCACTCCCCACGCAGGATGGGCGTGACAGGTGCTTTGCTACCTGGTGTGCCTGCATTTTGATTGTTCCCTGATTTTTTTGCTCCATCCAGACCTCGAGGATAGGGTTTTATTTTACAATTGCTTTTCCTGCGGAATCCCTCCCCAAGGACGACAGGCAGTTTTGTGTCCCGTTTGCTGCCACTGAATTATCTGAAAGTCTGGAAAGGGAACCACAGGGAAAGCAGAGATGCTTTCCTGCAGTCTTCCAGGCTCTCGGGAGGCTGTTGATGAGCAGAAGGGTTTTCACTAAGCTGGCAGAGACTGCCAAACCCCTTGTTTCCTACTTAACCAAAATAAGCTATGACAGAGATGGCTTTTCCACCCCGTAAACTGTGGATCGTGCAGAAACCCCTCCTTTCATTTCCCAAACTCATTTTTGGCTGCCAAATCTACCCAGACTGACATCATCCTCCACTAAGGGTGAATCAGCTTGGTTGGGGAATATGGTTTTGCAATCTCTTAATGACAATTCGCCACAGCTTGTCCCTGTATCAACTGTCCAGGGAAACAACATTAGTGCCCAGTAAGCAAGAAACAAGTTGCAACTTGCGATTTAGGCAATGCAGCTGCTGCTGCAGCCGTGCAACATGGCCCGGGAGGAATTTTGTTACTCAGCTCCATCTAGTGGCACCGGCATCGGGAGGACGGCGGGGGCCCGTGGGGACGGTGAGTGTCCATCAGGTGTGTTTAATTACAGCTCTTCTCCCTTCGGGCAGATGCATGCATAAGCGTGAATATCACTGTGAATCGCTGTCGTAATACATACACAACAGGGGCAGAAGAGTTGAAATGATGCAGAACCACCAAAATTAGGCTGAAAGCTGCTCTGTGTAGTCCCTTGTTTTCCTATCACTCTTCTGCTTTCTTTAGGGGATGTTTTGCTCAGTAACTGCACCCTGACTCAGTCAGAAGATGAGCTCTGGGACCACCACTGGGTGTGCTTGTGTGTCACTTTATGAGACAGGTCCTCAATCCTGAGCAAAACTGCTCCCTGAAATGTAGTGTATAATATTCTAAAGGAGTGGTGAGGTAAGACAGCAACTACAGCAAGCATGATCCAAAGTAGCAGTGTGGGTCTTGAATCTGTTGAGGAACGTTTGGGCTGGGTCTCAGTTTCAGCCCCAGAAAGAGCTTGGCCAAGCAAGCCTGGATGGAGTAACAAAATGCCATTTATTCCTGGCCAGCGATCAGCTAGGCTTCAGAGAACCTTGGAAAGTCAATTCAGCTTCAGGAGCCAGAATGAATAAGACTCATGTCAATCAGTTGGCAGGTTGTAACACTTTTTCTTTTTGTATTTCCCATGGCAACTTAATGTAGGAGAACCAGAAAGTGAGAGTGACTCAAAGCAATGGAGAAGGGGTAATGCCAAAATCAGCAGGATTATGAAAAGCCTATTTGCATTTTTCCCCAGGGATGCTTGTTTTTAATATAGAGAGGTGCGAAAACTAAAGATATTTGCTTATAATGACATGGGTTTTCTTAATGACATCCTCAAATAGGAATTTCTTGCACATACTACTCCATTTGGAGATCAGAGTGAATAGCTGGGATTCACACTCTGTTGAGTAGAGGCACGTTTGGAGCGGCTTCCTGAATCCTCAAGATCAAGAAATCCATATGAAAGCAATGCTCAGCTTTTTACACGCTGCAGAAACTTTCAACTTCAAAGTGCTTTGCACACATTAACTCATCTGAGATGCGTTCTGTCATGAAACTGTTATGCCTTTGTTTTTTTGTACCATGCTATTATTATATATATTAACCTGGTGCCTAGAGGCCCAATTCAGCTCAGGGCTCTGCCGTTCGTAGACGGAATAAGAAAACAGCTTCTCTGTGTATGAGCTCAGGATCTAAAAGAGTAGCAATGGATGGGAAAGGAGAGAGAAGTACTGGGAAGTGAAGTATGCCTCATGTCGCTCAGGCAGCAGCTTGCAGGCCACAGGCTTTATGAGTTCGAGGCCAGCATGCAATCGGTTGGCTTCTGTGCTTCCTGTTAATGTCAAGGTTGGCAAGAAGGCCTGACAGCCTCTTTATCTCCAGATCTGAACAGGCTAATACAGTTAAAATTGTATGCAATGCCCTCTCAACTAGTCTTTTGCTTGGTCCTTTCCTTCTTGTCCCTTAAACCAAACCAAATATTATTCTTATCAAAATCACTCTTTATATACCATATATAACTGCCCCCCCACCTCAGTTATGGTGTCCACTGGTGACCTCAGCTGGATAACTCACACATCTAACTTACAGGGTTGTGTATGCATACACATGTGCTGAACTGGAGACAATGTCAAGTCTGACATTTCTCAGCTACCAGCTACTGCTGTACATGCACTGCAGTGTCTTGACAGTTTGGCCACAGAACAAATGTATAGGCTTGTGAAATCTGAAATGGTGGTAGAAGAGCTTTTGTAGCAGCTCGGGTAGTTAATTTGTTCAGTGCTTTGAAACTGTGAATGAACAGAATAATAGCAAATATTATTGCTCACAGTACTTCAGATAAAGAATTTGCCCATGCCAGTGAGGAGCAGTCCCACAAATCCAAAGTAAATTCAGAAATGTGAACGTGAAGTGCTAGAAGTCTGTGCAACCTGTGGCATCTCTGGGGGGCAAGAAAAGAGAAATAAAACCAAAAAAAATAAACAAAAAAAGAAAAGAAAGTCCAAGGAAGCTGCAAATACAAATAAATTGGTTGGAAACCATATGTTGCAAATAATTCCTCAGGAGTCAATAGGTACAAGAGTGTATGTCCAGATGTCGAGTATTTAACTGCATGTAGGTTTGGAGACTTGATGCCAGGACCCTTGAAACACAGGGACCATTAGCTTCACAAGAATAATTCTGTGGGAAATCAGCCCTGAGGATCAGGTGGGTTCTAAGAATTTATTATGGACTGAAGACCTTGCTGTGGGATTTGACAGTGGCTACAAGCTCTATAGCAGATCTCTGGAGGATGGCTTTAGGGCAGCATGGAAAGGCTGGCCTTTCAAACTACCTAGGTAGACACTTTCTTCCTAGAATCATTTTCAGTGTGCTTTTGAGTATTATCTTAACATCCCTTTGACAGCTATTTAATTTGGCTTATATTTCATCCTCCTCTCTTCTGCCTTGTACAAGGAGATATACTTGTATAAGTCTTTCTGGGGCAGAGGCTTGTTCTGCTTTTATGTGCCTGACATAATAAGGCCCCACCTTGAGGGGCCCTAGGCACTGTCCTAATAAATAAGCTGAATTAATTGCACGTTTGTCTCCTTCAACCATGTGGGAGGAATAATGCTAGTGGACCTTTATCTTCTGTTGTCAGTTTTCCAAAGTTTGCTTTGGATGTTCATGACAATTCAGGCATGTGCCACAGAACTTGCCCATGCAATCTATCTTGGTGAAGAGCTTCATTCCTGCGGCTTTTCTGGGACTTGACACCAATTTTTAAAGTAATCTTCCACTCTGGTAACTCAAGTTCTTGTGACAGCTCTCTGGCCCTCTGACCAATTTCATACTGGCTTGATAATGGCAGCCAGGAACACACAAACAGCAGATATATAAATTATCTAAATTGTGGAGAAGCAAATAAATAAATACTTATAAAGATTTTGTTTCATCTTCACTTTGCCTTCATGTAATTTATCACCTTTCAACGTGTTGCCTCCACTTTTTAATTACTGCAACCCTTCCATCATTTTTGTAATTTAAAAAAGCCAATTATATGACAGTCTTGATTGCCTAATAGTTGTAGTAAAATGTACACATGTGTAAGTAAGGATGATTGTTCTTTCTTGTTTTTGTACTATTCGCCTTTCAGATATCTAGGTTATACAATTGTTCCCTTTGGCTTGAGATCAAGTTTTCAGATTAACGATGGCTCTGCTGTAGTGCACTGGGGAGTTGACACACGGCTAATCCAGCTGACAGGCTCTGGCTCCTCATTCCTTAAAAGCATGCAGATGGAGGATTTTGACGTTAGAATGGCACCGTCAATCATTTATCAAGTGTAATCAAGGTTCCAATCTCCATCTTTAAACCAGCACTAGGAATAACAACTTCAGTGCTGGAATGTAGTGCTGCTACTCTTGCACATGGGCTTGCAAATATGTAGGAATCTCAGCTTCTTCTGCATGGTGGGGGTATTATTACACGCTTAGCAATTCTGAGAGTCAGACATGTATGAAACCCAAACCCATCTTTGTATTCCCTAAAGTAATCATAATTAAAATACTCCTATATGAGCCCTTCTCTTATGGATGTAGGACATGTGATATTTTGTCCTACCTCCAGAGACAACCTACCAATAAGGTTTCCATTACTCAATTTATGACTTGCTCTTGCCTAATGTGTATTGAGAGAGTATCCAGCAGATCTTTTATCAGTCTGCAACACTGAAGTGGCAATCGAATAAACAAGAGATGACAAGATGGGCAATACTTTTTAAGTATTTTTTGTAAAATTTGCTAAGTATTTTGTAAATACTCAGTAAAACTGAGACAAAAAATGAGCCGAAATGTACGCTTTTCTCAAATGTGTCTTAATACACATTTAACTGTAAGGATGCTACTAAGTTGTGCCCTCAAGTATTTGCAGGAATGCAGGCTCAGGTCCACCCACACAGCCCACCAAGCAAGGTTTCATGTGGGCACAAGGTATGTGTGCCCATTAACAGCAATTTGCAAGGGAGAGACCTGATAAACAACTCCTTTGCCAGTTGTTGTTGGGTCATTGACACCATAAGCCAATAGAAAAATAGCTTTTCAAAAAATGCTCCTTAGATACTACAGCAGGTGTTGTCCCGTCGCATGGATGAGGCCAGGCTGCTCTGGAGCATACGAGTGCATTTCCCTCTCCAGAGGGAAGATGCTTGTAGAGTGCAAAAGGCAGATATTAAACAGAAATGCTAAGAAAAATGCTATTTTCAGGATTTATAAAGGATTCTAAAAACCCAAAGGCTTTGCAAAGGCCTGAGGAAAATGATGCAATTAGATCATCAGATCACTTTTCAGGTAACCAAAAAACCCCTGTAATAAAAATTACAGGATGTACAAGACAAAGCAACTGTGAAACACTGAGATGGTGTCTTCCCTGAGAAAAATGATCGGTTCATTGATATAAAAATAAGACATAAACAAATTTATCCCAAAGTGGTATTATACCATGAGATGATGGAAGTATATAGAAGTAGGGAGAGAGGAGGAAGGCAGGGTTTGGCTTGCTGGTGCTGCAGGTGAGGAAGCAGCACAGGGACTTAGGATACCCCAGGAAGAGACTGAGCAAGGGGTGTGGTTTTTGGGTGGAAAAGACAGAAAATAGGAGCCAATTCAGATCAAGTCTGAAGTCTGCAGGTTAGTCATTATTAGAATTTATAGCTTAGTTCTTTCAGATGTTGGGAGTCAAGAGGTTGACACATTACATTAAACACTGAGTTCACCTACTGTAAGCAGCAGCTCTGTAATACAAAAAACCCCACGCATGCTTTCATTTAACTCATTATATCACTTAAGTAGTTGAAAGAGGCAATGCATCCAAGGACATCTGAAGACATTACTGCTTCTTTTTGTTGCGCTCACTTCAGTGTGGTCCTACCACTAAGCTTTGGCAGCAATTCTTAGAAAAATACTGCATTTTTAAAAGTTATATATCAAATTTGCAGGCCTAGCTCTCACAGCTGGGGGCAGAGGAGGGGCTGCCTTAGACTTTTTTATCTAAGTTGGGTTGAGTGCTAGAACTAAAAGGAAAACACTTCCCCCACACGAATTTTTGCTCAGAATGAGCACATGAAATTTCCCCAAATGAATTTCTGACAGAAGGGAAAGCTGAGAAAGCTCGTTTTGTCTGCTTTATGTTTAGCGACATGTAAACTCTGCAGCCCTGGCCAGCCCTGATGGGTGGCTGCAGCCTCGGCGTAGAGAAAGGCCACAAAAAGCCAGCAGAGGCGGCCATGGCTTCCCGCTAGCAGATGGCATTGGCGGAGCTCTTCAGAGAACACTCGGGAGTTTTTTTTTTCCTCCTGCTCGTTAAGGGGAGAGGAGTGCCTGGACAAGGGTTAATTACCCAAGGGGGTGCGGCAGCGTGCAGCTGCCGAACTCCATTCCAGCTGGCCCCGGGCGGCTCTGGGGCTTTGCTCCTGGGGTATTAACGCCCCCAAACGGGATGCTGCCGCTCTCTGGGGAGGTGCTACATAGAAAATGTTGTTTTGTGAGGGCACCGGGCTGGCGGCCCGGAGCTCGCCCCTCACGGCCCGGCCGGCCCAGGCCGCCGCTGGGTGGCGCCAGAGGCTTCGCGGCGGGCGCGCGGCCGGGGCCCGTTCCCAGCCGACCGGCGGCCGTGCCGTGTGAATTCCTGTAAATTCCCGGGCTTCACGTGAGGAAGGGAGGCCGAGGCACACGCAGGGCATGGCACAGGCAGTGTAGCAGAGGGAAATGAGGCTGGGGTTGAGAGGCGTTTAAAGTCTGTGTTAGAGCTATTCATCGCGTGGGCGATGTGCGTTTCCCTGGGGGTTTAGGTATCTGCTTGGAAACGAAACTTTGTCTTTCCTGACACATGCGTTAAAAAATGGTCATGCCTGCTCACCAACCTGCTTAAAAGTACTGCTGGTGGGAGAGGATGAATCTTAGCGGCCTCTTGGTGATACAAGACTTGGATCCCAGCACTGTGACCATGTAACTTCTGGAGTAAACTATAGGTGAGCACCACAGGCTGAGAACTGGTGCTCTTGGCAGAATTTGAATTTATTTTTTTCCCCTTAGTCTGAAGTGTCAGACTAAAGCTTCTGTTCTCCATGAAGAGATCCAGTCTTGATTTGGAAACACCAAGCAAAGATGAAAAGTCTTTCCCTGGTTGCCTTGCTTCTTTGGTTAATCACCTTGTAGATTACACCTTTGTCTGATTTCACAAATTAGTTTTCTTGGCTTGAACTACAGAGTTTTTCTGGTGTGTGCGTGTGTCTTTCTTTACTGTGTTAAAGATCTCTCTAATCTAATTTTCTCCTTTTGAAGGATTTATATACTGTAACTGATTCATCTCTTTAGTCTTCCTTTTGATAGCCCAAACAGCTAAACAGGCCTCTCTTACAAAGTATTTTCTTGGGCTCTCACCTTTTCTTTGTGGTGCTTTATACCTCCTCCCAAGTTCTTAATCAAAGATCTGAAAAACAAGCTCTTCTTCCACTGCTGCCTTCCCCTGCAGCACAGTGCAAAAAACAGGGACTATGCTGCACACTCATTTTTCTTCTTCAGATGTGTCTGTAGTGTCTTAATCTTGTCTTAATTCTTTTCAAGTTCTTTGCTTTCTAGAATATGCTGTTGTCCTGCAAGCCTTGTGCTTGCTATTCTAACATTTATTGTATTGCGTGTGCTTGAGTGCTATGTATTACTGAACTGAATTTACTTATTATCAAGTTATTTTACTCTTTGTCAGTCTCAGGATGTTAAACATACATGTGTTTGCATCAAATGTACAAACATGAGTGCTAGGTATGGTTTTATTTCATAGAAGAAGGAGGAATTTTTTTTTTTATGCGCTGTGTACCCAGAATGAAATCCTGCAGAACCCCACTAGAAATTTGCTCAGGTGATAATGTTTCCTCAGTATCTTTGTGAGTTTGCCAAGTCAGCTATTTTTGAGTGCATGTTTTCTGCTTTCATTGTTGCAGGGTAAGAGCTACCTTTTAAAGTGCAGTACCCTGCAGCTCTATGTCAAGCGCTCTACGGAAGTTGTTGCACTTCCATGATAATAACTGGTAATCAATCCTGCAGTCTCAGAGCATGCAATCAGGTTTGTGAGCCGGTGTCTATTTTCTGTCTAATCAGACAAGCCAGCCCTACTTATGTTCTCATCCTTTCATTCTTTATTGATTGCATTGCATGGGTTTTGCTATTATCTTGCCATGCACTGAGGGTTATAATTACTGATGTCAACCCAATCTCCTCTAAAGTATCAGTACAATGCTTCAGTCTCCTGGCATATTCCCAGTTGTTTGAAGGGGAATCTCTTCTCGGGGTAATCAGAAGAGGTATGAAATTAGATACTGCTGCAGCCCCTAAGTCTCATGAGCAGCTTGATGCCAAAGGCCTGGATAAATGAAAAGTAATCATGACACTGATACTGTTCTGATTTGTTAATCCACAAGAACATCTTGTGTCTTTAAACCTCTATTTGACCTTCATGTTCCTGTAAATTTTATACTCTTTAAAACTGTAGTCTGGAAGGGTAAATACTGTACTCTTTCTACGGCAATGTGTCTTGCATAATCCCTAGCAGGTACTGAAATTCCATTTTTATTCTTACTGATGTATTTTATTTTCTTCATATGGACAGTGAAGAGTAACTGAGGGACTGTCTGTATCATTTCACCAGACTCTAATCTTTAACTGGGTTGTAACCAATTAATCTGACTAGGAACAGACACAGTTATCAGAGCAAACAGCCATCTGTTCATATCCTCCCTTTAGCCACTGCACAAAGTAATAGATGTAGGGCAGGAAAGAGAATGGGCAGATAAATTCATCTCCAGAATGATCCTACAAAGAACCTTATCTTTTTTTCCAGTAGAATGGGATATGAATTGAATCCTCAAGTCGCATTTGTAAACAAGAGTTTCATAAATAATTTTGTTCTGCTTTGCCTGATTCTCTGCAATTGGAGCTGTACCTTTTGCTAACTGGGAAACTTCTGTTGCAGTGGTGAGCACAGTTTGCCATTACCAAACCCTACAGATAGGTGCAGGCAGCCATCTTAGATTTCACAGTATGGCTTAGCCCTATCCATTAATATCTATAAAAATAATTTGAGAGTTTTGGAAGATCAAAGACTCACACATGCAAAATAGAGAGTTAATTAGAGAGGGTTTTTTGGGGGGTGGTTTGTAGGGGTGACTGTACTTGTGGGTATACCTTGAAGTTTGG
Organism: Parus major; assembly: GCF_001522545.3. Taxonomy (NCBI): domain Eukaryota; kingdom Metazoa; phylum Chordata; class Aves; order Passeriformes; family Paridae; genus Parus; species Parus major. The sequence goes on from NC_031771.1 coordinate 26,437,915, forward strand.
AACAGGAGCCAAAATCTTACTGACTACGGACATCAGTTTCATTATTGATTGAAATGGAAGGTCACTTAGCCATTGGTCTTCATCATGTGGTTGTTGAACAAGAGGAAAGGGGGTCTGATTTCAGTCATATTGGTAATTTTAGGCTTTTTCATGTAATTCTGTGATACTTTTCATGTAATTCTGTGATACAATGTGTGACTTTTGTGCTCATCAAAAAGAGAAGTGTTTTGTATGACAGGTGCTTAGTGAACTTAAAAGAATAAAAAGAAAAAGAATCCTTAAAAGGATTGTTCCACATCCTCCCCTGATTTTCCTGTTATTCCAGTCCTAGCTTTAAGTCCTTCCCTGAAGCACAGACTCAGCAGCATGTTGGATGTGGTGACGTCTGTCAATTGCATATGCGTCAGAGCTCTGAAATGCAATATGAGCTATTAAGTGAAGCTCCTGGCTAAATTTGTAGCTGCTCCTGATCTGTAGAACTGCAGCTGTTTACTCTGGTGGTGATGTCCCTTTGGTCTTGCACCCATACCCCATGCCCGCCGGTTCATTGCCTATGCGCAATGAGGGGTTAATAGGCAACTTTGAAATGTTGCCACAGAGAACGTTCCATTATGACATGGAAAAAAAGTCATTCCCGTGGGGGTGGCAGAGCACTGGAAACAGAGCAAGAAATGTGATCAATCCACATTGAACCTCAAGTGGACAAGGCCCAGGATCTCTAAATCTACCACTTACCCCTGTGTGAAAAATGTTTTGACTAGGTGACCTCCACATATTATTTTCAGCCAAAATTTTATTTTTTTGGATGATTCTTCTGCAGTCATTAGTACCCGTTCCTAATACCAGAGTTCATTCTGGCTGTCTGGATGATGGAAGTCATGTTTTCACCACAAGATGATTAAGAAGTATCTTCTTATGTTTCTCTTTGAAAATTACCCTTTTTTTGAGCCTTCTTATCTTGGTGGCTACACCTGGGAAGTCACTCAGATTCCCAGAGTAGCTGCATTCTTGTCTACTTTCCCAAGTGTGGGTTAAAGCCTTAGGCTGGAACACAAACTCTAGAGCATAAGGAATTAACAATGGTCATTAAAAGAGGTGATTTTGAGCTAACGGGTGTGTTCTTCATTAATGTGAATCTCCCATTTACTTCAAATTACAGTAGTTAAGATCCAAACAGTAAATACTACTTTAAGGTACTGAAGCAATAGCTGCATTTCTGGCTTCCTTGCTGGGAGTTAGTGGCTTAGGTAATTGGGTTCATTGCTATTTGGAGCATAATCAGCAAGCATTCATTCTCCATACACCCAGCATATAAAATTTGCAAGAGCTGCATACCGTGCGTGCTCAATCAGTGTAAATCATTTAGCAGCCCGCATAATGGATGTCTGGCTTTTGGACTAAAAAATCCTCTTGGTAATACAGACAAATGAGTCATGAACAAGTCTTCCAGTTATATATAAAATTATTATAGCCACAAGAGACTCTGAAAGCTGAAGAGATTTTAGCTTTCCAGACAGAAAAGGGGAAGATGAAATGCTGTTACAGTATTTTCATTTATTCTGAGTATTTTTATTCAGTACCAAGATGGCATTTTGTTCACTTAGCAATTATTACTGACAGAGCCCTGCTCTAATCTCTTGATGGACTGGAGAATACTCTTCTGTTGAGTGAGGGTTCCTGGTAGTGATGAACAGATGTAAGCAGATAAGTCTTGAAAGTAAGTTTGCAGCAGAGTTTAATAGCTACAGACTCTTCCCTGCCTGAATCAGAAGCTGGTGAATCTCCTCTGTGCTTGAGTGTGCACAGTGTGCAGTTGCTGTGGGAGTCAGAGCCTCACTAATAATTCAGCAGAGATTTCCTGAGATTAAGATATCAGAGTATGGCCCTCATTTAGGCCACTGACATCAGAGCAGGAGTGTGTTGGCTGAGTATCAGCAGCTGCAAGGGAGGCAGATGATGAGCTTCCTCCTTGCCAGTGGATGTCATACCCCTGAACCTTTTCACTCTGTATCTCTGCCAGCCAGCAAATGCTATGAACAGTGAAGCATAGATTTGAGCTCACTTTCTGTCCTTCCATGAATAGCTTCTATGTTATAGGAGAGGAAACATTGCCTTCTTTCATTGTATACCCTTCCTCTTGCTTTCAAAGTCACAACAGTAAGGAATCAGCAGGCAAATCAAATATCTTACAACTTCTTATTTGAAATGAGACCTTGTTTAGCCCCTCTTCAGACAAAATCTCTCCTCACTAGAAATTATTTTTCCTGAATTTTGTCTTGACTCTCAAAAAATTTTCTTCTCTTGACATTTTCCCATTCTCTCCCATGCTTGTTTGTGCACCCATATCACAGATGAAATAGGCACATCTTTGTAAGTGTGACCTTTAGCTGGTTTGTTGCAGAGAATAAAATGCCACGGGCCAAACTCACTGATTCTTAGGGCTTGCCTGGGTTGCCTCATTAAGCAGGATTTGCCACGGTAAGTCCTAAAGAAAAAGGGGTTAATTTTTGTATGACATTTCAGTTGCAGGTATGAGGTGGCTGCTTTTCCACTTGGTTGATTGGTTAAGGGGTTGTTTGTTTGTTGGTTGGGTTTTTTTTGTTTTGTTTTGGGGACTTTAGAGCAAAAATCACTGATTAGGGGTTTTGAGTTATCCTTGAAGAGCCTGGGAAACTATCAGTTACATTAAAATAGGAGAAGAGGGAAAAGGCTGTCTTAGGTTTTAGAATGTATGTACTGATACTCTGCAATTGTTTCCAGTCCAGAGTCTCCAAGTGCTCCATAATGATAGAGAGCTAGCACTACCTGCTACATCAGGAAAGGAATCCTGCTCCCACAGAAAAATGCAGTTATGGAAATCTGTCTTTTTAATGCTGCTACAAAAAGATAAAGCACTTTGCAAAGGTCTGGTCTCCCCAGACTCACAGTTCTAGCTCCAAGTAAGATAAGGGATAACAATTGCTCATAGATGTAAAAAGAGGAGGAGGAATAAGAGAACATGGATTAGAGATCAAAGCTGTAACATTTTGTGAATGGTAATGTGAGAACATCCTCTGGGTCATGGATCTTTTTAGTTTGATTTGTCTTTGCTTCCTGACTAGCAGATAGGGTTCTCTGTGCATAATTCTGCTTCTCTCTTCTTCCTCCACCTCTTTTCTTGTGCCTAGAAACCCCTGCTGCAAGTCAGAGTGATGTGAGCTAGCTGCTTCCCTGCTGTACAGAATCAGGATACAAAGGGCCCTGCCTGAGAGGGTGATGAGTGATTTGTGTGAATCTCACTAAACACAGCCTCCAATTCAGTTGTTCTTCAGTGCTAAAGGAATTAATTTCTCATTTACATAGACGGTCTTGAGGCGACAGTCAGACTCAAAGCTACCCTTTGGAAAAAAAATAAGGTTTGTCCCTAGAACATAATGTATACACAGCTGCTTCAAAAAGGCATTCTTGGATGGCTGGTTGTGGAATCAGTTCATACTGAGGTGTCATCAGTATCTCTGCTCTGTCTTGCATTGTGCTGCAGCTTCAAAGCACTGAGCAAAAACAAATGTTAAAGACTTCAGGGAGCTAGTGAAATTCAGCAAAGTGCATTAGAAATGGAGGAAGAAAAGTCTCTGGTAAGGCAATTAATTAGATTAACAGTTAGCCATGTTTCTTTCATTCTTTTTCTAGATGAGGAACAAAGAGATGACAGACTTTTATTCCAGAAAAAGTCACTCTCCAGTGAGAGAAACAAGGTCTTCCCAAACTTTGCTGGTGACAGAAGGCAAGGAAGGGTAATTGATGAACCATAGTGCAGATGTTTACAGAGCTGTTAAGATTTATGTGTGAAGACTGTTCAACCCTGAAGATGCAGTGTTTTCTGTAAGGAAGAAACTGACAGGTCCATGAGAGACAACCTTTTCAATTTCTCTTCCTGTCAGTGTAATCCTTCATGAACTGCAAATTACCCACCTGCAGTTCTTGGGTGGTACAGTACTCAGTGCAAAGGACTAGAATATTTTTTCCTATGTGTTTTTTTTTTGTTGTTTTTTTTTTTAGAAATAACATGTCCAAGTCTATGACAAGACTGATACAGATAGATAAAGTCACCATGTACATGACATACCACATACATGTATAACAGAGTCCTGGAACAGAACATTTAAATATTTTGATGTTGAGATATTACCGTGTTTATGTTGGTTAATTTAATGTTTTGTGTCTATGTGTTTGAGATTGGTGGCACTACCAGGGACTCTGGTACTGACCTAGAAGAATAGTCAGCTTGAAATGTCAAACATCAGGCACTAGAGCTAAGGGATATTTATGATTTTTCTCCTCTGAGGGCATTAAAGACCTTGAAGGAACAATTTGTGTGGAGATGTCAAGTAAAAGGTAATACACTAGAGGGCTATTTTACTTTCTATAAGCATGGGGGAAAGAAAGGGAAGAAGAGTGTAGTATTTTTTAGGGTATTGGAGGGAGACACAGTTGACACAGGCTCAGTGTTTTAAATTAGTCTGGTGCTGAATACATGTACCAGCTAAGAAAGGAAAAAGACATTATCTGTACTGGAGAAGAAAGGTAAGCAAGTCTTTATTTAAAATTTAATCAAATTTAGACTTCAGTCAATTTCTACAAAGTAGTTGCATACCTACTAAATCACTTTAATTCTTGACAAATAATGTGCAAGAGAAAATACAGTGGGATTGTAATTGGGTTTGGGGGTAATATACTTTGTGGGAAACCAGATTATTCGGATAATTTTTCAACTTGACTTCGCCTGTTACCCTGTGAGGTTCCTATCATTAGACTGTGACAGGCTGAGCTGCTTCACTGACGAAATCTTTGTTCCACCTGAAATGTGCCCTGCTCTTGTACCTCCCTTGCTAAGATATCCTATGGCTATTTATTTGCAGTCCTTTCCTTTCTTTAGACAAAATCAGGCTTGTGAAGTGGAGGGAAAACTTCATGATGTTATGTCATTATCCCAGTTTTTAATGCCACGTGGCCATCTTGAGACAATTTTGTATTTCTACACTGCTTTTTAAGGTCACTACTTAACCAAGGTAAGAAAACACATGAATTGTGTAGATGTTCTGACACCCAGATCAGCTTTCAAGATTCATAAATTATCAGAGGATGGGTCCAAATCTGTCTGAAAAAATCATTGAGATTAATTGTGAAGATGAAGCACAATATGATATTACACAGTACAAGCCAAAGCAAGGAGAGGTGCAGAGTTAGCAGGACTCTTACATCAGCAGTGAAACTGCCTACAGCACAAGCCAGAGCACTTGCTGAGAAAGCACCAGTATGCAAATATTTTTCTTCTTGCACACAGCTTGCAGCTTCATACTCAAGTCTTCCCTAGGACATTAATTTAAAAGAAAAAGTGTGACCTAGTTTTGGGGGAATCTTAATTTTTAGCTTTTTTAGATTGCTTGCAGGCAATGCTTCTGTTCAGATTTTGTATAATGTCTCACTGGCTGCATATCTTGTGCAGCTGATGGCCTGAGGTCAACTACTCTATCTACTTTCAAGCCAACTTTGTTAACATTATCCAGGAAATGGACTACTGAATGGAGGGGGTTTGCTCTGTGAAGAGCAGTGGGCTGTATTTGGGTGTTAATAACATGTTCTATTAAATTTGAAGGGAAGAGTTGAAGAGTTAAACATGTGTTAGAAGGCTCAGCAATGTTTTTTAGCTGCTGCAGAATTCATACAGGCAAAGACCTCTAGCTGTATGGATCTGGGTAAGGGCCTAGATAAATTTTGGGTTTTCTTATAGGCTGTGTTCTACCCTTCACTCCTTCTTAATCTCTTATTTATTTTGTTTATTGACAGTTAACAAGTCTCACTTATTTTGTAATACTGAAGGCAGATTGTTTGAGCCAAGACCTGCATATTGACATATTGTTTTATGAGGTATCTGTTACATAAAGTAATTAACAATTAAACTGACAATTCAAATAGAGAAGTTCTCCTGGCATGAAGACATAATTTTATTTCAGAAGCACTGCTCCCTTAAAGTCATAACAAGGAATAATGTGAATTTAACTTAAAAGGCTCAATGCTATTTGTGGTAAAGGATCTGGGTGCATAACAGCTGAACATTGCACACCTGGCCCTTCAGGGTGAAAATTTCTGCTCTAATGCTTGTACTTGGGCTACTGTACAAATCAGCAAGTCTTCTCCCTGCATGTATCATTGCTACATGCAAATAGGTGCCTATAGGATGCGAGTTTACAGAATGCTGTGAATGAATGATTTTTGTCTGAGCTGCTAATGCAGCTCTTTCAGTGGGGGGACTGGATGGATTGTAAGGTTTTTGAAACAAATGTTTTCTTGTGGAAGAGACTCCAGTGTTCTCCAAGGCCCCATAGTCCTGTTGAAGAGTAACCTACAATGTGTAACCTGCAACATGCAGCTTGGCTGCTTTTGTGGCAATGTCACACATGGAGTTAGGATTTGGTGGTGGAGGGGAAGAAGTAGGGGAAACAGTAATGGCTAACTCTGTACATGTGACCTACTTTAGTTACTGATGATGTGGTTAACAAGAGAAAAAAATGCATGAAGAAATATTTTTTCTCTTTGTCTATCAATGTATATAACACAATAGACATATTTCTGCATGATTTTAAAAAGTTCTCTGCAGCACTCTCTCCTCTGTGAGCATATAGGATTATGCATTAAGATGAAATTAATCCCTCATTTTGAAATACACAGGCTTAGCATTTGCCACAGCTTTGCTCTGAGAAAGGGATTCAGACGCTGTGGTCTCCACCAAAGAATGACAGATTGTTGGCAGAATCATTTTCATTTGTTTCTGCAAGTGAAGCAGTTAATAAATCAATCATGCATTATTACTGGATTAGCAATCACACTCCCAAATGCTTCTAGCTGTTCTCACTCTTTCTCCTGAAGATTACCTTTAAATCCTATCAAGGGACAAGATTCCTTTTGCCTTGCCTGGCATTAGCACCCTAGTGACCTACAGCCAAAGTCAATAGTCACTAAACTAGCTCTCTGTCATGGTGGAAGAACAGACAGCCTTAACCAGATCCACTGTTTCTTAAGAAGAATGTAGTTTCTCCTGTCAGTGCCTCCACTTTCTATTTTTTCCACCTCAGCCAGTCTGAACAGAAGGAAGTTTGCCACAATGAATCACTCAAGAATCTGTTGTGGGGTCACACAGAATGGGAGAGTTGTGCAAGGCTGAAGACTGCAGAGGAGCTGGAACAAAGAAAATGAGGGCAAGGTAGGTACTTAAACTCTTTCCTTCTGGTTAATTAAGCTTATTTACCTCTTGTCTGCAGCTGAGTGTGGTCTCTAAACCTGCCTGTTCCTCTTGGTCTGAAAGCAGAGAAACAGCACTGGAGACAGGTCATAAATTGATGAGAGAATTCATGGTGTGTGACCTCTCCTTGTCTGCAGTTTCACAGGAGAGTTAAAATTGCATGTTGGACATATAAAATAGTACAGCACTTTTTTTGTTTGTTTTGAAATGCTCACCAATGAAATGGCTTAACTCAGCAGTGACTCCTTATTTTGCCTCATAAGCTATTTTGTGTTTATTTTCATGGCATTTGTTTCATTATCACTGGGATTCATTTACAAAAGCACTGGAGTATTTTATATGCAAAAAAAAAAATAATTAAAAAGTAAGATTACACTTGTTACCATGTGCTTCATTTTTAAGGAGCAGTTATTTTTGAAATGTTTGGGTTTGAAACCTGAAATATATAGATAATAAAATATTTTAACTAGTAATGAATATTCTTGCAGTTTCATTATGTTTTACTGCATGGAGGATTCATGTTAATATATCTGTAAAATATTTTTCTTATAGCCTTTTTTTTGCTAACCTGTTACTAGACATGAAGGATGGTCTGGAGATTTAAAATCTTCTTAGTATACAGACAAAGATAACAGGATATGAACTGAAAGGCGTAAGCAGCACTTAAACTCTACCTTGAACCCAATGATGCATGACTGTGCAAGTAACTTCTTCAAGTTGCCTCCCAATAAATACGCAGCCACAGTATGTTTGCAGCACTGTACTTTCTGATATGATCAGCATAGTTATATTCTGGGGTGAATGGTTAGATAAAGGAATGGGGTAGCATTCAGATCAGGGCTCACTGTGTCTGATTCTTAAGGTGTTAGACTGTTTTCTTCAGAACTGTTGTTTCCTCGATTCACCAAAAATTTTAGTTTATAGTGTTTCTTTACTAGAAACTGCAAAAAGAAATGGTGGACAAGGAAGTATGGGTGGGGGTTAATGTGAGAAAGCAAAGACCAATGCAACTGGACAAGAAAGCAGTTGAATGTTTTAGCATTGAATCAAAAAGTAAGAGGAAGCTTTTCCAGTCAGCTCAACTAATTTTTTCTATGCATAGGGAGAGCAAAAATGTGAAAAGCAAAATCTGGGAGGTACCTAGACTGAACGCAAACTTTAATTCATAACAAGAACTTCCTTAAATGATGACTTAAATGGGCCAGCTTGCTATCATTTAGTCCTTCACCCTCACCTAATAATTAGTCTTCTGTGGACAGTCTCAACTCATTGAGTTGAGGAGACCGCATTGAAAATTCAGGTTATGGGCTCATCATTATGCATGGAATATTTTGCTGGCCTTCAAACCATCTCTTTCCTCTCTGCTTTTCAAACAGTGTTTTCCTGGCTGCTAAAGCTCTGCTTCATGGTATGTTCACTGACAGACTTGCTCCCTGTCCATGATTATTGGAGTTCCAGCCCAGCAGACCATGCATGTGGTTCCCACTGTTGTCATGCCAAGCACAAAACATGATGCAGGAGCCAGAGGGCTCACGTGGCGTTTCTCAAATGCTGGGTTGCTTTCTTGCAGACTCAAAACACTTACTCATTTACTAGGTGAAGTTTTATTTGGTTTCTTTGGGTTTCAGCATCTCCTCAAATGAGGTAATGAAATTTTGTTTGCTGTGTAAAAAATGTGGAGGAAATGCAGCACAAGTACAAATACAACTATACAGCAGCTGCTTGTGAAATGATGTGACTGTTTTAGATGAAACATGATTAAGAAAATAGAGAGGTCTTAAAATAATTTCCAGTCCTTTAAAGCTATGAAACCCTATAGTGTTCAGGGCCTTTTGGTAGCATACCACTACCTTACACTTTTCTTTTTAAAAAGAAAGAAATTAGATGTGCTGTGTAAATATTTGCATCTGAACTTAATATAGTATGCAAACCTAATGTGATGTAAGGAAAGGTCTTTCACAGAATAGTAGACTCTAAGCTCTGTGGCCACCAGGAAAATTTAAATTCAGTTCCTGCTTTGTTTTTTGGGTTTTTTTTGTCACCTTGGGTAAGGTGCTTTGTCAATACGGTCTCTCAGGACCTAGGCTACCTCTTTACATAGGAGGCGCTGTAATGATGAGTACATGAGGAACAGTCAACTGCCTCAGTGCTGCTCTGATGGAAACCATGTGAGTACCTACAGTAGTCACCTGTTCTCCCTGCAGCAGATCCTACCCTGAGGAAGGTGGCTTTATATTTGGATAGATGATGAGTAATATTTCAGCATTGTGAGTTGCTTCCCAGGCTTGTGTTCAGTGAGCAACAGGAAATCATGTGTCCACAAAGAGACAAATTTGAAATGCTGAGCCATATTTTCAAGCTGGAGAAAGATGCAGTGCTTCCATCTTGTGGTGTGTACTCCATTATTTTTCTTCCTTGTCAGTACAGCCTCAGGACACTGGAATCATGAGCCACGACTAGGTTTTAGAGGTGCTGTTGTAATACAAACAGTACTGCTACCACTAAGCAGCTTGCTTTTTAATAGCGGTCTTTGCAGCAAAACCCCAAACCCAAGTTAATTACAGGAGGCCAGGGAATGTGGAATTATTTCAGTTAGACCAGGACAGCAGTCCTCTGTCCAGAAAAACAGCTTTAAGCACAGCTCTGCTGGAACAAGTTCAGTCCAGCTCATTGAGATCAAGTGTTAAGACTGCAGGCAGATCCTAAAGTGTCTTTTAAAAGCTGCCTCTTCTACTGGTTGCTGTTGTCTGATGTGTTGCTCTGTCTTTGCTTGATAGCATCTCTTTTTCCTTTCCTACCCAGCCAAGCTGAGACCAGTAGCTCTCACCTAATGGTGACTCTGCCCTCTGCACCTGTCCTGATCTGGGAAGTCAGAGTCAGAGTTTGTAAACATTCTTTCATGCTCTTGAGATAATTTTCTATCTAATGTGTGCTTTTGTGCTGGTTTGATTGGATAAACATAGGTAGAGGCAAGCGTATGTATGCCTGTCATTAGGGTTAGTAGTTCAAATTTATTTACGGTGCTTTCTAATTGTTGAAATTTTGTGGAACAAATGGATATCTTATGTTCTATGAATATTTAAGCAAGCTTTATCTGAAGATGATGATTTTGCAGTTTTTCTCCTTATGAATACCGACATCTCAATTTTGTTCTGCCAAGTGTGTCCCATTGGATTTTACACCTGCTGCTCCTTCACCTGTTTAAAAATGAGTCTGGATATGACTGCTGTCATACTGCCATAGCCAATGACTCCTCACAGGACTGAGGTTAGGCTTTTGAAACAAATGAGATTTGTAATCTCTCAAGTTATGTCAATCAGAATGGAAAATTTTTACTGCAGTTGTTCTAAAGATCAGTACAGGGTTAACATTGATGAAATGTTGTAATCCCTGATTTCTTAAGCCTTCTAATAGCAGGTTGTATCCACAGTGGCATCTTCTTGGTCTCAAACAGCTGTGAGACAGCAATTCTTAGCTTTGATTTGGGTTACAATTACCCCACGTCCTGAATGGATGCTAACTTTGAAGAAATTAGTACTTCCCAGCTGTCCACAGTCTGTGGACACGAGAAATAATTTATCAGTTTGACAGTATTAGGAACAGAGGAAGGTGATATAAGGCTGAGGAGGAAAAAGACTGAAAGAAAAAAAGAGATGGAACAAGTTGACAACTGCATGGAGACGAAAAGTAAGCAGTATGGGTGTATTCTTTATGAAATGGGATAGGTGGGATTAAAGAAACACTGGGAAAGTTATAGTGAGGAGATTTAAAATATGCTTATATTTAGTAAATATGAGCACAGAAGTGAGAGGGCTTGGGAGGAAAAAGAAAGAAAAAAAGAGGATATATAATGAAAAAGGTCTTGCTGAGCTGGCAGAATAATGTCCCTGGAGGAGAAGAATGCAAAACTATAAAGAATTGGGTATTTTGACTAGCTTGAGGCAAAGCACAAGTTCTGGAAACAAGGGAAATGAAATTCCTTGGAAAAAGAAAAAAGTAGATTTTCAAGTAGAATAGAACTGACATAGATTTAGAGTTAATTTCAAGTGTTATTCTATTGAAAGTTGGTCGATCGGATATTATACTAAAATACTTCTATTTTATTTTCCTGGGAAACAAAATCACTGAGAAGTTTACTGTCATTTTAAAAATTATTTTTCTGCAAAGGTCTCATGTTTTCATTACCTCTACTGGATGGTATGGTGAATGATCCAGAGAGCCTGACACCCAAGGATTTGTATTTTCCTCGTTATGGGTACGCCTGCAACATAGAGGAAAGATACCCCAGACGACTTGAGGCAGGCTGAATGTAGGTATTGTTGTACGGTGGTTGAAGCAGCACAAGACTGTTCTGCATGTGCCTGAGTAATGTTAGAGCTGAAACCTCTACTGCTGTTACTGCTCTTCTTTCATGTGTGCATCATGGCAGTCAGGTGCATGACTGTAGTGCAAATGTGTCAGGACTGGACCTCATAGATGTGAAAACAATGTCAACACTTACAGAAATGTGTTAATTAATAATGAAGAATATTTAATGTTCTATGTACTGGCTTCTGCTTTTCCACCTGCTGACGCAGCTTTGTCCTGGTTACTGCTAGGAAACTACATGCCAGAATCAAACATGCCATTTTAGCAGGGCTGGCTACTGAGGGAAACCTGAGCTCCTGAAAGCCTTCATTCAGTTTAAATGGAACTCGTAATCTGGGCTGTCTAATTTTTGTTGGCAGGAACAAGGTTACAGTTAGATGATAATCTTATTCTCCAGTGCAGTGAAGGCCATAAAAAGAAAGGTTTTGGAAATAGCTTCCTGGTTCTAGCTGAAGAATGACATTTCTTTAGAGGAGGAGTTGCTTTTTCAGCTAAGTTTTTGTTAAGACCAAAAGATTTATTTTCAGGTACCTCAAATGTCTTAGCATAAATGCTTATGAAAAGATCTTTTCAGAACAAGACTTGGAATATAACAATGTTGTTTTAAGTAAAAAGGGTAAAACTCCAGTTTATTCCTTCATGAATATGTTAAGTGGTGTTTTAAATTTTTAAAGCAACCTTCTTATCATATCTTATCCTAATGCAGGAAAATAAATCCTGTCAATTCAAACTGGTACTGATCCCCACTTCATTACAACCTCCTTCCAGGTAGTCAGGTAGTGAGCAGTCAGATCATCCTTGAGCCTCTTTTTCCCTAGAATAAACAACTCCAGCTCTCTCAGCCACTCCTAATAGGACTTATTCCCTAAACCCTTCCCCAGCTCCATTGCCCTTCTCTGGACATGAAAAGTAAGATGTTTCTTGTTTGCTCTATTCCTGACAATGCAACTGCTGGCAAATTAAAGGCCAAGTAGTGTATTGGAAAAAGACACTTTCAGGGAGAAGGTGTAAGATGAAGTGTCCAATAGAGCATGCTGGAGCTCTCCAGACGTGTGAAATCATAGGGCTGAGATAATGTGTAAAAAATTACACAGACCCTCTATAGTGGGATGGTTCTCTGTCTAATTATGAACAACTTTATCCACAGGCACTCATAATCATCAATTTGAGTACTGAAACCCCAGTGCCAAAATTCATTACCAAATTGAACTTTCCATGATTTTTGGTTTTTGTAATTCACTCAGGTTTTTTATAGAGATTGTGGAGGTGAAATATTAATAGGATTTAACAAATACACAGATATTGGAAACTATGGTGCTTTTACCATACTGGGTGTTCAGCCCTGTGTAAGCATGGAACAAAAATCTGCATATCCCAGACAAGGCTGTTCTGTTTCTTCTTTGAATGTTTCATTGCTTGGCTAAGTTAATTGTTCACAAGCACAGCATGATTTTCTCTAGCTGCTTCCTTTTGAGCTGAGGGAAAACACTTGAAAAAGGATAAAAAGAGTAGTTTGCTGCAGATCAGTTGAAGTAAATCCCATTTTAATTGGAAAATGTGGAGCCATTTATTCTTATTTAGTCATGTTGTCTGCCAAATATGTGCCTTCTATCTCTAGCCACTTCAGCACAAGTCTAATGTTCTTTGTGTATGTGTTTAGAAATGAAAAGTTTGTGTTTATTTTTTGTACTGCAGAGTTACTGAACTGCTTTTGCTTAGATTTGATACTTATCTTTTTAAAGACTAGCTGGAAATTACCAGCTTGAAATGTGAGTTTCAAAGCTTCTCACAACTGATACTGTAGAATTATCAGGAGATAAGGAGAGATGAAAGGACCTTTCAGTAGAATGTTTATTCATTTTGCTTCTTACCTTTGACTACTTACCTACAAGGAGGACTCCTTCCATACGGACACTTTGCTAGCATTTTGGACTGTTGTCCTTGGATAGTATTCTGTCAGTAGTTTCCAGTGGCGTACTTGTCTTATTTTTTACTGGAAACTACCTTATCTTCACTTGTACTGGTGTGGCTAACTTCAAACCTTCTGTGAAATATTAGATTTAAAAATGAAATAAAATATGTTCACATTTCATTAGGACCAACCCTTTTTGCAGACATGTTTTGGAGTGCAGTCCCATGAGTTGCTGTATTGTGCAGGACATAAACCTCTACCATGGGGCTGTGTATGTGAGAAGCAGAACTAGGAACCTGTGCCAGCAGATATTCTGTCAAAGGAACAATGAAAAGGAACAACAGCCTAAAAATAGAGATTCTCTTTAGAATTAAAAGGATAGTATTCTTGCCATTTCTGCAGAGTCCTCTTGGTGTTTTCTCCTATTACAATGAAGGAGATAGTCCCTTTTTTTTTTAGGTAATTCCAAGTTCCAGTTTTACTAGAAGTGTGCTCTATGTGCCCTGCATGTCATGAAAAACTTGAACAGGTTGCACCTAAATTTGGAAGAGGATGCATAAATAGATGGTGTTTGTTCTTTTAGCATCTGATTCAAAGACCCTTTAAATGCAGTAGAAGGTCATGACTGACTTCAGTGAACACTAAGCCAGTAACTCCTGTTCAATGATACAGTCACTGCAAGACTGTAATCAGCTGGATAGAGGCGCTTTTGCAAAGAATAACAATCATCATACGGCTCAGCCTGATTTCTTATCCCAGGTCCCTCATCAGCATGACTTCTTTCATCTTTTTGCCTAGCTTTGTAATAGCCTGAAGCATCATAAAATCCCTCAGCCCTATGCCCTTTGTTGCATTTAAGTGTATTCTTTGACAGACTGCCTGGAACAGACATACTTCAGCTAGCATTGAAGTCCATATAAATAGGAATGTTTTGAGGTTCTTTTGTTGCTGCTGGTTTTGTTTTGTGTAGGAGGATGGTATGTTTTGTTGATTCAAGATGTTTCGGGAATTTTAGAGACTTTTTAGTGGTGCATTTGGTGCTTGAAAGCAGCTGGATCATTTTCTCTCTAAACTTGCCAAATGGAATTTATTCCACAAACCCTTTGGCATTTTCCAGAATATGCTGCCAACCTTGGCTTTTTAAAATAACTGTAGCTGTCTTTTCTTATGCTGTCTGTCATCTTGTTTTCCAGGTATTTTTGGTATAGAATAGAAGCTTGAAAACATATACATAAGGTGGGCACATTTCAAAAAGAAGTCTGAGTTTTTAAAGAAAAATGGGACAAGAGACAAAGGCATATCAGAACACAGACCTGCTGAGCATTTAGGATCAAATGTAGATCATCTGTTTCATGCTGTGGCATGTAGGGAAATCTTAAAATTCACTTGTAGCCAGTAATTGAGCATGTAAAAATTGTTTCTTTGAAAATGAAAAATAATGAAATATTGCTGTCCATGCAGAGAACACTGTTATTTTGTGGATCAGTTTTCTATGCAAATTGTTTTTATTTTGCTTGTACTGGTCTTTTCAACAGGGGTCTAATGCAGAGTTCCTAGAGAAATAGGAAGGAATCCTCATTTTGTGCACTTTTGAATGCCACCACAAATATTTCTGCTGAGTACTGTAAAGTCCAAAATTGTTAGAAAAGATCTCTCTAATCAAACATGATACGGAATATACAGCTGCAGCTCATGACCCCTACAACACATAACCTTACACAACTTTGTTTTCCCATTTGTATGGATGCTTGTACTGTATTGAAAAATCTTAGGAAAGAACAGTGATGATAAGCAAGTTAATAATGCCCTTAAAGAGGTGATGCATGGGAAATTGTTGCCTGCTTTGCAGTCTTGTCATACATTGAAGTTAGGATTGATAACTACTCTTTCAGAGGGAGAAGTATCTCTTGCCATTGCTCAGCAAGGAACAGGAACATTCAGTCTCTGGGGATGTGCCAGACATTTCTGATGCAGTTTAGAAATATGCATGTACACATCAGGTTTTTGCTCAGTGCTGCTTGGCCCAGATGGACTCATTTGTCATGAATCACTGACAAGGTTGATTCGTGGTCCTGGCCTTCTCCCTGTAGGTCTCTTGCATGCTGGGATATCATCTCCAGCCAGTGCTAATCAGTGGGGATGACATTTTCTCCACACTAACATGGGATTGCCAGCTTCCCAATAGGTAGAACAGCTTAGAAAAAGGAAGTCTTCCTAACTTTTTCTTGACTCTCTATGATTAATAGTGGTGGAGACTGGGCACCTTGAAAATGGTTCCAATACCCATGTCTTAATGATAATCAGACACCCCTCAGAGCAGGACGTTGTATTTATTGCCAGTTAACCTAAATCCCCCTTAAGATAAATCAAAGGATAATATATTTACATAAGCCAAACATAGACAGCAAGGTTAGTAGGTGTATAAGTAAGCCAAAATAAATAAAAGCAAATCTTGATATCCACCTTTACTAAAGCTCATCTTCAGCTAGTATGCAGTCAGAATTCTTTGGTGCTTTATGGCTGGGATCTAGTTCTTGGACAAAGCCCACTACTTTGGATTTAAATGTCACTGAAAAAACCCCTATATTTATGGGTTACATGCATGTGGTAAGTGGCCAAACTTTTCTTGGAATTCTGTTCAGATTCAAGCATTCTGCCTCTTTTCCTTAATGTTTTCCTGTAATTCATCACTTTCTTAAGGGTCAGTTTAAATATTCTCGTACAGGACATGTAACATTTCAGCTTACTGTAGAAATGCTGATGTATTTCAGATGTTAGCTAGATAGTATTCTCCTTTCCAGATGAATACAGGCTGGTTCCTTCACTGGACTGTAAATGAATCATTATCCCATTGTGAGATAAGCATTCTATCATCTGACTGATGATGCACAAACCTCAGTATGTAGCTTTTCACAAAGCCATATCCTTATACCAACAGTACTACCAGGTACAGGCATGTAAGAGAGATCAAAAGTTAGGTACATTTCCAATTCTTGAAGCTCATCATGTCAATAACCAGCACCTTTGGTGTGACAGTCTATTTGAGATCAAGGGTTCCCAGGCCTCAAGAGATCCAGTGACAAGTTATTTTCTGAACCAGCAGATGGAAAGGATTTACTATAGTGATCAACTTCTTAGACTCTGTGTACAACTAAAGAAACATTGTTACTAGTTACAGAAAAACTATTTTTCATGCTCTATTTATGAATACCCAAGATAAAAGTAGATTCTACTTTTTAATAATTTAAGGGAGTCATGGGGAAGGGAAGGAGTGCTTTTATTGCTGCTGAGGAGTAGAAAATATACAAGGTGGTTTAGGATAAAAGGTGATTTTGTTGAATTATTTATCAGTGATGAATTCCCTCCAGCCAGCAGGAATAAACACTAAGTCTGTGCCCTGGTTTTCCAGTGTGAGGGAGAAACATAGGTACTCTAGTACTATGGTATATGATCCGTTACAGAGGCTCTAGATCAAAGATTAGAATGAAATGTCACTGTGAAGACCCCTCACCACAACTTTTAAAGCTCAGTAATGTTTCAAAACCTCTTTTTGTTCTCACATGTATTAGTACCTCTACTCTGTTCTTTATTACCCTATGTAATTCCAGCTACTCACAAAGGATTAAATATTAGTGGAATTATGCTAGTGAGAGAAGAAAATGAAAAACACGTATCTTGACTTTTTAGCCTATGTACATGTATGTACTATTCTCCAATTTATTTGTTTATGTTTTACATAGATAAATTGATTGAGAGTTGCTTATAAACTGTGTACAGCATGGCATAATTGATAAGGGAAAAAAAAATCTCACCAAAAACTTGGACTTTACCCATTAAAGTTTATTGTGACCTTTTTGTTTGCAAGGGGAAAACCCTATTTTTTTACTTTCTCCTTTGCTCTTCTTCAGACCACAGCCCCTTTTCTTAAATATTATGTATGAAAGTCCAGCTCCATGGAGACCTTTAGCAAATATCCTGTTGACCTCACTGAAACCAAGATTTTCCCAGAATTTATAAAATGGTTAAGCACTTCTAAACCACACATGCCATAATGCACACCCAAAATGCCAGTGGTTTCTTTTCAGGGACTAGCAAAATTGCTGTTGCTAGATCACAGGGTATTAAACCAGTGTTTCTGTTGTCAAATATCCAGCAGAACCATTGTTGCTATGCAGAAGAATGTTATTAAACACTCCACTCCCCAAACTGTTCTTGATGTCAAAAGGAGAGTGTACCTTTTAACATGTTGCTTTGGATTTTAAATATGTTTGCTTATTTGCAGTGCTTTGGAATTTACTTTCTATAAATACATTTACATTTTATAAATACATGAAATGCATCTGCCCAAGAAGTCAGTATTTTCTTTTAACTTTGTTTAAAAATATCCCTGTTTTGTGTATGATAGGATAACCAGCCTCTGAAGATTTTTTATGAGTATCTCCAAAGTGTTTCTGATTTGTTTAAGAAGAACTTTTTCTAGGCATAGAAATGTAAGAATCCTTAGTTCTAAGACTTTCAAAAAGAATAGTTAACTGATTTTGTATGAAACCTCCCTAGGAACTGTAATAATTTTGTATAGGTAACTGTACATTTCCATAAGTGCTACTGTCTGTCAGTTCTGAATTGATGTAGATATAAACTGCTCAATGATAATCTAAGAGTCTGTATTTAATACCAGCCTCAATCTATACTGATCTGCCAAGAACTGAGCACCATTGTAGTCACAGGCTGGAAGTGCCAAAGGAAACATGGAGCTGTCATAATGGGGCTGCTTCCAAACAGTTTGCTAGGACGTGTGAAATAGGCATAGATGCACCAGAGCTAACACATTTAAGACTGTTTAGGTGTTTTTTCTTGGGTAGACAAGGATTGCCCCAAATTATGGGCCTTCTTAAGAATACGTTCAAACCAGATTGCTTTTTGTAAAGGACTTTTCTCACACACTACATTGTTCATCTTGTGTCCACATTTAAAGGGATCTGTATGTTTCATTTACTGAATTAAAGATTACTTCCTGCAGGGTCTAATACAGAAGGGAGGCTTCCTAAAGGTGTAGTTCTCCTTACAGTCAAAAGATGGTAGTACAATTTCTATTCCAAGTGGCTCAGCAGTGTAGAGTAATAGCTACGCATCCATTGTTTGCCCTTCAGGAAGGGATAGGGCAAGAAAAGAAAGGTGGGGCTCTGTAGATGAGGTCCCAGCAGCCAGTTGTTTGTCAGGCACTGGTTGTGACCATGACCTTCTCTGATGGTCAGTAATCCTGAATGTGGCCAAGATTCGCCAGGTTTAATTGACTCTAGCATAGCCACCTGGTACAAGAATGGACATCTGTACCGAAGAGATTATTGAAAGGTTTAGGGGGTTAAGAGCAGGAAATGAAAGTGTCCTCATAATTTCTGATGTTTTCATAAGGTCTCTAAAAGCAACAACTTATGTAATTAAAGTAGCGAGTTTAATTAGACCTAACTATTGATTAGTTGAATGTTAATCGCAAAGAATTTTATACTGAGGTGCAGATAGTTCATAGCAAGAAAATGGTGCTTCTGTGGAAAATTGGTACTAGGGTTTCCTTCATTTAAAAAGGAGAGAAGTTGCCACTAACTACTTAAAGCCAAGATTTAAGACAGGCTGTTCTCTGACAAATGTGTGCTCTTCCAAGCACATTTTATTTTCTAGGAATACAAAGCAAATAAGATGCTTATGCTGAATAAAATAAACTTTTTTCTTTTTTTTCTTTTTTTTTTTCACAAATCAGCAATGGGATTTCAATCTCATTTTGTCTATAATTAATCCTGTTAGATCAGTCATTTTCTTGGGCAAACTGCTGATTGTAGCAGAATCTGGGAAAACAATTTTACACAAAGGATACATGATCTTCAGCAAAGTAGAATCAGTAATGATCTAATATTGCACACAGATATTTAGATGCATATGGTGCTACATCTGAGCTGAGGAAGCAGAAACATGTCTGCACACACATCCAAAGATTGTAATGGAAAATTTATATCCTTGAGTAGTAGGGTGAGTATTTCCATGTATACTGAAATGCTACTGTGAATCTGCTTACAAGTAAGACTAATAATTTGAGACAAGTCCTCAAATATAAATACAAGCGCTCTGCTTTTAGGTGTGTTCTATCTGTTTCAGGAAATCCAGTTCTGCCAGTTCCTGTAAAAATTGTGCTTGGTCTTAAAAGCTTTAGCTCATGCACCAGTATTAGGCACTGGATGGGGTCAGTGAAGAGCCTCCAGGCTCAACACAGAAGTAGCCAAAAGAAAACAGTGAGTACTGGAGTTTGTCAAATTTTCTTGCTTTCAGGAACCAAGGTACCATTGAAAGCCACACATCATCACATTTTTCTGCCGAGGGCTCCCTTATGGATGTCATCCACTGCAGCAGGACTGTATTTGGAGAAGGCAAAACAAGTAGTGGTATTTTTCAGTACTCTGGCTTCAGAGTGAAAGATACAATGAGAGCTATTGCAAAAAAAAACTTGCCGATCAAGGCAGAATCCTGTCTCTGGAGTGGATACGAGAGCATTATGCTGCAAAATAAAGGGTTTGTTTTCTGTTCCCTGAGTTCAAGCTCAGCCTGGGAACAGTAAGAAGTTTGTGACTTTTAAGAGTTGAAATTTTAGTTTCAGGCACTGGGGTTATCTGAGATGTGTCTAAATAATTGTCTTAAGTCTCTGTACTATCTCTAGAAAATTACTGTAGAAGCAGACTGATATTTTTGGTTCCTTCCCACCAAGCTAGAGCCCATTCACCTCTAGAAATCAAGGAACTCTGTGCATGGAGAATGACTTCTGTGAAACCTGAAAGAGACAAAAGAGACAAAAAGATACTGCTAGCATCCATCCTTGCAACTCTTTCCTCCCTCTTGCAAAGATCTTTGTCTTAATTTACAGTGGTTCCTGAAACATTCTAGTTATCTCTAGGAATTTATTTTTTTAGGCATGGCATAGTCTGTGGTTCCTAAATTATAAGTAATCCTCTGAAATAGCTGATTTGGACTGGACTGCTGGAAAAGATTGCTGGTGAGTGTTTTGAATGAGTGCTTTTATAATTTCCATTACCCTTGGAACCTCTACATGCCCAGAAAGTTGCTCAATTAATTCTAAATTGGAGGTAAAGGCATAAAAAAGTCTAACTAGCTGAATGCGTCAGTCACGTTGGAATATAATTGTCTTGATAGATAGTTTTGGTTTGTGTGTTTTGTTTCCTTGTATTTAACAATTATAAAGACATTCCAAGTAAGCAGTGCTGTAGGAAGCTCCCTCTGGATGTCCCTGGAGTTTGGAGACATCCATTTCAGTTTAGAACTTCTAGGGCACAAATGGTGTCAGAGCAAGTGACAACAGTCTCCATGCAGAGTTGATGAAGCAGGAGACCTAAAGGTAATTATTTATTGCTCTTTTTTGGGCTCTCTGGTATTAAAGGGATAAGTGGAGAAGTTGTGAATGCTGGTTATGGTGATGGTGTCAAAGTACTAAAATGCAGGGAGAATGGGCACAGTGGACAAGGCAAGGACTAAACTGTGCCACCAGCTGTTCATTTGTTTTCCAAACAAACTAAGTTTGGCTTCCCTTTTACAGGTCCACCTTCCCCTGTGTATAGCAGCACCTCAGTTTCACCTGCTGTCTCTTACTATATCCTGCAGTAACTGTAAGCAAACCAAACCATTTTATTTAATAATAAAGGCAGGATAGACCACTTCAAACAGGACACTGCATTCAAGAGGATTTTGCTTGATTTAATGACATTAAAACTTGTCCAGATGTGGTTGAAATCACTAATGGTTGTTAAAGGCAGAACCTGCAGCGCTAAGAAACAGGCTCTTCCATGTGATTTAAATCCATGAGACAGCTAAGAAGTTATGCTATGCCTCTCGGCTGTGGTGTTCTCTGGCCGTGAGACACATTCAGCACCACTTTTTCTCTTTTCCAAAATTATTTCAGTAGATGCAATCCAGATCTTAGCAGAGAAACATGGAAATTCATGTAATTTTCTGCCTGAAATAGAAAACCTCTGTTTTGTGGGAGCTTGCAGAATTGTTTCGACTTTTTGATTACAATGCTAGTGATTATGTATCTGAATTTCCTGCCTTTCTGGATAAAGTAGCGAGGCACAGATGAGGTTATTACCTTTCCTTTTAATGGGTCAATGTTGTGAAGTGCCTCAGGGAGGCAAAGAGTTTCAGATAAGCATTGTTAAAGGAGAGGCATGGCTGTAGGCCATGTGTGTGAATTTTGACACCCTGTTTTGGGGGATGGGCAATGTGAGCCCTGGATGAAGTTACTCCACCCCAAACCCCTTGTGAAGGGCGGCCCAGGAGTTCTGATTGGGTTTGAGTCCCTGGGGGTTTCTCCCTTGTTGTGTTTCTAGTGGTCCCTGACCCCGAACTCCACCCTCAAAGGTGGAGACCCTCAAGAGTTCTGTTCCTCAAAAACCCCTCCTGTGCCTCTGTTCGGGGCTCTCTGTTCTGGATCTGAGTTTGTTCCCATGCTGAATAAATGGTTTCATGAATGGAAGCCCGACTCGCTGGTGTTCCATGCTGGTCCCCAGAACCCTGCGGCTTCTCTGGATGAGATCCTGAGGTTGTGAACCACAACTGAGGTTGTGGTTGTCGAGGCCTTAGTTTCAGAGTTTTACAGAGTTTCAGTAAGGCAAACTGCTGGGTCTGCACTTCAGTCACAGCAACCTGAGGCAGTGCTACAGATTATGGGCAGAGTGGCTGGAAAGCTGCCTGATGGTGAATGACCTGGAGATGCTGGTCCATTGTCAGATGTGTTCCCAGATGGCTAAGAAGTTCAGTGACATCCTCTATCAGCAATAGTGTGGCCAGCAGAACCAGGGCAGTCCTTCTGTACTCGGCACTGGTGAGGCCTCACCTCAAATCCCATGTTGAGTTTTGGCCCCTCACTACAGGAAGAACATTGAGGCGCTGGAGCATGTCTAGAGAAGGGCAATGAGGTTGATGAAAGGTTTGGAGCACAAGTCCTGTGAGGGGGAGCTGGGGATGTTTAGCCTGGAGAAAATGAGACTTAGGGGGGAATCTTATCACTCTCTTCAACTGCCTGAAAGGAGACTGTAGCGAGGTCGGGGCTGGTCTCTTCTCTCAGGCAACCCACGACAGAAAAAGAGGAAACAGCCTCAAGATTTGCCATGAGACGTTAGGTTGGGTATTAGAAAAAAATTCTTCGCTGAAAGTGTTGAGGAATTGGAACAGGCTCCCCAGGGAAGTGGTGGAGTCACTATCTCTAGAAATATTCAAGAAACAGGTAGACTTAGTGCTGTGGTTTAGCAGGCATGGTGGTATATGGTCAAAGGCTGGACTCCAGATGTCGGAGACCTTTCCCAGACTTTATGATTCTGTGATTTCTGTACTGCTAGAACTCTTCAATTTCAGATGCTCAGTGACAAATTTGACTCTTATGGGTATCCTTATCTTCATGTAACTTTTCAGGTAGGATCAATTTATTTGGTCTGGTGATATAAAAGAAAATCTGAAGGTGTTTGGAATATTACGGATGGAGAAGGGAAATGCAGTCATGCAATCTTTGTCATTAGAAACTTCCAAACCCACCATCCTGGTAGAGCAAGAAAAGTCATCAGTTTACTAGAAGATAGTAGAACTAGGAGGTGACCATTTTAGATTCAAGACAACCTTGTCTTAAGCACAGACAACTCAGAGACTTCTTGATATTCTGATATAATAATGTTTGATCCAGTAAATGAGGGACCGTTCTCAAATATTTCTTGAAAAAAAAAGAAATCTTAAATTATGAGAGCTATGAACATTGCATAGTCAAAAAAGGCAAGGTATCCTGACTGGGACAGACTGTTAAATTCCCGTGTTGGCCTTTTGTAGGTCTGTTGATTTTTTTCTACATTGCTCAGCCATCTTTGCAATAGACAGGCTTTTATTTAGCTAGTCACAAGGTTTATTTGAGGTGAAGCACCTTATTCAGAGATGGTGCTTTGTATCTTACACTGTTGTAACATGTAATTTCACAGAGTAGTCTGTGTTCCACTCTCCAGGCAGTTGAACATCATCTCTGCTTCTCACCCTAGGGAGTGACTAGTTCATTGGCCATGTCATGCAATCATATCACAAAAACCTTGGGGACTGTCAATGTTTAATCTGCCCTTAATGAAGCCTGCCAGATCAGCTTACACTATTTGTCACTGTTTTCTGGCCTGGCTGCCAGAGCCTTGGCAATGATTTCTGCTTCTAAAACAAGGAAAGAAATAGGCAGGCTTGCAGTTGTAAGCGTTAACTAAAATTGAAATCCATGAGAAACCCAGGCAGAAATCCACCTTTGATCTGTTTCCTGTGTGTTGTAGATGAAATCAGTTTAGTTTTAATCCCCATAATGACTATTCCTTGGCTGAACTCAGGCAAGATCCATGCAGGGACTGAGGCCAGATGTAGGGCCTGCCTACTCTCTGGGGTAGACTAGAGTTCAGGAACCCTCAATCTGGAAAGTAAAAATGGAGTGCAGGCTTGTGCACAGCACAAAAGCTTGTTAGTGGCCATGCACAGAGCCAGATTGTGTGTTTGTGTGCTGAACTCCCTGGCATTTCTGTTTTGTGAGTCAGTATGCAGATCCCTGCCAGCTCAGGTGGCCCAGCAACCACATTTGTAGACATGGCCTTAAATACCTAATGGCCACCTTAACTACTTCAGGCAGGAATGTCAGCCTTCAAAGCCTGCCACGTAACCCAGGTGTCTGGAGATGCTAAGCAGCAACAAGGGCTGAGCAGCTGGGCATCTCCCTGATACTTAGGCACAGAAGACACTGTGCCTGTCCTCTCTGAAGCAGTTAGTCTGGCAGAGCTCAGAAAGCACCTGTTGAACCCCAGCAAAACAGCTCCTGCCATCGGGGGCACAGAAACCTGATTCTACGCCTAATGAGCAGCCAATTACTGAGGCAGAGATTGGACTTTCAAGGTTAGTGCCTTAAACAACAGCCTGACTAGAGGCTATGCAGTGGTCTTTGTTGCCTCCTGCATTCCCTTTGCTATTTGCTAACAGCAAGAGAGCAGCTTCCGGAGGATTGCAAAGTTACAATAATCTAAAAAGATACAATTAAATAAGGGAATGTTGGTTAAGCTTTTATCTGTCTGCTAGGAGATTTGAGCCCAAATCTATCATCTCTTGAGTACTGTAATTGGCTCTCATTTCTTTCCCAGTCAGCTTTTTTAAGAAAGGGAACTTAAGAGAATGAGTACGTATGAATCCCAGTTGGAGATGGGCATTTTCCTGCAGTCCAGATGAGGATACCAAGTTCATGGAGAGAATTTAAGATCTTACCATTCACAGTAGCTAAGTTAGACCGCTCTGTGCTAATGTGCTGGCTTTGTGGGTGTCATTCCTGTGGATTGCTTAAGCACAGAAATCTTGGCAGGAGGATCTGCAGACTGCAAGGCACCTTGTGGTTAGGAGCTGACACCCCTGCCTGTGCCTCTTTGTGAATCTGTCTCTTCCTTTATTTACTGCTAAGATTTCTTTTTGTCATCCAAGGCATGTCAATTCAAATAGATGGGAAGTTGGACTTTTTCACTATAATAGGACCATGAGAGAAGAGAGATGGCAGTATCAAAAGCAATGCAAATCTGACGAGCAGTCAGTGCCCTAGAAATACAAGTAACCTGTCTGTGTAAAAGCCTGGCATGGAATTAACTGAGGTAGCATGACAACAAGAGATTTCCTTTGGAATAAGTGATGTAATATTGTACAAATAGTTTCTATTGACACTTCTATCTCTGACCAAAGTCGTATGTAACATTGTGTTGTTAAGATTTAATATATTTTTTCATAGACCTGATGTAATGGCGTGGGAAAAGATGTGGAAAACATAATAAATACTAATGGAATGGGTGAAAGACATTTTAAATAACCTTTGAAAGTCTGCCTTTCTCAGCTGTATGGTGGAGTGTAGGGTTGCTATCATGTTCCATGAGGTGTGCCAAACAATGTGCAGATCATAACAGCTCAATAATATTTTTTTTCTTAATCTATTCACTGAGAGGCCATTTTTGCAGATCTTGGGTTGTCAGGAGAAGCTTGGACTCCTAGAGTGAGCTAACTCCCTGCTGGAAGGAAACTAACTGCAAGTTCACAGGTTACAGCTGCATCTTTGTGCGTCTGAGTCCTGCTATGAATGCAGATCTTTCTTTTGTTAGTCTAACTGCCTTCTCAGCAGTATTTCCGCCAGGTCCCTTACAGCACAATCAGAGTTTGAGGTAAGAAGTGTAAGTCCTGTATGTTAACTTCCTCGAAGCACACTGGCACTAGTGAAATAGCCACTTTTAAGCTGTGTGCCCAAATATCCTGACCTTTGCCTGAGGAAGCCACGAGTTGGATGCACACAGACTATCTACATGGGTAAAGGAGAGGGATCCAAGTTCATGCTGCTTCCACACTGAGCTGGCTGGACGTTACTTAGCTCAGTCCAGAAGTCATGTAACCATGTTGGCTTTTGCTGTGCTTTGCTTTTCTGTGTTGGGAGACTTGGCACAGCTATGAGAAGCAGTTGAGCCTTCTTGTTCTATGTCAGATGTTTCTGCTTTTTAAAAAATAAGCTATTAGGTTCATTGCTTTACCTTGTTGTAATATTCACTTCTCAATTTGTCCTTGTTACTGTCTTTGTGCAATGTACGCTTTGAAGTTCAAGGTTTTACATAGCAAAATGTCAGAACTACATAACTTTAAGTGACAGCTTAGCTCTTTCTAATCTGCTTAAGGAATCTTTTCATTTTATTGCTTTTCTTTTTTAATATATTGACTTTCCTAGGGCCACTAAATTGATGTTCCACTAGACATTGTCTAATTATTCTTTTGTATATAAGATTAATTCAGAAATGGACGTAGACATTTTGTTGAAAATATTTTTATCTTTTTTTTTAATTTTAAAAAAGAGAAGATTGATTATGATGCTTTGTGGTTGTATGTCCTGTAGATAGAACATGAGAGCCCTGGGGTTTAAAAGTCAAGTGACAAAGAGGCCTGACTCCTGTGTAATGTTCGTCTAGGAATGTGATACTTGATAAGTCATACAATTTTCAGTCATGTAAGTTTTAGACTGTATCCTGCTGATGCTGAACTTCCTCAAACCCAATTGAAGTTAGCACCATGCTTCAAAGCTCCTTAATTTTTCTGTGTAAAAGAGAATGCTTAATGCTTTCAAATCTTCATACAACCCTTGAGTTTCACAGACACAAAGGTGTGTTTTTGTGCACTGCCTCTGATAAAATACTGCTCTGTGTGATTGTCAGAGTAAATCTCCTTTATAGGTCAGTTTGGGTACTCAATGCAATTTATGGAGAAGTGTTCTTCTTTAATTTAAAAATCTAGGGACTTCTGCCCATTGCAGTGAAATCTCTTTGAGGGATTTCATATTAGAATATGTCCAAATCCTTGTGGCACCAGCAAGTTTTTTGTGAAACCCTGGTCTTGAACACCTGTTCAGAGAACCCACATCCCAAACAACACTTCACCTTCAGGCACCATGCATCTCTTCTTGTAAAAGTATGTCCACCACAAAAGAAAAATAGATAAATGCTGTGGGCTTTGAAGCAATGCTTCATGCCTGCTTTGTCCCACCTGGAGAGCCCCCTTTGCACTGCAGAATGTAGGAGGACCTTGCTTAAGTTTTGGGGAAATGTTCTGTAGGCCAAGTTCTCTCTCTTGTTCATCTTCTGAATAGGAAGAGAGAAGAAAAGTCAGTCTTCCATGGTTATATTAATGTAATTCATGCTAATAAGAGTTGCTAGGTTGACCGGTCAGGAGAGATATCAATCCACTGAGTCACAATACAAATATATCACATGTAGGATCTTAGCTAAGTTTCCCCAACATTATTGTTCAAACTGAAATCATCACTTTTGTGTTGAGTTAAACAGGTAGCTTTGCCTTCTTAATCATTTGACTTTTGATTTGTATAACCAGGATAAGGGTTATCTGCAAGGGTGGCTGCAGACTGGGGAGGGATGAGAGAGATCTGCCTACCTGTTTCACCGGGGTCACGAAACATCTGTGATGTCTCTGCTACTTCATGTCATGCCCAACCAGGCAGGTCTTCAGCTGCTGACTAAGAGGGCTCACCCTGCCCAGCCCCGTTGCTGGGGCCCTAACATCCCCCTGTGCCTGATGCCATCTGACAGACCTGCCCTGCCCTCCCCACCAGGGCTGCATGTCTCTGAGCTGAAAGTCATATAAACAGCAGTGTGCCTTCTCTATTTCTGCTCTACTGCACGCTGTGCCTCACTGACTCACACAGCTCCTTTCAGGCACTTCCTCAAGTTTTGACGTAGCTTGATTTCACAGTGTAAGGTGACTTTGAAGCTGATATTTCAGTTTTGAATGGGGTAGATGTAAGCAGTATTTGGGCTTACATCATTAAATAAGGTCCTGGTTGCTGGAACAATAAACATACAGAGAAAATTTCGACTCTGCAAGATGCAATATTGATTGCTGCAGTGAGCCATGATGTCAAGTATATACTTCCTCCTTGCTTCCCACAAGTGCTAAATAATAGACCTTGTTTACTGGCATTTACAAATTATTT
Source organism: Parus major (assembly GCF_001522545.3). Classification (NCBI taxonomy): domain Eukaryota; kingdom Metazoa; phylum Chordata; class Aves; order Passeriformes; family Paridae; genus Parus; species Parus major. Next base: position 26,466,046 of record NC_031771.1, read on the forward strand.
TGTCTTTGTGACTGATGCAATGACATGCCCCCTATACTCTCATTTAATTTGTAACATCATTTGGATTTTTTTTACCTCACATTTCTAATGCAATTTTTAAATAACTGTATTTCCTGCCCCCCAGACAAATCAGCTCTAATTTTATAATGAGAATTTCAGGGTTAGATTATTTTTAAAAAGAATCTAGGCCATATACATTATGTAAGGTTACCATAGTAACAGTTTCTCCAAGGGGAAAACTGACTGTCCGTAGTTTCCACAGAAACCACTCCCTGCTGAGAAGGTGCCTCCAAGGGAAGTGAAAGGAATATAAATGAGTGAGAGAAAAAGACGCGCACAGATGTCATATGACCTCTGCGGCATCCCTGCACTGTTGCAGATTCAACCGAGCGTTTCTGGGTTTGTTTTTAGTTTGTTGTTTTTGACTGCATGAGTGGCACCTTCTCTTGTCATGTAAAGTCTGGGCACCCTTCCCTCGCGTGGAACTGGTTTTTCAGCTGGAGGTACGGCGATGCTCCACCTTGGCAGTGAACTGACCACAGCAGATACTAAAGTCCAGTGCTCTAGGAACCACTGTGCGTGGGAGAATTTAAACGGTAAAAGAGAATTTCCCCTCTTTTTTAATAACTTTTTTTTTTTTTGCCTGAAAGAAGTCAGCAAAGACAAACAGGTATGGAAATACTTCCTTCCAGAGAGAAACAGGACAGAAGGGAAGCTCAACTAATTTGTCAGTTAATGGTTTTGTTCTTTTGGGGTACAAACATACACTGCTAGGAAAAATGTATATTGAAAGGAAAAAAAAAAATCTCAAGTCCTAGGATTTGTTAACTGAGCGGGAGAAAAAAAGGCGCAATGTCTTTAATGTACATTAGTATCACTGAAACAAGTATGGATTAACATTTCTGAAATCCTTTTTAACTTACTTTTTCATGAACAGAGTTGATTTGTTTCATTTATTATTTTTTTTCAAGGGCAACAAAACTGTGACATTCATTCAAGGCTTACTGCAGCCATAACTACAGATTAACATGCTGGCTACTTCATCCTGTCATCTCTCTGCTGCTTTCTGGGGAAAGCAGGCTGACATGGTTATTAAATCTGGCAGCTGTGTTGTATGCACATGGGAAGCAAGTAGAGCACAGCATATAGAAAATGAGTAGCTTTCAGATAGCAGCCTTCATTTCACTGCTGCAAGACTTGAAAGGCAGCCTAAAAAGCTCTTTCTCTTCTTTGTAATCACCAGTCGCTGGATCAGTGCGCAAATATCACAAATACAGTTGCAAATGTAAGTATTCCTTGCCTGTGTGGTGCTTTCAGATTGCTAATTAAGGTTTCTACCTTAGTCTTCTGCTTGAAAAAGCAGAGATGAAAGCTGAAAACATCCTGACAGGGAAAGCTTCTCTGCAGTATTGTTCTGGCTTTCAGTGAAAGAGCTGCTGAGGGAAAGGGATGTATGAAAGCTTTCCAGAACAAATAGTTTGCAGTTGTATTTGTTGATTCTGGGGATGTCTGCTTGCCATTTTGCCTGTGAGGGGAAAAAATCCAGCAAATGCGGGACGGACTGACAGAGAGATGTTTTTCTGCTTAGATTAGGTAATATTAGATATACAGCAAGAAGGATACTTCAGCAGTAAAAGATGGTTTGAGAGCACATAGAAGAAAAATTTTCCATGGTATTTTTCACCTGGAGTCTTTTTTTAAAAAATCCATAAATGCACACCCGGACTTCTCATTAAGAAACTCGACAGTACCTTATTATCAGAAGTGCAAACAAATAGTCATCATAAGGGGCACCAGTAAGTCTGCATCTGACCTGATAAGAACAATGAACATAGCACGGTGAGCAATGCATGTTTTTCACCCATCTCTGTCTGTACATGAAATGATCTGTATCTACTACAGTGGCATCAAGACAGGATAGTAAGGTGGTTGGGAAGTAATGCAGCTGAAGGTTTCTCAGTGTTGTGGTGATACTGTAAGGAAGAAAATTGATACTTGTCAGTGTATCTTTGGTCTCAGCACTGAAGAAGCAATACATTGGTTTTTATTCTACTTTCTAATTCAAAGCTTCTGTATTGCCATTTTCCTTTTGAGTTTATGGCTAATGAATTCTTGCTGTGCTGTGAATGAAATCTGCTTCTTGAAAACAGCCTGTGATCAGTACCAACTATAAAGGTCAGATAACTGCACAAGAAATGCAGGCTGTAGCCAGTTTGTTTCTGTTGCTATGTCACATTTCTTGCTTTATTTGCAGGTTTTGTTATTTCTTGGGGACTGTTGGTACTGTCAGCTTTTCATGAGCCATGTGAAAATGTAATTTTCACAATTAACAGGTGACTGTCATTAAGTGAAGAAGGAGAGCATGTGTGTTGTTTGCTGCAGTAGAGGACTAAACGTATTCATGGTATAACCCCCTTGATAATGCGCTGTAACACAGGTATTTGATGATTCCGTTGTGTTTATAAGCTGCTTTTGAAATACTTCAGCCTCATCTTACAGATGTATATGTATAAATGCCTGTCTTCACTGTAGCAAGTAAAAGCTGATTTTGAAGCTTCCCTTTCCTTCCTCCTTTCTCATTTTTCCCCTTATAGACATAAATTCATACCTTCCCTGAAACTTAGCTGTGAAAATGGTCATTTTTGATGACAGCTGCAGAGCTAAGCTTCCCAAGCCTGAATGGCAGCCAGCCGGCTGCTGAGACAAATGGTGACCTTTCAGGACAATGTCACTCACAAAAATGTCAAAATATTAAAATGGCAGACATCAAATGCCATGTGCATGGACAAGGGTAGTCATCTGGCAGGCTTTCAGCTGACGATAGTTAATCCACTGCTTGTTTGGATTATACATTGAAAGCCCCTGCCTAAATCTCTGAAAGATAGACAAATTATTCCTATGTGTCCTGAATAATTTCAGAAGTTCTTCTGGGAAGATTTGGGACATGGATGGAAAATTTCAGGGGTGTCTTATTTAAAATCCGCTCAGGCATCTTCCTGACAGATATCCCAAAAAGAAGATTTTGGCCTTTAATTTTGCTCTTTACGTCATATATCAGTTTTCCTCCCAGATCTCTTATCCAGGATGTAAATGGATCCTGATGAAGCTGAAGCAAAGTTCATGGATGTGCACAGGATGTTAAAATTCTGACAGCATGTGCACTGACTTTTTAGGCATATGCTCACTGAGAACTAAAAATCCCCTGCAATTCTGGGTGCTGCAGCTCTGAGCTGAAATCTCATTAGCTATTACATGCATCGATGCATTGTAACTTTCTCTGAAAGCACTGAGGTGTAAGCATTCCCGTGCTCGCTGGTGTGTGTCAGATTCTCAGATACCTTTACCCCGGTAACAGATCAGTGACACTGATAGGCTGCCTCCTGGGTTTCAGCCCTGCTGCATAAATATTTCTGGGAGGTGTGAAACTGCCTGATGCTTTACCTTGGCCTGTAGGAAAGCCAGGCAGCGTGCATGACTGATCAGGGAGGAAACCTGTTCACCTCTCTTGGAGAGTAGGAAGGGGTACACCAGTAATGGCACCTGACCAGTCTTGTCCAGCCGGTTTGCTGGCCACAGTTCGAGAGAATTTTCAATATTCTCCTTGCAAAGCACAGGGTGAGCTGCCAACATGGATAACCCCTGCAAAGCATTAAATATTTAGAGTTAATAGTGCCAAATCCATTGTTACTTACCAAGATGCTGAAAAGGAAAATAGTTTTTTTTACAGTATTTCTTTCCTTTTTTCCTCCCCTTTCAAGGTAGGAGTTCTGTGTCACTCCAAGTTTTTTCTCTTACTACGAGCAAGCAGCTTTTTCCTTTTTTTTAAGTGTTCTTCCCTTCTGCTTGTAGAGGAAGTGTTTCCTGCCTGTTCTGCTCTTTAAAACGGGGAACACTGCATTCCATGATCACCTTCTCTATACTTTAGTTATAGGAAAGGTTACATATCCATGTTGGCCTTTTCTTTCCATTTAGTATTCTGTGATCACTCCTCTTTTCTCCTAATTCCCTACAAGAAGAATTCTGAGGCAAATGAACTAGGTAAGGACAAATTCCCATAAACATATTTTAGTAATGAATTCCTCATCCTTACCTTTATTTCTCCTTTCCCTTGTCTTCAAATTTTTATCTGCTTTCACACAAACATTTCTGTTATTTAAGAATTACTAAGATGTAAAAAACTGTTTGGAAGAACAACATTATGCTCATCCAGTTGAGGAATAAAAAGGTAACTAAGGCATCAATTAATGTAACTTAACATAGCTCAAATACCTAAGGCTGAGTTTTGGATTTTGATTTTCAAATGACAAACCACATGTAGGCCAAATCTTTTAAATCATCTGATAATGTTAAAGAAAAAAAATAAATAGGGATGCTGCTGTTTTCTGTGAGCTTTGCTTGAAGAAAAAAATCTGAGAAAAATAACTGCAGCAGCGGTAATTTCTTTTAAATCAAATTATACAGGAGTTGGTTGTTTCCTAAGAACTGTGCAGTGTCAGATTGATTCAGTGCAGTTCATTAAACACCCATCAGTATACCTCATATAAAATTCTGACTTGCACCAGTGGCATTATTATTTTATTCTGCACTTATATTATTATTACTCTCTGCTATTTCTGTAACATCTAGGAATATCTTTTTTTGTTACTGAGCCAGGTATTGTACAGAAACAGAAGGTAATCCTTGTCCCCAGTCTGCTTACAAGCTCTATTACAAGTAAATCAAAACTTTTTTTGCACTCATTACCTTTATTGTTTGGCTCTTTATCTGAGTTCAGAACACTGATGTCAGTACTGTGTTATATGAATTGGTCTTAAGGACACCAGACTTTGCTTAGACATGGGCTTGAAACTGCATATAAATAAAATTAGGAAATGACATACACTTACTGTGTCCTTATTTTAAGGCTTACTGGTTCACTTCAAGCATCTCCCTTAGGCTGTTAGTGTTTAGGTACTAAGTTAATGAAGTATATTAATTGAAATTAACTCAACTGACCAAAGCTTGACTATAATGACAAAATATTTCTGGACCACCAACAAAGATTTCCCTTAAAATCGTTAAGACACTATTGCCAATTACTAAGTTAATAAGATTAATGATAAACTTAATTACTAAGGTAATAATATTAATTATTAAGTTTAATGAAGTATGTTTACTTTTGATTACTTACAGAATCTAAATTTCAATGTTGATTATTGACATGAAATAGCAGCAGCATGACACATGACCATCACACACTAATTGACTCATGGATGATGTGCTGTGATTTGGAGTGTACGGTGTGGATCACCATATGGGTGAGATGAGAGTCTCACAGATGAAAACCTTCATCTCATTTTCTATAAGACCAATTTTTCCTGTCATTCTGCTGCTTACCTGTCTTACAAGTAGATTTCAGGAGGAGTCGCACATCTGTTAACATCACCTTTTCTGCTACCTTTTGTTTGAATGATGTGGTGTAGGGTGCACAGTAGTTTTTATACTCATAAACTAGGACTAAACTGCCATCTGAAATCAGGACAACTCTCTAGTTCACAAAGCCACATTATAACACACTATTCCATGCTTAAGGTATTTCATGTGTTCCCTTCGTGCACTCTTCTTTCAGATCATCTTTCACAAAGCAATGCTGCAGCATGTGAATACAAGCTATAACTTAACTGAGCAATGTAATCAACATATCTGAACCTATAGACATATTTATTCTTTCTGGAAATGTATATCACACAAACTACTATGATTTCTAAGGGCTGTTTTTATTTTGAGGTGATAAACCTAGTTGTATATGCAGGAATAAAAAATCTGAAGGATCCCAGAAAGCCAAATCACAGTTGAAAAGATATTATACCTTGAATTTCCTAGGATTTTTTAATTTCACTTTAAAACTATAATTTATGATATTGCTTTCTGCATTGACACTTCAACTTGTATCACTTTAGTGACATACTAAAAATGAAATTTAAATTTATTCTGACAGTGTCACTGTTGTCCCTTCCATAAAGCAGTTGAAAGGGTCTACACAAATGCGAGCTAACAAACATGAAGGGCTGTTGTACTCCTCAACTGACATGGTTTCTTTTCATACAGGGAATGATGAATAAAAGTATGAAAGATTATTTGCAAGCATGCAATTAATCATAAATCCAGCTTGATCTGGATGGATAAAACAGTAGTATATCAATCTGGTTAGCTAGTACTTTGAAAGGATTTTGCAGAACTCATTAGGTCAGGAATATTAAGATGGGTGCCTCTTTTATTATGAGACAATAATGTAATTCCCAAAGGGATAAGCTAGAAGGTCAAAGACAAAACAGTTTATCCCCAGGAATGGTATGGATTACTGTTAAGAACACTCTGAAATCCTGCCCCATCACTATTTCAAAGCATTCCTAAATGTAATGACCTAATTTTAAAGACAGTAAATCAGAAATAACCAAACCACTAAAGCTTGTTTGTCTTTTAGAAACATGGTTTGTCTTAATTTAAAGGCTTCAGTACTTTTGAGTCTTCTTTACCAATCTAGAGGAGCAGTCAAAAAAAAGTTAATACCTTTTCTATTCTCTTTCCCCCCCACTCTTCAATTTAGTGGGAATTATCTCACACAAGGGCCCTTTTTAAGAAATCAGAGTTTGCAGACTGATATTGAGCCACCTCTGTTGAATACCTAGTAATGAACCAGCTTTTGTTCCTATTTGGAAATAGGTTGACTGAAACAGATTTCAGCAGAATGCAGAGCAGATCCTTCTGGATGTCATGGCTAGGTTTTCGAAAGAGACATTCTGAGTGTTGTCCTACAGACATACCTGAAATCCACAGCCTGCCATAACTTTGTTACAGTATGTGTGGCCCTCAGATTTTAAATTAGTTAGTAATAATTGCTCTGTAAAAGTCAGGGTAATTATTATGTAAAAGTAAAGCAATGAGCCTAAAAATTGATTCAGGAATTAGATAACTAATACCCAAAATACTTTAATACGTTTGGAGTTCCCAGAACAATATACTTACTAACCTTGGGCCAAGACATAGCCATCCTAAAAGTGAATGCAACTCATATTGCATATTCCCATGGCAAAATTTTACCACAAATGGGCTTCCAACTATCAATGTCACTACTAGGTGGAATGGCCAAAGTACTCTTTTTCTCTATAAAATTATTAATGTATGCTTTAAAATGAGAAATGGAGAATATGTTCAGCTTTTGTTTTTAAGAACATGTTGACAGTTAACATAGTGACGATTGTAACACAGATGCCATTGTATAATGCTTATAATGAATAACATGCTATGGCATCAGAGGCCTTCTAGGAATCAATAATTATTGATGAGAAAATGAGTCATTATTTTCACTGTAATTATCAGGAGACGTGATTATTTGCTTTGGTTCTGACCTTGATTGTTCATGCACTGAAGTAATAATTGCAGTTAATTCCCTCTTTTCCATAAATGTTCATAGCTTGTTCAGCATCAAAGAGTAGTATAGGTAGGTGGGGGACCACCATGTAAAACACTTCTGTTTCTTGGGAAGTATGAGTTTGTCCTTTTGGGGCAACAAAAGACCTCACCATTGGCTTATGGTAATGCTTTTTAAAAATGGTTCGGTCCTTAAAATGTTTTCTGAAAGGTTTGTATTTGCTTTATTATTGAAGATGTGAAGGCAGATAGACACATCTGAGTGCAACTGCTATGGAGAACAGAAAGAGTTTTTTTCTTTTTGATGTTCCTTGATCATCAGCCAGCTAACCCTAGGAGAAACCAGAGCTGATGTTATGATTTATGGAGCTGGGAAAAAATAGCTTAGATCCTTGAGCATCAGAGACCCCACACTACTCTGACCCTATCATCTGGAAAGCATTTTCATGTAAATATTCTTTCCCTCTGTTTGTCACTGAGGAGAGTTTGAGCATTGTCAGAGCAACAAGTGGTACAACATCACTGTGTCTGTCATCTGGTGAACCATCTAAGTAAAGGCATTAATAGAATGCCTATATAAAGAGATCCCTTCAGCTGATCACTTTTATCAGGTATGGGAATTAAAAGTAGGTATAGGGCTGCCTATCACACTGGCAGTGCAATTCTTTAGGTCAGTGGGTCGCTGACTCTTCACAGGACTATTTGTCAGTGGATATGTGTACATTCTATAGTCCACAGCACTTTGTTTATCTACTGATTCAGAACAGATGCTCAAATCGCACAACTTCCGTGAAGGAGGAATTGACAAAGAGTGCAGCTGGGGTGAGGATGGTACAAGAAACTCCATCCATCATTCTCCAAAAGGCACAATGAATGGCTAAATTGTTGCTGCTAACAATTGCTGGCCATTTTATTTGCTATAGCCAAAATATGATCCCACTAAGAGCCAGCTTGGAGGAATACAGTGACAGGGCAATCTCTTTGTTCCGTTCACTTGACATCATCCACTGAATAGATTCCACTGGCTTTATCTGGACCAAGACCTTCCAGTATTGCTCACCTGCAAAGCATGCTCCTTGACCACAGTGAGGTCTTGAGCTGGCTAACATAGTTTTAATTAGGAAGGATCAGAGAGGAAATAGTACAGCATGTAATAAAACCAGGAGTATTTCATACCAGCGAGTTTTTGTAAAACAGTATGTCTTCAGAGAGAGCTGCCCATGGGAATACTTATCCTCATACCAGAGTTTCCTTCAGTGCCTCGGGAATTTAATCTATCATCTTTCATTGAATGGATGGATGGATTTCATCTTGGATTGGATAGGATGTGTGTGGTTTAATATCTTCCTCTGTTGCAAGGTTTGCATTTAAGGGATGCTACACAAACACTAGGAAAGGACAAAAACCAGGCTGCCTGCATTAAAAAAAAAAAAAATCATCTCCCAAGTGAGTATATATTGGGTCACAGTGAGGTTAATGTACATATTCATGTGATGTTAAAAAAGTCATTGTCTGGATGAAAACCTCTCCCTATTGTTTAGTATCCAGGCTCCTACTAAAAAGCTGAGGATTTTCATAGCTCTCAAATAAGGACACCTGCATTTTTGTTATGCAAAGCAATCTGATTTTTCATAATCTTCTTCTCAGAAATAACTCAATTATTTTGGCTGAGTTGTTTGGTTTTTTTAATGAGGCAAACATCTAGCATGAAAAATTTCATGCTAACCAGCAAAGGCTGTCAATCTCTTAACAGCTAAAATAGGGTCACTTAATGGAGAAATATAAAATTACCATGCTCATAGATTATAGTATTAAAATGCACAATTGACAACTAAATTCTGCTTTGGGCAAACATCATGGCATTCAGTACCTCTGTGGAGCAGGGAGGTTCCTAAGTATAGCTGTAACAAGATTTCTTAGGAAAACACCCCTAATGGTGATTTATTCTGTTGAGGTTGGTATTAAATATCTCTGTGGGTTCTTCCCCTTCTAAAAAGTGACATTGGAACTTGCTATAGAGTCTGAAATTACTGTGGATGAGAAAGGAAGTAAAAAACTGGACCTTTTTCAGTTTCATTTTTTGAAATGCTACTGAGAAAGTTTAACTTTTTCCCTCATTCACAAGTTAAACAGATTTTTGACTCTGTAGAATATTTACTTTCAGAACACATGTGTCCTGTTATTCTGTACTGTAAACCCCACTGCTCTTGAATCCTCTGGAATATAAAGGGGTTTGCATTTGTTTGGTTTTAGGTATCATATCTATGTATGCCAGTGGGATGAATTGAAGAAAAGCTTCCTTTCTGGCTGGCTTGTAGTTTTTGCTGTCTTTCACCTGACCTTAAAATGACCAAGAAATACAGCTTTAAAATAACTGCATGAGTCTGAGCAATTGCTGAATTTTAGCAATTACATTGCAATAAGCATTGCCTCCTTCTGTGAGGTCTCTCTCAGCTTGAGCTTGAGTCAGAGAGGAACCAAGAGCAAACAACAATCCTTTCAATGCAAGAAGCCTCTTTAAAATGTGCCACATTGCTGATCTTGACAAGCACGCAAAAAAGCACAAGTGAATGCACACCAAGTTTCAAGGACTGCTGTTCATCCAGACCCTGGGTACTACACAGTATTACCTCACACAAATTTTATTCCTTGCATGCAAAATAGAATCACAATGTGTGAGCTATAATTTAATCCATGTTGTAGCCTGGGTCACCACAAAGGCCCTGGCAAAGCACTGTGCTGCAGTTGGGCAGCTCTGGCTGTTTTAACAGAATCAGGGGATCCTTGCTTAAGGAATGAGGCAGAGTATAGCAATAAGAAGAATGAGTGCTGGAAGAAGTGGTGCTTTTTTTCATAAAAAACTCTGTTAAATACGAAAAAACCCTCCGGACTCATATGGAACTGATTCCATATTACTATAAAAATACCATAGTGATGCTGGATGCAGGCTATAGAGATTATAATTTTCTTTCATGCTGCATATCTTCAGGAAACCCTTACTAATTTGTGTAGCACTGGCATTGCTTTTGCATATATAGTTTTATTTATTCACTTGAGCTACAATATACAATATCTCCAAGCTTCTTTGCTGGCTAAGTAATATTTCAAAAGACTTTAAGTTTCTTCTCCCCAGTTAACATTTGCAAGAAACGTATCTAGAATTTTTTGTTCTCAATTAAAAAAAAATTCTATTTTGGTTGATTTTATGCTCACATTGAATATATAATTAGATGATATGTCCTTTATACTTTCATACTAATTACAAGTATGTTCTTGTATAGATTTCTTCCTGTAATTTATAATTTGCTATATAAACATACAATCTCATATAAATACTTTCTTATGGAGAATTTGTTTTTAATATGTGTAGAACTCATAAGAAAGTATGTATTTCTGAAGAGTTTTGGCATCCCATTGATTCTATTTCTTTTCAAATTAGTGAGCAGATATTGACCAGAACTTTCAGTATGCATTAGTTTTGTAGGTTTGCTTGAATTTTGTAGACCATACAGAAATTATGTGGTAGGTCCTGTCACTCTGAAGTGAGCCATTTGTCTATGGATTTCTTTCTTGCTGTATCTGCCTTTAATCAGAACCTTTGTATGCTCAGTCTGCTGATGTTGTCTGTTTTCCATTCTTACCCAGGTTCTTATATGTGTGATTGACTGAAGAGTTATCCTAGGATTATTTTGACTCCCAGTTCTGTTTCCTTAGGCTGCTGTAAAATGGCATGGCATAATTAATCCAGGCATAGATGTGGTTTGGTTCTGATTACATGACAGATTTAGCCTTTTTGCTACCTGGATCAAGAGGACTTTTATATTTTGAGTTGTCCTGCATGGCTGAGGTTTGTAATATCTTTAATGTTACAGTCTTCTTTTCCTCTCCTGCTGCTCAGAATATCTTTATATATTTATATATACCATATAGCAGAGCTTTGCTTGACAACTAACATGTCCCTGTTTTTTGGGGGGAAAGGTAGTTACAAGGAACTTGACTTGAGAGCACCTGGAATTCATTCAAATTCCTCTTATTAACCTGTTATATGAGTATACCAAAAATTTGGACTGTTGTGTTTGCACACAGGCTTATACAGGACACACTACCATCTCTTTTGATTTCTTTGTCCAAATGAATGATTCTGACCTTTGTTGTGCCTCAGCAGCTTCAAGCAGTTTAATTATTTAGGTGTTTCCGCATGCTTGATAACTGGCACACTTTGTCTAGACTTACTGGGTAGAAAGGGGATGTAGAAGTAAGTTGGGTATAGCATTTTTTTGGTATCCCACTCACTCCTATTCAGCAAGAAGGCATAAAATGCATCAATAGTCTTATTCAAGGAGAGGTAAACTCCTGATCCACACTGAGAGAGGGGAGGGACAAGTCACATCTGCACCATTGGGCACAGACCACTCTGGCCATTATTCAGGGGTGTGTATGTATGAAGGGAGTTAATTCCTTTTAGTTCCTGGATAAATCCATGGCTGACCTCATTGATGTGACAGTGAAATCAGCAGGAGTTCTCATATGCTTGACAGAAAGGCATGCATTAAAGTGCTTTCTTTGAACCAAGGTCACTGCATCGCTAATCTGAGCATTTTTCCTGTGATGGGCAAATCCCTCTTGGTCTCTGAGCATCCTTTGCTCTAGTTGATGCAGGAATTTGGTTGTGTGCCAAGGAAACAAGTGGAATATTTACTGCTGAGTTCATGATGAATAGGGTTTCTTATGGGAGCAGGAACCACAGCTATCTTGAAGGCAGTCTTCTAATTAATGCTGTCTGATTGTTGTATAACAGCAATGTCTGCACAAAAGAGTTCTTTTGGATATTTCCCTTGAGTTGTTCTGAGTGAACAAGAACACAGCCCACAGAAAAGCAAGAGAAACTGGAGAGGCGATATCTTTTTCCTTGTGACAAAGCACATATTGCAAAGGCCATACCTAATAAGGAATATCTCAGTTCCAAAGATACCACTGGAAATGTTTACATTATTATATAGGAAAGCATTCCTTGGAGACAAGTAATCTTGTAATTTGAAATTAGGATGGTTGTGTGTGCTGCTGGGTCTGTGGCTCTGTTTTGGCTCTCTTTGTCAGCATACCTGACACTCTAAATGTAGGTCTGCTCCAAAGCCGAAGCATTTGTCCTTCTGAAACAATTTTTTTGGACTCTAAACCTAATATAGATAAGTGTTTCAGTACTATTTGTAAAATCCTTCTAGAAGTGCATGAATCTACCCACAACAGTGGAATTTAAATGTTGTGTCTAGATTAACTCACAGAACTGAACTGAGAAATGCCTGTAGTGTAGTATAGCAAGGCTTAAGGAAGTTTATAGCGAGCCTGGATATGGAGGCCAGATAGGGCAACATGGTGCCCAAGACAGGCTAATTTGCTTTTCTTCTTGAATTTTCTCTTGCTTTAACAGCACATAGATTAGACAGATATTTCAGGGGTAGCTTTGATACTTCTTACTACCTTGCTGTCATAGTTCCATCTAGAAAAACCTTAAGGCTTAAAAACTCTGACTACCAAATTCCAGATGAGAACTGAGACCACTGGTCTGCAAATAAGGTAGAACACAACAGAATGGGGAATGAAGGGCATGTGAAAAGAGTAGTTTGTACTTGAAAGGCCTCCTATGAACTCTGTGGCAATTGTGGACTGTGAAACATCTCTCACCAGGAAATGGGACACAAAGAACCTAGGGAGAAAACTTGCTTAGATTGACTTTAAACTTGTAAGTTTACTGTGCTCTACAGTGCCAAAGTTAATCTTTATCCACAGTGCATATGTTTTTGGAGGCGCATCTCCTTTTATTAGTGTATCTATGTTGTGTTTGGAATGAGTGACCTTTGAGGAGGTAGGAAATTAGAAAAAACACATCTTCCCAAAGTAGTTATCCTATTTATTTGCTTTCAAAGGATACACTTCTTAAAGTCAATAGTGAAAATAAAAAGTTTGTATGTCTGAAATGTCTTCAGTGAGAGCTTCAAAGAACTGTGAATGTATCCACACAGAACTTCTGTGAAATAGGTAAGACATAATATTACCACTTTTCAAAGGGATATAAAAAATGAAATCACTAGTGCAGATCTAACTAGAACACCAGTGATTGTCATGACAGCTGTTGATGTACATTGGCTGTATAACCCTTGTTTCTTTCCACACAGCTCCTAATGCCATAATTGTATTTTTAGTTACAGTTCCAATTTGATAACACTCTGCTGCTTTTCCACTCCTGTGAAGCAGAGAAGCAGGTCTCTTGGTTCAGTGTGGTGTTATTTACACTATTAAGTTGCGGTGGGTATCTGTTTGATCTGATCCTTGGTGTAGCATTACTGATGAGTTTGAAAGAACTCTTCTGTCTTGAAGACAGACAGATTCTGGATGGAAAGCTGGCACAGTAGGAAGAGATTCCAGCAATCATTCAGCAGCACAGGAAGAAGTAGTTGTAAGCCTGACCTTTTTGTGTAGGGAGCCATGAAAAGAGGTGCTGACAGCTGTTGTTTCACTTAAGCCATTCGGAGCATAGGGACAGGTCCTATAGTCTGTGTGGCCTCCAGGGGTTAGACACCTCCCCAGAGTCTCTCCTGGCATTTGCTACACCTCAGCAGGCATCACCAAAGGGTTAAATAGTTCCACAGTGTGTCGCTTGCTCTCTAATTAGGAAGTGGTCCAAGAGCTCAAAGTTCAAAATGCACATGGTCTGAGCTGGGACTAAGCCCAAGTTCCCACTGACTGCAGTTTCATATGTTAGAGTGGTGCATCTGCACATGATCTCTCCCCCTTCCCACTTCTGCCATTTGTTTTCCTTTTTAACAGGAAAATTAGATATTTCAGCTACACAGTTTCACTTTTGTCACTGTCTGAAATCTTCCATTGATTGAGCTTGTGTGTTTTCTGGGAATAACTTGTAACCCCCTTTATAACTGAAAGCAGGCCAGTAAAACATGACAAAAATCTCACTCCGCTCCATTCTGCAGCATCTGTGGCTTGTACCAGAGAACCAGGGCGGTCTCCTCCCAGCAGGAATGTAGATACAAACTGGTCAGCCTGAGCCTCAGGGGACCTGAGGTTCCTTGTTGGCCCCAAAGGGAGATACAAAGAACAGGCAAAATAGCATCCAGCTGAGCTTGTTTTGAGAAGAAAGGGCAGAGTGAGGGTGGGCTGAAGCCACAAAATGGTAAAAAAACACCAGTTTTGGAAAGCAAATAATAAATAGTAGAAGCCAGATGCATGGATGGTAATATGAAAGGGACAGAGTCAAAATGTCACCCATGGAGACTGCAGCTGAGGGAGTGGGAAAAGTTCTGCTGAATCATATTACAGAATCATAGAATATGCTGAGCTGGAAGGGACTCATCAGCTTTTGGAATCTTGTGTTTAAGAATGGCATGGTTTTGGGGATCATGGTTTTAAGTTTCACCCCATAATAGATGGTAGCTTCTTGGCCGATGACAGTCACATTTTGCACATGAAGAAATAAGGTGATTCTGGTCTCCACCTTTTGCCCTCTCTATCTTCAGCCACATGTGTTTACTGTTTCCCTCCACTAGTGCTTTGGGTGCTGAACATGGCAGGGATATTGTATCAGATCATTAACCTGTCTGAAAGACATATCCAGCAAGACAAATTTGGTCTGTGAGCTTTCACGCTGTTCCTGCAATACCTGTGAGAGGGCAGCAGGCCTGCACAGCTGGGAATGGTGGTAAAGAGAGGGATGACAACCTTTTTGATAAAAGTAAATTATTAGAATAGCTTGGGCATCACACTTAGCTGGTGCCTGGGTTGGTATTGTTGGCAGTGCTGGTAACAATTTTCCTGCGTCGTACAAGGCTTAAGGACAAAGAGGCAGCTTCATCCTTGGCATAATGCTATGATTGAAGTCACAGGAGTTGTACCCAGGGTGACTTTGTCTAAAGTGCCTTTTCAACAAAGTCTACTAAATCAGCTCATTCTTGCTGTCTCTTTTGTTTCTTTATTTGTGGCTACACTGAATTAGCATCTTAAATAAATTTCCATGGGAATCAGAGATGCAATAGCTAGCTTGCTTTCTCTTGTGCATCTACAGTCTTTTCATAGCAATCTTTTCACAATCTCATGTACAGTGTTTAGGCACTTGATCCATATACATCAAGGGCTTTTCATGCCTATCCTGTTCCATAAAAAAATCTAACAGTGTAAGGTGCATAACATGCAATATATAGTTGATGGCAGAAGATTTGTAGCATATATATTTTATATACATTGATGAAACATCTCTCTTTCTGTTGTGACTTTTCGCCTATTCACTGTTTTTCCCACTCTCATTCTGACACATATTTTCTATATTTTGTGGCATGTAGCTTAGAAAAGAAAGAAAAATAGGTAATTTGATTTGATGAAGCAGGGCATTCTCTGC
Source organism: Parus major (assembly GCF_001522545.3). NCBI lineage: Eukaryota > Metazoa > Chordata > Aves > Passeriformes > Paridae > Parus > Parus major. Next base: position 26,481,860 of record NC_031771.1, read on the forward strand.
GTAGAACACAAGGTAAGAAAAGAGAGCTTTGTAAGGAAGAGAGAAAGCTGAAAAGCCAGGCCTTGTGATGAAGAGAGCTGTGGGAGTGAATCAGTAAGAAAGGAGAAACTCTGAAAAGGCCTCAAAGCTCAGGATATGGAAGCATGGCTTTCATGGAGGTGCGTGCAATGTGGCTGTGGTATGCAACAAAAGATTACCTCCTGAATTTTTTGTAGTAAACAATGCAGGTGCATTGGAAATAAGGTCGAGGCTCAATAATTAAAATAATTAAAGCAATCATATACTGTGATCACACAGTGGACCTTGGCAGAGATTTACATGTTAAAAATACTAGAAGAGAGCTCTGCTAAAATAATGGTTTTGGTGTGAGTAGCACAGACTGAGTAAGAAATCTGGGCAAAAGTAAAGGCGGTGTATGTTATGTACCTGGGTGTCAGCTGATGGAGCTGTGCAATTGCATCAGAATCTGAGATGTCATTGAAGAACGTGCCTAGTACGTCTCACTGTGAAGAAAAACTTGCAAACGTGAACCGAGCACATTGCGGTGCAGCGCTTTGTGCCAGAACTCTGGAGCAGCCTGTCAGCACAAGCCGGAGAGCTGCCATACGCCCGCCCGTCTGAACGAGGTGCGAACTCCAGCATCTGCTTCTGCAGGGAGTTCAGCTCCTTTATCAGAGCACAGGGGAGAGAAACGACTTGTGCCAAGACTACGGGGAATGTAATGTGATTGGATTGCTTTAATTTGACCCCAGAAAACGATCTTAAAATTAGGAGCTGTCAGGGCATTTAATAAAATATGCCTAAAACACAGGGTGAAATATAGGACTGGAGAAAAGCAGAAAGCTGAAAAATACAAATGGATGCTTGTAAATCACTGACATAAAATGGTACAGGAGCCCACACAAGCAAATAGTAAAAGCTGGGTAGAATATAACAAGAAGTAGGGTGCCTTTGAGAGTGCAAGAGAGGGAGGAGTAGATGCTGAGAGAATTAATCAGAAAGGTCAGAGAAAAAACAGTGAAATCCAGAAAGATGGCATGGTTTTTAAGGAGGAATTTAGTTATTTCCAAAGCAAAAAAGAGCTCAAAGAGCCTGAAGCTTGAAGCACAAAGCATGATATTTATGCAGGGAGTTATTATAAAACACTTGATGAGACAGATTTTGGTGGCAGACAGGCCTCACAGCCAAACTAGAGGCATAAGAAAGTAGGACAGAGCTGGGATGAAATGGGATCAGCAGCTGTAAGCAGAGTATTCAATTAACTAGGAACAATTCAATTCAAACAACAAAGGAGAGAGGAACTTGGGCAGACAGGTGGGAACATAGACGACTGAGGCAAGATCAGAAGGAGCTTATATTTCAGGGAGTATTCACTCCATGCAATAACTCTTTTGTCTCTGTGTTAAGATCAGTAAACTGACAGAGAAGCATTTGCTTCTGTGCTGCATTACCTTTCCTTGAATGGTGGGGGGACAGACAAGGAGAGCACAGCGTGGTGCTGAAGAGAAGGGAGACTTGAACACCTCCACGTTTGACAGCAATAACTTGCTATATCCAACTTGGTTGTCTCACAGAACCTTACTCTAAGGTGCCTCTGTTGCGACTCTGCTCTTTCCAGGAGAGCGGGACCCAAAGAGCCAGCAGTTTAAGATGAAGGCGAAGAGAAGCAATCATAGGAGGATCAATAAAGGTTGAGGGGTCAGGTCAAGAAGGTCAGGGTAAGACATTTGTGACAGAGAAGTGAGAAATGCCACTGTCAGCAAATAAAGCAGATAAAGCATGTTAGGAAGGATGAGAATAAGAAAAAGGATGGAGAGAATTAAAATTAGAGACTTGGCAAGTGAAATTTCTGTACAGTGAATATGAACTAAATTTAATTTAGAGGTCTTTTGTTTGCTTGTATGTTCGACTGACCTAAAAGAAACAGAGCATTGGAGATGCCTGCAGGCTCCCCATAAGTGTTTGTTTGAATACACAGCAAATACGTGCTTTTCCTGAAATGATCTATTGATTTTTGTTTTTCCTTCCACCTTAATGCCTAGTAGTAAACCGTCAAGCCTGAGCCCTTCCCAATCAGTCCCTCTTGTTCCCCTGCCTAAGAATGAAACACAATATCTTGAACACCCAGAATGCGAAGAAGGAGCTAATCATTGGCTCGCATTGTGGCTGGCAGGGCAGGCCCGCCTCTTTGGCTTGTGCTGACAAGCTGTTTATGTTTGTGCACGGCCACCCTTTAACTCAGCCGCCCGATGGCCGAAATGGGACCAACTGTCTGAATGCTGCAGGGAGCTACATCTTCTCATCAGAGGCACGGCAGATTTCAGCCTCTCATTCTCCCGCCTGGACTCTATGGAACACTAGTAAGTAGCCTTCTGTCTTCTTGTGGCTTTTCTCCTCAGACTGAGAGCATGTTTTAGCAAGGCAGGTAGGTGCTGTCATTCACAGAGGCAGTATTAAAGCATTTTCCTCTGTCTGGAGTAAAAAGAGCAGCTACTTTGTATGCCGTGCCATGGCTGCAAGGATCACACGATTTCAATGTCAAATGAGACCTTCCTGGAAAGCAAAGGGAAGAAGTTAATAAGGACACAATCCATTTAAACTTATTAAGTTGGTTTTTTTTTTTTTTTATATATATATATATATATATATATATATACATACATACAATATATATATATATATATACATACATACACTTCATTTAATCTGCATCTAGTCTTTTTTTTTAGATGCATTTACAGTATTTGATTATCCAGTCTCATTTTAAACAGCAGCAATTTTTGCAAGGTCATGAGTAGTGTGGTTTGGAAAAGTGTGAAATGGCTGGAAATGAGATAGTATAAAATGAATGCTCTCCAAAATGCTGGTAGGTGCTGTAATGTTTGAAGGTATATGCCTAGCAGTAGAAAGTTGTGGTCAGAGATTTCAGTCCTCTTTGTTGACTGGGAATTGTTATTAGGAACTATTCACAGCTCCACAGAGCAAAAGAGTGTAGAGATGGCATGAGCATGACTTCTTGTATCTTTAGTATGCCCTTTCTAATTTTCAGAATTTGAAAACAAATATTGCCTGTTTGGATAGTATTATTCAACTTACACCTGCACTGCATATACTGATGAACTTTTCAACTTTCTCTTTTACTATTTACACCAGCAAAGAAAGTCCTAATGTCACTGTCAGAGCTGGCCACCATGCAGAATCTCAGAACTAGTCTGCTGCTCAAGTTTGGGCAGGTCTGGATGTAGATTTCATGTGGTAACTGAGGCTCAGGCTGTGAGTCCAAGATACCTGAGGGGGCAAAAGGTGGCTGTCACTGTAAATAAGCGTGTTCATTATTCCTCTATTTAAAATCACAGGAAAGTAAGTTGCAATCAGATCTTCATTAGCCTTGACTCATGCCAAAAAAAAAAAATTAAAAGCAAATCCAAAGCAAGGTCTGATGCCATGTTCCTTTCAGCTTGTTTTGCTTGCTCCCTGTGGATGTACTCAATAGTGGAATACTCTGGGGGTTGTGCCTTTGTCTCTGCTGTGCTGCTTGTGTTTAAGGGCTGTGCATGGCTCCCCCAGACAGCCCTGGTTGCAGCCTGTAAACTTTTGGCTCAACAATCCTACTTACCTATGGGATCTTGACTGCATCATTCAGTGAGTTGTGGATTGTAGAGGGCCAGTCAAGCAATATTATATTTAGAAAGCAGCGGCTAACAGACAGCTAGACAGAAACTTTCTAATAACACCAATCAAATTACAGGCAGCTGTTGTACTTAGTACATTTTAAGTAGGTCTTGATGCTGATGGTTGTTCAGCTCTGAGTCTGAGCTTTCTCTACAGCAGTGCAGTGCATGTGTGGTGGTGTATGAATTAAAGCTAATTACTGCAATAAGCTGCTTCTGTGCCAGGCTGTGAATACAAGCCAGAGTGTTTCAGTCAGTTGCACTAAGCAGCAGATAGATACTAAGCCTTGATTAGTAAAGATGGTTTTTGTCTATGAAATAAGAAAGCAGGATCTCAGTACTTAAATGAAAGCCTTGAGATACACCACACACCTAGGAATTGTTGCTGTGCCCTCACAGTAAATAGTTAGGAGTAATCAATATGCTCAACACATTGTCTGTCTCTTGACTAAAGAAAAAAATCCCTTGCACATCACGAGCTCAGCACAACATGGCTGGCTCTGAAGGGACAGACTGTGCCTGTTTGATTTGCATCAGGGTAAACAGGCAGAAAATTAAAATTGATTTTTTTTTTCCCTCCCAGAGAGATAATTTTGAAGATGTATTTACAGGGCTTGCTAAAACAAGGCGCTGAATCAACATCCTTCATAAAAGAAGTGTTCTGAACTGAATAAGCTATAATTGCACTTTTTGATTCTGAGCTGGTAGGCAGTTTGTGAAAACAAAGTTATTTACTAATACTCATTAACAAAGCTTTCAGATGGCCTGGGAAGCAGAGAAGCGTATCATGCTCAATCTGCAAAAGAAGGAGATAAAATCTGCAAGGAAGCTGGAAATAGAACTGCTTACTGTGGTTAATTTTCTTCCTCTAGTTCTGTAGGTCCATTTGCCAGCACTTTCCTGTGGCTGAGTATTTAGTCTGCAGGCACACTTGTAATATAGCTATTGTTCAGTTGTTCAGAACTTAATAAAAGTTATTATTTGGGGTTGATGGAAACCCTGACCTTTTACCAATATTTTCTAAATATACTCATGGTTACCAGATTATTAGATCCACTATATTTCCTTTACATTGTCTTTGGGAATGTCAGACCAGCTCCCAAAATGCATCAATATCTTGGGAAGGAACAGCTCTGTAGATAACTAAGAATTTTGAGTTATTGGAGCTCTAATTAATGACACTGGGCATTTGAATTTTTAGTGAAAGAAGAAGGCTTTGAGGGTACTTCATGCTTTGTTATTAGCAGCTGCTCTGCTGATATGTCTTATATGCTTTACACACATCAATTAAGGTTATGATGAAGGAGAGCCTGTGAGTGAAATACTGCATGTCTCCCTCCCATCAGCTGTTTGAGTCTGATGAAGAAACTGAACTGTCAGGTAACAGCAAAAAGTCTGAGGGTTTAAAAGATGCAAAGGCAGCCTTCTGTCAGGTTTGGATAGATTTCCTTGTAAAATCACTGACTGTCAGAAGTCAGGTCTCCATAGGGATAAAGGCTGAGATTTCCCTCCTCAGCCTCCTTGAGTAAGTTGTCCTCTCTCTTAAATGTGAACCCTCTGATTGATATCCTCAGTTTTCACCCATGCCTATGAAAGGTTTTAAAATCTTTCACTGTGGGGTTTTTGTTTGTTTGTTTTTTCCTTCCCAGATCCCTTTTCCTAGGTATTAGATGTTAGGTAAGGGATGTTGTTGCCACTAAAGTGGAACGTACTGTTTGGTTCTAAAAAACGAAAAATGCTAAGCATGCAGCCTTTTCTATTAAAAAAGCAGCAGAGCTGTATTATCCAGATCTCACTTGTACATTAAGAGCAGAAGGTCTTCCTCTAATGTGTGCATTTTATTTTGATGGTGTTACCTGGAGAAGGAAAGAATCTTAGGAAAGAAAAGGATTGCTAGGCAGGTTATAAGTGCAAAATTCACCCCTGGAGAATATAGGCAGTCTCTCAACCAGGTATTTGCCACAGGTCTTGTTCTGTAGGGTGATCTGCCTGAAATAAAACGGAAAACTTGGGTAAAGACAGGGAAAAAAGGGATTACTTCCTACCTTCCTTGCCTGTGACAAAGAGTGACTGGCAGAGGCTAAGTTGTCTTCAGGTCTATGCTGTTTTCAAATCATCAGTATGTACCAGTTTCCACTGGTTCCTTTGACTAATCTCCCTCCTGTCTGACATATCTGCCCTCTGTGCTAGCCAGCAACGCCGAAAGAAACAATCTTCAGTGGCATCCCAGCACTTGCACTGGCTATGCACTGCTGTCATGCTGGGAAGATGTCTCCTTGGACTCCACTGGCAAGCCCTAAACTTCCTTCTTACTGGAATTAGTGGCTTACAGAACAGGCTCTCTGAAGTGCTGCTTTGCTTTAATAGTGTGTAAAAGGCACAGTTGTGCAAACTACCTTCTCTTAGAGTACAGACAGGGCTGGTATATTAATTGTAGCCTCCAGATGGCTTATTTCTCTCTCTAGCTCATCTCTGGCTCAGAAAGCAAATTGTATCCCAGCATGTGCTCAAGTAGGCAAGAAATATTATAGATGCCATGGTTTCTTCATCCATGAAGATGCTTTTAAATATTTCCGTTTCCTTCTTTTTGCCTGTGTAGTTGCCCAAAGGTTTAAGAAATGAGAAATTTTAGCTTGTAGCATAAAATGTCCCTAATTAAGAGGGTAGCTTGCTGTGTTCTTCTTTGCTGCTGTCTAAAAAAATTATCACGGCTGTCATCAGCCTTTTCCTCTTATCACTGCTCGTTCACAGCATGTGAAACTGAGAAGCATTGTATCCGTTAACATTCAAGGAGTGTGTTGCAGTTTCTATCACAAAATGAAATCATACTGTGGTTTGTTTTCTTCTTGGCATCTTTATTCTAATGCAGCATCTTCAGTTGACACTTTACCTAATGCTCTCTAATGTAATCACCTAATGTACTGTCAAAAGTTAGTATTTCTTACACTAATATCCTGGCATGCAATTCTGCAGGTCTTACACTGGCAAAACTGTTGCTGAAGGCAATAAAGAGGCTGGTTACTTAAGGACTGAAATGGGACTGTGAGAATTATTATCTTTTCCCATATGTGTGGTTTAATTTCTGCTTCTGACTGGGATGTTTAATTTTAGCATGATGCCTTTGGCCTTCTTTTCAATCAGTTTTCGAATGTGTAAGAACAAGTTAATAAGTATTTGATGAGGTTAATATCAACTCCAGCATTGCAGTGGCTGAACTTTCAGCACTTTTCAGACATTGCTTTCATGAGACCATTGGTCTAAAGAAATGTGTCCTTTTCTCTGTATGAAATGTCTCCCTGTATTTTTCTCCTGATACCCACTCTTCTCTATCACTTTGAAATCTATACTCATATACACTTTGGGATCTAGAGCTACATCAAAACATTTCCTTGGATCATACTGTCTACAGAAAATGTTACACTGTCACATTCCAATAAACAGATGGGAAAATGTGAGCCAGGGCTAATGTGGCTCTGGCTGCAAAAGAGGAGATGCAAGATTGGGAAGAGATGTTCATGAGGATGGACAGCATCTTTTATACCAATGCAGGTATACAGGTAAGGATAGTTTTATTAGAGAAAGCCTTCTTCCCTACTTGCCTAAAAGTTCTGCTCAGTTTCAAGCCTTTCAGCCTTTGATTCTGGCTTGTAGTGCCTTCTGGCCTCAGGGCCCTCATCTTTAGTCCAAGTGTCCAGCTCATGCCTATGTAGGGAGGGCATCTAGCTTTTCCCTGTCGTCCATGCCCCTTGCCTCACTCACAAAGTTCACAGCCTCTTCATATTTCTGCCACAACTCTTTTCCTATCCTAGAGACACCTTTTTTCCCTGGCCTCCCATGTCCCATCCTCCTGAACCTCTGTGTTCTGTGCCACTTAAGATGTTTGTTCTCCCTGCCTCTCAGTCCTTAAGAGCTTTCCCAGAGCTCTTGCCTCCTTGCTGTATTCTCTTCTTATTCTGTCTTCCTCACTGCAGCCCAGTGTTTGCAATCTGAGAGACAGGGGGCTCTTTGTTCTCCCCTGGAGTCTCAAGTTCTTCAGTGCAAAGGTCTCAACATACTTTCTTTCTCCTCTTTATTGCACTTGGTGGCAGGAAAGTAGGACAGGTCCAGGGTAAACCAGGCACGTACTAGTTTTTTGTGTGCTGTAAAGGGGGATAGCTCCAGGCAAGGTCAGAGAAAAGACAAAGCCAAGAAATATATAAGCATGGTATTTTTATTTTTTCTTAGAAAATGTAGCCCTTTTTATTTTTCTTGGCAAACAAAGTGTCCAGTGTTCAACAAATATCTTGTGAACCAACCTCAGGCCCAGAGCTGCTTTTGAACTGTTTGCTGTGATTCTTCATGTGCTCATTTCTTTGTGTTACCAGTCACATGGTAACATTTCTGATTCTTGGATGAATGATGTTTTCAAACAAAAAGAGGGATTTGGACACATTACTTTTGGTTCAGAACTCTTCATGAATGCAGACATATGAAAATGTCTTACATCAGTGTTTCCTGGATACTTGCTTTTGAAAGGAAGCGTACATGAATGGAAGTTTGTGAAAAACAGTAATACTGAGAGAGTACACTTTTACAGGAGCCAGGGCTGTTGGTTAATTTCTCAGAGTAGCACACTATGATTCAGAGCAGTGCAGAGCAGAAGTGTGAGCCTGGCACAGGCTGAATGTATGCCTATATTTAAGGCATGTAGTTGCCACAAAAGTGTGACTGAAGACCTTGAAGTAGTATTACTTCAGGAGAAGTGTGGGGCTTACCTGCTGTTACACAGTACATTTCTATAAGAAGCTTGAGCATTTGGTGACAGTTGTCTTTCTTCCCCTGCTCCAGTCCATAATGTCTGCAGCACTCAATGGACACCTGTGAGCTAATTCACCTCTCTCAGGTAGCATAAAATAGATGCATTTTTTTTCACAGGGCAGTTTTCTGTCAGGCAATGAACTCCATCTGTTCACTGGGAGTCCAACAAGTTCCCCAGTGTCAGGTAAGAAGTGTGAGGGTGCACTCAGAGGGGAACAGGGGCCTTTGAAAACAGTCTAATGTTTGTATTTTGAAATTATGTTCTTCTAATATTTGACCTTCCCTGATGAAAACCACTGGGGCATGTGCATTGCATAGTGTTTGCTGACTTGTTGCTTAAAGAATATAAAGTATCCAGCCATTAACTCCCGTTCTGCAGACTTGTGGGTAGGAAAAAGGAATCATCATTTCATCTCACTTAGAAGGGAGAAGGCTGTGTAAGTCTCCATCACCAATGTGCTCAGAATGAGCTCATGTGCCCCAGGCAAGCTCAGATCCCTGCAGTCACAGATGTAAGTGAGACCTGATGGGAAAAGTGGTTTTGTTATGTTTATTCTCTTTTTCTATTTTTTTTTCTTTATTTATTTTTTTTTCCTGGGGACAGCCAGGAGCGACCACATACAGCAGTGAAAAGAGAAGCAGCCGTGGGGCTTTCTCCAGTGATGACATCAAGGTTGTAATGCATCGTGGTTTTGTCTGAGCTGCATTTTTTCTTTCTGTGGAAGAGAAATGATACATTATAAAGCAAAATACATACATCATGAAAAAACAGCCAAAAGCACTGAAACAGCCCCATTCTCATCTAAGAGTTGGAGCAGGCAGCAAAGGATTATCACATGATATCTCTTTAGAAGATCAGCTAACAATTATGTGCCTTTCTGGAGGGGGACAGACTTTTGCTGAACTCAGGTCACTGGGCACCAAGCTGAAGTGCTATGATAAAATACGTGAGGCCAGACCTACTGATTGCATGTTTAGCATTTGAACCCAGACCCAAGGCAGCTGTTCCACATGCTGGCTTTAAAATGCTGGTGATAAAATGATTCATAATCTCACAGCTAATTTGTCTTTTAAAAATGAGTTATTGTCATTGCCAAAATCTGAGAAGAAAAATTGCTCCTAGAAAGTTGTTTTTTTTCTATCTGATCTGTTCTTTGTTGCAGTCTTTCCTATATGAAGCTTTCTAGAGTAAATTTTCTCATCATCAAAATGAAGAATATCTTCCATCTCCATTTCTCAAGAAAGCCAAGATCCCTGTGCTCAGTAGGAATATGGTGCTTGACTGCCCCAAAATTCACAGAGACAAAGTGTCAGAATGTGAGCATCAAATGATGCCTTAGATCCAGGCATCAGTGAGGGGACACACAGCTGGCCTGCCTGGAGACAGGAGCTATGTATGGACAGTAGGATACTGGTATCTCATAGGGATGAGAAAAAAGAAGAAATGAAAAATACAAAAACAAAAAGAGGTAAAGTTAGTGAGTAAGAATGATCCCCAGAGCCTGGAAAATGAAGTTATTTAAAGTTGATCTACTTTTTTTGAATCTTGAATTTTCTTGAGGAATTGGTATTTGTGAAAGGTACCTTTGATGTAAATGGGCTGGTTTTTTTTGAGAGAACAGATGCATTGAAGACCACCTGAGACATCAGTGTGAATTAATGCATTTGCTCCTTTGGGGGAAAACACAGTCAGCAAAAGCATCACAAACTGAAAGTGGCTATTTCCACTTACTCTTCTCTTTATTACTGTGTCTCACTAAGAAAATCATTCATATTCCAAAGATAACACTCATTCAGCTTGTTCTTGTACCATGGGGAGAGACCTGCATGCCCAGCAAATTACACACAAGGACTACTCTGCTGTGGCCCATGAGATAATTTCTGTTCCCAAACTGTAAGTCTGCTCTACAAGGATCAGATTCTTTGGTATCATGGAAAATAATTCATTAGAACATGAGGTAGTCAGTTCACCTCACTTGTTTACTAAGTGGGAGAATAACTCAACTGTTACCAAACCCTTAATATTGCTGTTTCAAAAAGTACTATTTTTTGCTTCAGCTGACATCTGTGTATTTTGTGTGTTTTGCTGCCTACTACCTTAACAGAAGAGAGGAAAAATACTAAAATGTAGGCCAAGTTGTTCAACTTTGGCAGCAGCTGAGCTGTAGGGCACATGGAATCTGTTCTCATAGACTTCTTGTTTGTGTGGGGTGCCCTGGTGTGTAAGAATACAGCTGAGTTAATGTGTAGCCTTTCACATTGGATCACTGGGTTGTATTTTACTCACCTGGACAGCTGCCATTTTTTCACAAAAGCTGAAGGAATATAATACCTTTGAGATCTCTACCTGGTGTGACTGAAATTATTGAATGGGTTATACAACTGCTGGAAGGAATTGTCACAGCACAGGCAAAAATAAACACTAAAAATTAATTCATAATTTCCTTCTTTGCTTCTACTGCTATTCAGTAGAGCATTGTTTTTTGGGTTTGGTGTTTTTTTTTTTGTTGCTGTCGTTTGCTTGTTTGTTTGTTGGGATTTTTTTAATCATTCATCTGCTTTTGGCTTTAACAGTCCTGTTCTTTCAGCCCTGGATCCAGGTACAAATGAGTAGACAATCAGCACAATCCTGATTGTGCCAAGATGAAAAACTGAGCAAGTGACAAGGCTCAGGACTTTTAGGCAGAGCGTTTACAATGGTGTTTTTATTTTGTTAATGACTCACTGTACTGATTCACCGATGCTTTAGTGAAAGCTGCCTTGTTCAGAGAGTCCCATTGTTCAAGCAGAGTAAGATTATTCCCAGTAAAAGCTTGAAAAAGTCCTCTGCTAAAACTAACAACTAAATAAAACTTGTTGTTTTGTTATTTTAAAGAACATACAGATTAACAACAACAACAACTTTAATTTTAAGCAATGGGGAAACATTTTTTATCCACCGTAAATTTTTTTTCTTGCTTTTATGTTGGGAAAAGGATCTTCTTCAGTCCTGACACAGAAGCCATGAAGTATCCAAAAATATAGGTGACTCTTTAAGCCTTTGGTACTTGAAAATAATCAGGGCACTAGACCTTTAAGTATATGAAAATAGGGGCTGAAGGAGACTTGGGGGCTTTGAGTCATGGACTTTCATGAGGTGCATATCAAAATTTTGCTTCTGCTACTTTTGGTAAAATGTTCATTCTGGTAATGAATGGCTTGAGCCATCCTAGAAGTTCCCTATTCAGCAACAGTCCACTGGCTCTGAGTGGACTGAAAAGTAAAAAAAAAGTAAAAAAAGTAAAAAAAAAAAACCACCAAAACAAAACAAAGCTTACCAACACATTAGATTTGCTTCCCACCTGGAAGCATTTAGAGGATGTAAGGGGATCAGCATTCACTTCCTTGTTTATAAAAACCAGGTTATTCTAAATGACTTGCTAAACTGTTGAAGGATTTGATGTAATGCACTGGATTTTCCTGTCCCTTTCCAGGGAGGCTGTTTGTGCTGGGAGCGAGGGAGGGCTGCAAGGTCGGTGTGCTCCACAGCGGGGAGTGTGGGGACCCGGCTGCGGCTTTCCTGAGCGGTGGGTGGTGCTCTGGGCTGCTGGACGCTGCCTGGGGGAGCAGGCAGGCATCTGCAGCCGGGAGAACATCCCGGCAATGGGGCCAGCTGCTTATTTTCAAAGCCTTTGTACCTCAGGTTACTTGTAAGGCTGATGCTTGGGGAGCTCTGCTAAAACTGGACCGTGTACGTTCCCTGGTTTGCCTGTAATTTGCAGTTTATGAAAACCAGATGGATGACCGAGTGCTTTGCAAGTTAGGGTAGGAATGGGATCTTCTGACATTAGAGCAGCTTTTACAGAAAACATCGAGTTAAGAAGATTCAGGCTCAAGCTAGATTGCTTCTTCCCTCCCCCCCACTTTTGTCTATTTTTACTGCATCATTGGTATGTGTCCAAGCAAAGTCGGCCATATCATTCGGAAATACAAGGGGATAAACTTTTGACTGTCGGATCTCTTCAGGCTGAGAGACTCCAGAGTAAGTGGACTGGGAGAGAGAATTAAAAGGAGGGATTTCTTTAGGTGAACTTTTTTGGTTGTCTGCCGACAGCAGTGTAAAATAACGAAGAAACTGCAGCAGACCTTTCCCACTGTCTTTCTAAATAATGTAAGTTACCCTTTTGCACTCACCTCTAAATGTTTGTGTGCTTTTTCTGCTTTCGAGTATTTTGTGAGAGCAGTGGTTTTACAGCCAGCGAGCTTTTGCCAGGAGCTGTGCTGTGTGAATGAGTAAATTGCTTTGTCGTTCTTTTTCTTTTTAAAGTCAGGGTGGTAGCGGGGAAGCCGAGCAGTTTGACACCGCCTTTCTTTGACAGTCGTGTTAGCTCGGCTTTAGATGGCTGTCGAAACCTTTAAACCTTTTCAGTGTTTGTGCAGAAATTTGTTTGTAGCTGGCAAAAGACAATAGCAAATGTTTTGATTGAACTGTGCATGTCAGGCTTGCCGTAAGAGCAGGCGTTTCAAAGGGGACTGTGTGATGCTATGTAAAGAAGACAGGATGTGACAAGGGAAAACAAATGTTTCCTGCTCTTTAATATTTAAAGGAAATAATTGAAACAGAACCAAGGAGTTTGCCTAGGAAAGAAATAGTGATGTTTATTCAAAGCAAAATAATGACTCTGTAAATCTGAGAGGACAATACCATGGTCTAATTAGGAAAGAGAGTTTACATTTTACAGTGGTTCATTTTTTGAAGCTGAAAGTTGGCATTAAAGTTACCATAAAGTTGTGCTTTTGTGAAGTGTAACTTGAGTGTAACCTTCATAGCTCTCCATAGTTTATTGAGGTAGGTTGATTACTCTCCTTCTAGTTAATTTTGCCATTTTCAAAATGCAGTCTAGGCAGACTGTCAGGCAGATTGATAGGTTTAGGTAAAAACAAGGGATATAATTATAAATAATATACCAGGAAATATACTAAGAATAAAACAAGAAATAGACCAAGAAAATCAGCCTGAACTCAAACATTCCTCAGGCCAAAGCAGTGACATAGATGTTCATTTACAGGGGGACAAGTGAGGAAATAGTTGTGAAAGTACAGTGACTAAATAAATATTTCTTAGATAAGGATGTGGCTTAAGAAATGTTGCTTTCTGTTCTAGCCTTGGATTTTTTGTTTTTGTGGGCAAGGGATTAATTATCTAGATAATCGTGTGTGGCCAGCTATTATCTAATAATCAGAAGTTTTTTTCCTCAAAATTCCACATTGCTGCTTGTGTGAAAACAAATTACTATATTATTGACTAACAATACTAATGAGAGCTTCTAGACAATGTGATTATTTTTAATAAACTTGGGAATATAAACTGTAGGGCTTGAAAAGCATATTAAAAGGTTTGTTATGTTCAAATCTCTATAAACTTGTTTATTTTCAAGTTAGTCCCATAATTTTCTGGATGATACCTAAAGCATGGAGTGGTTATAGAGAGAAAGTACCAGAAAGCTACTGTACCTAGTCTTACTAGGATACTGTACTATCCTAGGGACTGCATCAACCTGCTCACAAACAAAGGCAGCAGAAAGAGGAGGTTGTTCCCTGTTTCCAGAGAGTTTGGGGGAGGAATCAATCTGTTAGCTGCTGACAAAATGAAATAAGGCTTCTGTGCTTTGGCCCTCATCCAGAACTGCTTACGATAAAACTGAAGGTTTCCTCAGACTTCTCAGTGAAGCATTTGACAAACTGAACTGAGTGGTGAAGACACTCCCATGTCTGATCTGGACCTTCAATGCCCACAATTTGGTTATAAAGAACAGGTTTGTGTTTTCTTCATGGAGGGTTCATTTCAGTTCTTGAGATTCATCCTTTTCATGAGAAATGGCTTTGATAGGCCCTGAATAATTACATCTTTCTTCAGGGAGAAGGCTAAACAGAACTTTAGTTCAAGGAGCATCTCTAACACATGCTGCTTGAGGGCCAGAAGGAAACATTAACTGGGTTTTATGACAAAACCAATTCTAGATTTGATTATAGGGTTTCTGGGAAGAAGGAATGATTAAAATCATGGAAACAATTATTTCAGTCAACTGGAAAAGATCTTTTGATTTATTTATGTAAATTGTAAAGGAAGAGAGTAAATGTATCCTTCTAGACACAGAATAAAAATTAGAAGTACATATCCATTTAAGGCTTTGGGGGAGTAGTGGGGGTATGTATGTCTTAAAAGTTCATCTTTTTCACGGCATCGATTTTTGATGAAGTCTTGCGTTTGAGGCTAAATTTGAGACAAGCAGTGTCCATGGTCTGAATTCTGCTATGGCCAGCAGCATGCACAACGTTTGGAACGTTAGACCCTACCTGGACAAAGATGATAATTCTGCTGGGGGATTTCCCTAGCCCATGATACTATTCTTTCTCTGGTAATCCTGGTTTTAGCTTGAAGTTCAGGTTGTTTACTGGAAAATCCCAGATAATTGGTGCTTGAAGCTATCATGAAAGCAATTCTGGGCCTGTCTTTGCCTGATAATGGAATTTCATTAATTCATAACAAAACTAGAATTTGGACAGCTTATGTAAACACAAAATGCTCCTGATTCCTTTGAGGAAAACTGAGGAATTAAATTAACTGAAAAGGTACTGGGTGTTCTAATCCAGAGAACAAAGTGCTGTACATTACTATACTGAAGCTGAAATTTAGTCATCTGCATAAAGTATTAAACATACACAGTTTTGCAGAAACATGTAATACTGTGTCTAGACACATGAACTATTTTTATAAAAACAAAGGCACAATGCATAGTAGGTTATGATAAATCCTTGAGCCACATGTAAAAGCCTTAGATTTGATCTGCTGTCAAGCATCTTGTCTCATCAGAATTAAATGTGTCTGAGGATACAAGTGTAGCCAGTTTGAACATTTTTTTTATACACAGCAGCAAGTATATATTACTGCAAATAATAAGTTCAGTTTATAAAGAATGTTCCTTAATACAATGACATTGTATAAGGGAATAACACTTTAGATTTAATTAGTTGTTTTACGGACAATGCAGTAATTCTGTATTATAAAATGCCACTAATTCCAAAGCCCTAAAAATTTTCTTGTGGAATTCTGCCCATCCATATTTTGCAGGGTGACATAAATGAACTTGCCTTTTTCAGTTATTGAAGAAATTTGGTGACTGGCAGATTGCAATATACAGTTGCAAATGCTACACTTGGCTGACACCTTCAACCAAAATTCTAATTATCAATAATTATATGCTATTGCCAGAGATGGCAGGTTGTGGTTGTGTTTTCTGTAATGTTTCCTGGTGAAAAACAAAGGTGGGGAGAGCTAACCATATGAAATGCATGGCACGAGCTGTTAAAAAAAACTAGACTGAAAAGAAAAATCAATATTTGTTGAAAGAAATCAATATTGGAAATGAAATAATGACTATTTAGATGTTTTTTAAAATACTAAACAGAAAAGATCAGGGCTTAGCAGTCACATAAATTGACTTCACCTCTTTATACCTCCATTTTTGATAAGTTACTTTTCAAGACATGCTCCTTCTGTTAGAATTGGACCTGCTTTTCTATTTGTAATGTGACATGAATGGATTGCAGGCAGTCCCTTGCTGTGCTGTAAGATTTGTATTAACATACCTGTAAAGGAAAGAGCTGCTTGGTTGCAAACACTTAACAAGTGAAATTTGAAAGTATTCCTGTTTTGTGCACAAGATCTCTTTTTCTTCCTTTTTGTTTTTGATCAACTGAAATAAACATTGCCTTCCACTGAACAAAACTCAGGCTGACCTTTGGAGAAATGAAAATGGCATTTCATGTCTAACTTTCTGAATGGTTTTATTTCTATAAAGACCATGTTTTATTTCTGTGGTTTAAATAGATAAATTGTATAAATTGTGACATTAAAAGCATTTGCCTTTGTTTTCTACCACAGACTGTCTAAACATTTTCTGTCCACAATCTGTAGACATATTGCATGTCACTCCTTCTAATAATTGGTGTGGCTGGTTATATTTGGATTGGGCATTACTTATTTTGAAAGGTGAATTTAGCTGAAAGTCAGTAATTTAGATTGATCAGAAATAACAGTTTATAGCTGGAATACCATACAGTGAAACAAATGACAACATGTCACTAATGTTCTGTGTGGGGACAGCCAAGGATCTAGTTCCCTGAGAAGTCTGTTGGCAACCAAGCAGCCTTCCTACTTGCTAGCTGGACTTTAGGGCAAAAACTCAGAGGCAAATCCCATTCAAAAGGAAGAACTGAAATTGGAAATGCAAATGAAATAGAGTTCTTGTGGTGCTGACCAGGTAGATGTTGGCTGGCCCTATCCATCTGGCCACTGTCTAGTTGCACTAGGGTTAAAAGAGGCACAGCTAAATTAAGAAGAGGCTAATCATAGACACGTGAAAAATGTTAGCAGCATGTATTCTGGCCCTTCTTACATTACATATTGACCCTGCTAACACAGGCATCAAAAGAAACTCATGCTGAGATGGCTGTAATGGTTTATTGTTAAATACTAAATCTAGGTGGTAGGAACTTAAGAATATGCCCTGCCACTAGGAGGAGAGGAATTATTAAAAAATATACTGTAATCATGTATATACTTAATGTTCCCCTGGAACAATTCCAAACAACTCTGCATTTTGTGGTCAGTATTTTTGCTCATGTGTAAAAGTATTCTTCACTCTGTCTCACTTTAAAACCATCTGAATATTACTAGTTTTGGATGAATTGTAGGAGTGGTTAATTAGGTGGATGGTGATCTTCAGTCCTTATGCCAAGGTGGATGCTCTTTTTGAAAGAGACAAGGATTGAAGTAGATGCAATTACTTTTGATCAGATTTTAAATGCTTGAGATGAATGTTCAGCAATTTGCTTGCTCCTAATCCAGTATGGATTTATTTGTCTTAGTGTTATTAGTCTGCCTAAACATGTGTATGATCAGTTTATTTATGGGTGACTTTCTGTTCTTTTGTCATGGAAAGCTATTTGTTTTGTGCTGCCATGAGCTTCTGTTCTTGATTTCTTTTCTTGTCGTCCTGGAAACAAAGAGTGACAGAAAGAATCAGTTTTTTGGGTTTTGTTTTTTTAAAATGGGTTTTGAATGCTAGTTTTGAGGATACTCCTTCAGCAAACGTGTACTTTGGAAATTTGTCATGCCTGGACTGATGGCTTAAAAAAATTTTAGTCCATGGGAGTATTTATACTGCCTCCTTCTACATCAAAATTCATCAGATCCTGGTTATTTGTGAGCTTGAAGGTGTGTAATATCTACCAGTGTGCTTTGTGAAGTGCTCAGGAGTTGATTTAGCAAGGGAAGAACAATATCCAAATTATTTTGACCTACATGACTCTGAATAGTATGAAAGCATCAAAGTGTAAAATGCTTCTGCACCTTTAGCAGGACAAAATCCCTCCAAAGTAGTGACAGAATCTTCAGCAAATATGCTTGAAACACTTACAGAAGAAAAACAAATTGCACTCAAAAAGATTTTGCTGAACTTTAAAATATTCTTGAAAAGATCCCAACAATTGTGGGTTTTGTGTGCCTCTGAATGTGTTAAGCTCTGTAGTGGTCCTTGGAGAGACAGTATGTGTCCCATATTTAGCCCCAACCATATTTGGCCCATGATCTGTACTATTAGAGAACTTGTATATTCTGTGAGAAATGGGACTTCCAAAAAGCACAGGTGTCAGCAGTTTCCATGATGTCTTCAGGGCCCCCTGGTTCTTCTGAGAACAGCTGTAAATTTCAAATACTGTAAATCCCTCTACTTAAAAATTCCTCAGGAACTAAAATGACACCCAGGAATGAAAATGCAGGATTGAGGAACAAGCCATTTACAGCATACATAAACTCCTGAAGAGGAAAAGCTGCCATGTTTCTCCACATTCACACAGTTTTTTTATATGGTTTTGCTTTTTCTGTTCTTTTTCCAATGAGGAAACAACTCCTGTAATCCCTCTATTGGTGGAAGTGTTAACGTAAACCTTCAGGGATTAACTCCTCCCACAAGATAAACTTCTGCAGGTGCTGGTTTGTTTTGTTTCTGGTGGGTTTTTTTTGTTGTTTTTTTTTTTTTTTTTAAAATCTTGAAAGCAGATTTAATTTGATATCTAGAATTCAAGTAATTGCACTGGGCTGAAGTTAGGAAACCTAGGGCCAAAATGTCAGGTAGAGACACAGATAATTTCATAGTGTCTGAGGTTTTTTTTTGTCCTGAGTGCTACTCTGACACAATACTACGATATGGGTTAATATGTGGTCTTTCCAAAGTGCTTTTAAGTTTTACTGGATGCTCTTCTGGTTCTCCTCTTATTACTTAATTCTTAGTCTGCTCTGATTAGTTCTGGGAGCAGCTGGCTTTCATGCACCTCAGCTCAGAATACAAAAGAAAGATAAAATTAAGTATTGAACCATGAAGATTTCATTCTATTTATCAAATAAGCAGTGAGAACTTCTTGTCTTGCATCTAAAACAGCTGGAAATAAATTTTGATTATAAAATACAAACATGTTCTGAGATACTTAGTTCCTAACTAAAGAGAAATAATTTTTCATTCATTTACAAAAATAATCCTTTACTTAAAATCTCTCAGTGGAGATAAGTGCAACCCTTTATTACACAGAAAAAGAAGACATTAAGTATTGGAGGATTGTTCTATAAGAATTGCACGGGTTCTGTGGAGGCAGAGAATCCCCTTATCCTTTAGCTCCCTCATTCTAATTAGATTTTCTATTCCATTGTATAAAACTTATTCAAAAACCAGACTAGATTAGATCATGCAAAAATGTTTGTGTGTATTAAGGTGGATTTGGAAAAAAAAAAAGAGTAGTTCTATTTCCTCTATTGGCACAGTTTAAAATTTTTGTCTTATTAGAAGCTGACATATTACACAGTCTTGAATACAATTAATTGTAAAAGCAGGAAGATTTCTTCCCATATGTAACTTTTGGGATGGGTTTTTATCTATGTTCCTGAATGGTGGCCTTTATCCTCTGAACAACCATCATTGTTTCACCTCTGGGATGTGCACCTGCAGAAGGCTTGCTCTGAAGATGTGTGCCATCTGAAGGGACCTCTGATGATGAAGGTGGGCAGCTTTTAAATGAGAAGAACCAGGACAGTGATCAAGGCATAATTTCCCCAAGGTCTATGACATTGCTTAATACATTAATAATACAGAGTACCTATGCAGAGAAACCAGGAAAAGGAAGTATCACTGAAAGTCCCTTTTTTTTTTTTTTTTTTTTTTTCCCTTAAGGATGAAGTGAATTTGAAATGGTAAGAGGAAGGAGGAAAAGAAGTGCTAGGTTATTATTGTATTCATGATAAAAGGGTTGTCTGCTCGGGGTGATGATTGGTCATTCCTCATCATTGGGAGTCTTGTTTGTATGACTTGAAATGGGTGTACCTGCTAAAGGTACTCTGTGACCCTGAGTGGTGTTCCTCATGCAACAGTGGAGTAATAAGGCAGATGTCTGAGGGGTTCATTTCACCTGACATCCCTAAGTGGCCTAGCTTTGCAAAGTGGTAAAAGCAGCCCTGGAGAGCCATTCATGGTTCATTAGCTATGCCAAAAGGGAGTGGCTCCTGTGAAGTCTGCTCTGAGTAATTTGAAGGTTTGTCTGGGTCAAATCAAAAGCAAATCTAGCCTAGCCTTGTAATTTGGATGGTTGCTGATGGTGGAAGCCAGCAGAAGAGCACAAGAATGGATCAAAGATATCATGGTACTCTTCAGAATGATCTTCTATATCCAATGATTTGTGCTTCCAGTTCTGCTCCTGATAGTGGTGGTGTCGTTAATCAATTTATTCACCCTGAATTTGTCCCACTCTCATGGAATGTCTGTAAAATATTAGCAACTGTAGCATCCTGGACAACAGTTTTCACAGCTCACAGGGTGAAGAATTATCCAGCACATTACTGGTACCCACAAAGAGGCTTCTCCTCTGTGGCCAGTAAAAAGGAATAGTGAAAAGCAATAGACAGAAATAGTGATGAAACAATACATTGTGAATAAAATGTAATTCAAGAGGACAGCAGACTCTGCCTGCCAGAAACCTAATGACTACCGTTTCATCAACCTTCCAAAATAATGTAAGTTATTTGAAATGCATCCTAAGAGCCACTCACTGTGGAATCTGAGTTAGAAGTTCAGTAGTACCTGAGGTAGGGCTGTCTCCATACCCTGTTTGTAACTTGTTTTTCACTAGGATTTCTCAATTACTTGTAACATCAGTCCTTACATCTGGTTACTTTGCATACACCTCTCATGGGTTTTATCTCTTATGATGTATAATCTATTTCAGTAACAAAATGGTGCATTTTGTCACAGTCATCACAAAGATAATTTCTTAAATCTCAGGCAGTTCTTATATCCACTCATAGAGTTTGCAAAGGAAGGAGGATGCTAAGAGCTGCTGTTATTCCTGACTGCAAGAGTTTCATGCTATATAAGCCACTGTCTTGCACCTCTTTCTTTACAAAGAAAATATTAATTGATTCTCTTATCTAAATTGATGGCTGGGTATGAAAACTTACTTTGTAGTGTAGGAAGTACTTAGTGTCACAGATACAGTTAAATAGCAACAGTAACTGTGTTGGCCTTAAGATATGGACTACCCATGTTTGCGCAGGAACTTGTGTGCTGTAGCAGGTGCCTATCAGAGTAGGATTCTGGTACTTGAAAGAGGTCTCCAGGTGCTATCACTTCCAAATGATAATGTGGTTAATTTAAGACAATATTGTGTTATTTGTCCTGATACCAGGTTGGGTTTTTTTTCCAAGCGCTTTTTTTTTTGTTGTTTAAACAGACAGATGCATTCACATAGTTATTACAGTTTCCTATACTGTCCTGTAATTTGCTTTTCATGTACACCAAAATATACTGCTTTTCCTGTAAAGTAAAATGGATGTGTTTTCATGTAGAAATGAATCAGTTCAGCTTGGGAGAGTCTTAAAATTGTTCAGATGAGTGGTTCTGCTTAACTCCTCTTTCATTAGCTGTTGCATCCTAAGTTGTGATGCCAGTTGAAAAGACTGATATTCATGCAGGAGTGTACATACAAGGTCTCCTGAGAATTTAATTTTTGCAGAATTCTAACCTACATCAGAGCTGAGCATTTGCTTAAAAGTAGCCTGGCAATGCCCCATAAGAACCTTTGGGCATCTGACCTGAACCTGCAAGAGATGCCTAAGAGGAATCTTAGGAGATTTGTTTTTGGAGAGGAAGAATAAAGGTACACAAAACCTTGTACCTCAGGGAGAAGGCCTGAGTAAAACCTGGGCTGAGCAGGACTATCTGGAGATCTGCCCATGCAGGGATTTGATGGGGTTTGCAGGTAAAGCATGTTACTGTGACTGTGGTAAAACTCTGCTGGAAGCACATGCTGGGAATCGATGCATTTCTGCAGGCAGGGTACAAGGTGCAGGGAGCACTTAATCCCTGCTGTAGAAAGGTTTCAGATACTTCCAATAACAACAGTTCTTTAAATAGGAGTGCTGGCATGCAATCAGCAAATGAGTGTCCTTGCTGAGGACTGGAAGGACATGTTTACTGGGTGAAGTTCAGCCACTGGGTGTTTCCAAGTTCTGAACTGCTGGAGCTGACTGCTGGGAAGTCAAATAGTGTCCCTGTGAGTGTGGAGGTGGAGGACACAGTGTCACTGCTGGCATGCTTGAGCTCTGAGCACTTTAAGCTCCCACCAAGAGCTGTAGAGGGCTTTTTGCTATGGTTGTTTGGTCTGTTCAGCTCCTGTGCCCACAACCATTGTTAAACCCACAGAGCTCCTTTTGCCAAGGTTGTCCTGACATTGTTTCTCACCACTGCTGGTGCTGCCAGACAACCTGCTGCACACAGCTATGTGTTTACCTACTTGCTGTGAAAGTTCAGCGTTGCACTTGTGCCAACATAAAGAGCCTGCCTGGGTAAACTTCTGCCTGCCACTTAACGCTTGAGCAAGGTTTTCTGTGAACCCAAGGAAATATACATGCTAAGACATATTGCTGTGTTTTTGAAAGATATTTTGGTTCAGAGGAAGCCTTGGCAGATACAAAAGTTAACATCGCTGCTGGGCTGTGGACAAGAAAATGAGGTGGGTACTGTTCAGCAGCTAAGGTAAATATGGAGGTGCAGCAACCAATATTTTGTATTTTAAACAATATAAGCATTACAGATGATGTGAACCTGATTTCAGGCTATTCACATGCTGGAGAGGGGCTCTGCTCTCTCCCTCCTTCTTAGTCCTTTTCCCAGTATGTTTTTTTGTGATAAGAGGATGATAATTCCTTTCCTTTCTACCTCCATTTTTGCTTTTCTTAATACTCTTTTAACTCCTGTTTCTTGCTGTGAGACACCTAAGGTGGTTTGGGTTTCTTTACCTCCTAATTTGTGTTTCATATGCTATATTTGATGGGAAGTGGGAGTTTTGAAGGCTGCAAGAAAACATTCTAAAGGGTTGGCACTCTCTTAAGTTAATTTTGTGAAGAAGTTACGTGGCGTGTAGTGATTGCTGAATGCTGCCTTCTCCCTTGCTGATTTGAACTCCATGCTAGTTCACCAAAATCCTACTGTATTAAATGGAAACAATAGAGGAACTTTTTGGTGGTCATCAGAGAATGTGACTAAACTCCAGCACATGATGTCTGTTACCTCTCCTAAAGGAAGAGACTCAGTGGACATGCAGTGGGGCAAATCCAGTCTCAGGAGTGAGTAGAGGGTATGGTCTCTACAGTTTTCACCACATAGTTCAGTACCAAAAGCATTGAGAATTTTCTGCTTGCATTTTTTTTTTTCTCTGTTGCTCAGCAACTCTGAAGAAAATGCCTTGAGCATTTTTCAGCATATCTTATATCTAACAGTACATAGGAAAGACAAGGGACCTTTTTCCAAATGGATTCCTGATCAGCCTCCCTCTTTTTGCTCTATTCCCCATTTTCCTGCTCCTGGGAGTGTTAACAGTAATTAGTATGGAATCTTCATGGAGTACTTTTATTTCAAGTAGCATTTCACAGCAGATGTTTATGGAAGCAGCAATGTTTTGACTTGCAGTTTTAATTATTTGTCACTTCAGCTTGGTTTTACTTGAGCCTGTGTACCTGTGAAGGCTGAACAGAGATCTGTCAGTGTTCACAAAATAGGTGGATCTGGAGAGTCAAAAATGTGCAACTGTAAGGGTGATAAGTCAGCAGGGTAGGTTTTTTTCAGTGGAGATGTCTGACTCGTTGCTTTGGATGGCAAATATACAATTTAAAATTCTTTTACTTATGGCTGAATAACATCTAGTCCCTGAAATAATTACTTCAATATACCTCACTGCAGATTTTTTTAGGAGCTCACCTGAGAATATGACATTTTATTAAATATGGAAAGGGCCCTAAATTACAGTTCTGATGCTGTAATTTAACCTGATACTTTTAACCTGTTATTTCCCTTGGTGTGTCCTTTTCATTCATTTCCTACCCCTTCTCTTTGAAATCTCATTTTTGAGAATTTGGCGTATTTGGTTGAAGATTCATGGATGCCCATTCATGCATTGTCCTCGCATGTGCAGTAAATTTAGTGTGTTCCAGCTGTTTTGGAATTTCTTGTGCAAGGCCCTGACTCAAAATGAGGTCCTGAAAACCTGAGACGGACAAATAGCCTCTCAGTTGGTGATGACTGTGTGATCATTGAAGCTCTAACCTGCCAGACTTGCCCCTTGGTGTGTGCAGTGAAGCCACCAGCAGGTCTCTTCTCCATCCAAGCACAGGACATCTGGGAGATGGGGTCTCTGCGGATAGAAGCAGGACTATTCACCTCCAGAGGGGAATGGAGAAGGGGTACTGCAGAGGCACAAGTCCTGGGGATGAAGAGAGAGAATAAATGGGTGTTAGATGCCAGTCATAACTTTCCCTGTACAAACTGGAGTATAAAGCATTAGTATGTTGATGTCTTAAGAGGTCCACCCATGTTTCAGGGGCTCACCCTTTTGTAAGCTTTGATTACATGCTGGAGAAAAGAGGAAGAAAAAAGAATGAATCATTAAACATGTAAAACTATTAAGCAAGGCTTTAATTTGTAGCAGTGGCTTCTATTCCTGTTATTCCTGTGCCTTCAGCATCTGAAACCTTTTTTTAAAAAAATCTAATTAATGATATCTGCTTCTGACACACATCTGATACTGAAGGTGAGCCCATTGCTGTGCGGAAAGAATGCCGTAATACTGAGCTTGTTTCTGTTGACTGCAGTGCCACCTCAATGGCAGATACCCAATAGCGGGGAGAGAAGGAATAACAGGGAGGAGAGAAAAGCAGTTTGTGTCTGGTGCTGCCTGACTTGCAACTTCAGTGGTGGAGAGAGGCAGGAAGCGCAGTCCTGCCAGCAAGGCTCAGGCTGGCTGAGCAGGGAGGCCAGGCTGTCCCAGCCATGCTGCAGTTGTGCGGCAAAAGCCGCAACCTTGGCAAGCTAAACCAGGCAGAGGCAGAAGGAAATAGAAGATGGTGGCAAAGTCATAGGAGGATGGGTGCTGGGCTGCTGGGAAAGTTTCCAGCAACCCAGCATTACATCCTAGGCAAACCTTTCAAGGTGTTTGCCTCCCAGGCTATGACAAATCCCTTGTATTGGGTCACAAGCTTTGGGAAAAAGCATTTGCTCTGCTGGATCATAAGATGAGGGAGTGACCATGGCTCACGGCTGTGGCTGGTGGGAAGGAACCAGAACCTAGCAGAGCTCCTTTTGGGGTAGACATGCCCTCTGGCTACAAACCCAAATGGGAGGAAGCTGTTGCTCTTCTCAGATGATGTGAGCTACAGCCTGCACTATTGGAGGATGTGGAGTGAGGGCTGGAAATTGCACTTACTCTCTGGAAGCTGCTGGGTCTGCATGGGTGCACAGCCAAAGTGGGGAAAGGTAAAGGCCACCGGCTCATGAGGACTCATAAGGACCTTGATTCCTGGTGTGGGCATGGCTCCACAATGACAAAGCTTGGTTGTTTCACTTCACTTGCTCTCCTGTCACCAGGTTCAAATTAGGGATGTGTGGAGCTGGGTGATGGCTGTAACAGCCCATCCTATTCTATATTTGTATTCCTAAACTAATCCTCATTTCCAGCATGTTGGCTTTGGGTAACTGATTTCTGGTCTCTCACATCTCTTACTTTTGTGTCAGCCTTAATTGCCAGGCCTGTATTAGCTGGTCATTTAGTTTGAACTAACCCAATATTTTTTTTTTCTGCTGACCTTAAAATTACTTTTGTACAGAAGGGTGAGCTAGACTACTCTCCATTCAGTCAGTTTATAGTATAGGCTTTAGTGCAGACCATTAATCTTAACTTGGAGTGTTTGGATGACTTATTTAATATTAGGGAAGGTATCAATATCTACCTATGAACTCTAAGTTAACTGTGAGGGTTTTTTGGTAGCTAACTATTTATGGCCTCCCTAAGAACATGAATTCAGGTTGTGTTTGGAACGGGGAGAAGAATAAGTTATTCAAATCCCAGGACATTTACAGGGGATGACATCAGAAGCTTAGATCACTCTTCCATGGCACTATGAAGATGGCATGTACTATGTATTTTCTTCTCTGGAGCTTTCTTCAGTAGTCAGCAGTGACACAGATAAGTCAACAGCAACAGTGAAATGCAGCAATTTTCTGAGGAAAAGAGCCTATTCTTTTTAAAATAAAAACAGAAAAACAACAAACAAAACAAAGCACATAATGACCACCCCCACCCCCATCTCCCAGCACAAAAGACATACACATACAATAAACCTATTTGAAAGAGTCTGGTTGTAACTGCTGTGGGGGTAAAGTGCAAGATTCAAACCTCTTCCTCTTCGCTAAGGAGAACAAACCCACATATCAACATGTAACAGGGAAAATCTCAGGGAAATGCTATGCCTTTTGTCTCATTTTTCTTGCCACAGTAGCAAGTTTTTGTTTTGTTGAAGAAGCAGGATAATTTGTGGAGTATCAGCTCATTGTTAGCAGGCAACTTCTCAGAGTTAGTTGTAAGCTAACAGCATTTTGAAGGAATCTCTTGTTTGGAGGTGTATTTCTCAGCCCTGTGAGAGTAGCTGCAGCTGTGACTCCAGCAGTCTCCTTTGGCCATGAGGTATGTTATGGGATCAGTTCTGAAGGGTTTGTAGTCCTTGCTACTGACTGTACATGGAAATCGTAATTTGAGTAATACCAGTCATTCTGTTTTACTGTATGTAAATACAGTGTTTGAAATGAGCAAGGGAAAGCAAACAACTAACTGATGTCTGCATGCTTCTGTCCGACAGTCTTCCACTTCATTCTGGGGGTGCCACTTGTGAATTTTCTTACTTGATTTTCTTTTTAAGTGTCCCTGTTCCACTGGCAGAAACAAAAGGCCTTGGATCTTCTTCTTGTGGGAGTGAAATCTGTTGTTTGTTCTTTGAATAGGGATTCCCCAGACAGTTTAAATAGAAAACCAAAAAATTCCCTGAATCAAAGATAAAAAACTCACCTCTCCAAAAACATGCCTGAAATCTCTGGCCTTCTTTTAAACTGTGAATCCTGCTGTACAGATGCCTGCTGTTCCTGAACGTTGGGGCTAAAATGAAACATACCTTGTTCTCTCTCTATGATTGTGTTCAGCACACGTTAAGGGAGTTAGAGGGGCGGTATTTTGGCACAGGCACCCCAAACTCTAATACATGCACACACGCTGCCTGATGTTTCATTTCAGGTTATAAACTGGATTACAACATGCCTTCACCCTGTGGGCATTGTCCAGGGAAACCAGGCTAGATCTGCATGAAATGATCTGGCTAAATGATCACCAAGTGGAAAGTAAAGGATGTGTGCAGAATTTGTATTTTTAACAGGAATTTAGATTACATTTCTACAGTAACACTAAATGATTAATAATACTATTTAACTCATCAATTCAAGAATGAAATTAATATTATATTCTGGAAACCATGCTTAAAGAGCTTGGGACAGCATTTTGCACTTCTAAAATAGGTATATCTGTCCTAATTAAGTCAGGGTAGTAAAGAGAGTATTTAAGCTCCACACGTTTTCTTCTTTATGCAAATGGAGCTTTATGTTCTTTTATTTGTGGGAAGCTTTGTTAGCCTCAGCTGAAATACTTGCATACGATTTGTTTTTTTCAAAAGAAAAGATACACTGTATTTAGAGATGCAAACACTACCTTGTTTGCAAAACCCACCAGCTGTTATACTGGAAGACAAAGCTAATTCTATGTTGCTTTACTTCAGTGGTGTCTGTGTATTCATAAACATCTTTTTAAAAATCTTCTTTGCATAGCTGAAAAATAGCAGGTACCAATTTTTTCTTTTTTAATTTCTTTGGTAACAGCCTAGTAAAATCAGAGTTGATTTGTGAATTTTAAA
The DNA here is from genome assembly GCF_001522545.3 of Parus major. NCBI lineage: Eukaryota > Metazoa > Chordata > Aves > Passeriformes > Paridae > Parus > Parus major. The sequence continues at coordinate 26,509,697 of NC_031771.1, forward strand.
AAAAAATTAGATTAATTATGATAATCACCTTTGCGTTAATGTTTATGGAAAAGTTGAACAGTCTGCTAGCCTTGATTCTCAAATTCCTTTAATATGAGTTTGCTGATTGCTGCCTTGAATATTTGACTTGAGATTGAGTCAGGTCAGATATATGGCTCTGTAGTAGACGAAGCTGCTGCTGGTTTGTGTGTCAGTAGCACAGTTTTCCGGAGAGGCTCTTTGCTTCTGCTTTAAACATCTGGAGAGAGAACAAAGAGTGCTTGTGGGGTCTTTTGTTGCTTCTGAAAGTTGGAGCAGGGAAGAATTACGTTCCTAGAAATACCCAGAATCCCAGAAAAATCCGAGTGGAATCATTAAGTGTTAAACTTTATCTTCTTTATAAACGAAAGTGCTTTCATTTTATCTCTGGCTGCTCTCCTGGTAATGGGTGTTACGTAATATTTACTCTCTCCTTGGGAGTTAAATCCTTTTTCCGATTTGTCAGTAATATTTGCATATGTATTTCTTAGCTGCATTGACATGCCAGATGCACAGTGGTAGCTGTCTCCGCCTGCTAATCCTGTAATAACATTCTGGTGACCAAATTCAATGGCCCTGCGCGGAGCCTCGGAACAGCTGATTGCTGAGTAGGGAGGAAAAAAAAATAACCCAGCGAATCTGGTTGCAGCTCTCTGCTGCATCCCCATCCCACAATCCCTTGCACCATTTGCTGCAGTCTTTCTACACAGGCTGAGTGAGAAAAGGATGTGCTAAATAAAGATTGATTGGTTTGAATCCTGAGGGGGTCTCCCACTTGTAAATGACCCAGGGAGAAAAAAAAAATTCATGACGACTTTACTGGGCCTCCTCTTATTCTTCCATTTTTCTTTCCACCTGTCCTCTTCATGGAATGGAGTGTCATTCCTTAGAGCACAAAATCTCTTGTGCCTCTAATAATGATTGTGCTGTGATAGGGTTTCCTTAACAGTTTCATGAGTGAGGCTTGAAATATTAACAGATGATGGTTTGTTCGTTTGGATTACTGCGGAACTGCAGCTCCGTCCCTGCAAGGATTTTATCCTCAGCACTGCACTGATTAAGCTATTTTTCTACAAAGATGGGTAGGTCTGAAATGCTCAAGTTTGCTCAGTGTTATTCCTGGTGACTGCTGCTGGGTTGCTCCTGTTTTGGCCCCTGATCGTTCATTACATTTCTGCATGCTGTAAGAATGAAGAGGGTTGCTGTGTTTTAAACAAGGCAGTAAGCTGATTGCAAGAGTGGGAGAGAAAGGAATGCAAATTTAGCTTATCAAGCCTTTTACACAAGTGGACTGTGTGGCGGTTCTGATTTGCTCAGTGTGTTCTGTCTTGGCTGATCTGGGGGCTGCTGCTGGAAATGGCTTGAATTTGTTCTTTATTCCTACAGACTGTGGACAGGTGATGTATCTGTTTACGGACTTTTAAGCCTCAGCTCTCCCAGTCCTTGAAGCAACATTATTGAGGTTCCCCACCCTTTCTTATGGCTCTGGAGGCCTAACTGTTCCTTTGGAAAGGTTGCCATTGGAAACCTATTCATTCATAGTACATGAATAGACCCTCTAGGTTGTGAATGCCATTGATAAGAGGAGGATGAATAAGCTGCAAGCAATTTGTTCTCCTCAGGCTGTACTTTCAGGCTAGTTGCAGCTCTGGCTGGGTGGGTTTCAGAGACAGCAGTATATCAGTAACACGGAATTCTACTCTTTTAGGAATAAAAACCTATGAAGTGAACAGTTACTTGATTCCCCAATGTCTTTTCTCGGCTGGGAAACTAATAGAGAATTTTCAGGAGTTCCAGAGCTCGTTTGAGGATACCTGTAAAAAGGGTGCATTTTTCTATTACATGTCTCTACCTGAAACAACTCTTCTGGAACTGTTATTTGCTATACCTAATGTGATTTTTTTTCTTTCCCCCCTTTTCCAGTGCTATAGGAAGTTCCTTTCATATGGGTGGGGCCGCACCCTGGCTTTCCTGAAGGCATGCATGCATAGCGGGGCAAAGCTTTCCACTAGCTTAGAGAGCCATTGTTTTCTCCTCTCTGCTGTCTAGTATATTTTAAATGAAAATCGTATCTGCAAGCAGGAGGAAAAAGACTACTGCTGTTTCTGGGGTGGCTGCGAAAATAGAGATTCTTGAGCCTCAAAAGGGCGACAAAGGGAGTACATTTCAGAACCCTTTACTGCACTTGCTTTAGCGAACCTGAATTTGGTTTTGAGTGTGTGTTACAGATAAATGGGTGGGGGTTTATGTCTTGTTTGGTGCAACGTTTCTTAGTCCTTTAGCTTTGCATGTCTAAATTACCAAGTGTAACTACATGGAGAAGGGATAGCCCTGTTTTCAAAGCTCATGCTTCAGATGCTCTATTTTGATTGTGAGACAAAATGAACCTTTGAAAAGCACTCTGGCAGGTTTTGAGATCAGAAGAGGCTACTTAAAAAAAAAAAAAAAAGAACATTTTTCTTGTAAAAGTTGTGTTACTTTGCAAATTCTCCCACTGCTAATACATTAAAAACTTACGTTGCTGCAATCATTCCAGTAAATCAGAAAAAATACTGTGTGGTGAAATTAAAAAACATTGTCTAAAATCTCCAGATTTTCTTCAAGTAGTCATTGATTGTACAGTTTCTTTCATTGAGTAAATGGGAAAAATCATCCTTCTCATAGTTTCATCACATTCATCAAGATTACATCAAAGGTGGAGTTGCCTTAGAGAGTCTGCAGAATCCTGCAAATCCCATACTTAAAAGGTTTTTTTAAAGGGACCTTTTGTGTAAGAAGTTGTTGTACCAGGTAGTGACCAAAACTTGAAATCAGATCAAATTCTATTTCCAGGTGCATTAAATCTGATTTATGTGAGCACAGGGGATAAATGACAGTCATGGCCTGCTGCATTTCAGACAAAACACAGAATATTAAAAGCACTTATTTCTGAATCATTAATGGTTTCTTTCATTGACAAAGCTTAAAGCGTGAGCATTTGAAAAATAAAGTGGCTGGCATGAGATTTGTGTATGAAATGCTAGGAATTACTTGATTTTGCAATGACATTGGGGGAATGTGAAAAACTAAGATGAGAAACAGGTTAAATCAATATTTCTTTTTTTCAGCCAGCAGCAGATTTTCTTTTCTAAGCACTATTTGCTGCCGTAGCTTTGTTTGATAAGGGAAAGATGAAATACAGAAAATACCTGGTTGCTAGAGAACTTTCTTCTGTTAAATGACAGGGAGCATTCACTGGAGACCAGTTCTTTCATATCTTAAGTACAGCTTTTTCCAGTATAACAAAACAGTAACAGTTTATAACAAAAAAATTACACATGTTTGTGTGTCCAATTTGGAAACCATGCTTTTGATAAGAAATCTTCCTGCTTCTGATTATCTTCCCTGATCTGTTTGGGTCCCTGCCCCTAAAATTTGGGGAGGGAGAGTGGGAGGCAAACACAGCTGTGTAAGTGGTGAAATGAATTTTCCTTTTGAAACATGTTCTGCATATTATGCTGCCAAGTGTATGAGTATGTTAATGGGTATTTGATTGTCTTTCTACTCCGTTTTGTAAAAGCCAGATATTTTGGTTTCATTTCTTGTAAAGCCACCTTTAACTCAGGCTTTTTAAAAGTAACATGGTTTGCTAATTGATCTCCTAAGGTTTAATCTGGGTGATTTATGGCATTTAAATAGGAAAAAATAATTTGAGTTGATGTAATACTCACATTTTAACTTACTATGGGGAAAGAAATTTTTAAAAAAATCTTTAAAAATATTAAAAAGACATGCAAATATCATCAATCCTGAAATCATGCATTTTTGGGTCATGAACAAACATGATATTTTTATGAGTATTAGAGCACTTTTTATCATTGCAGTTTCCCCTTCCTTAGGAAAAAAGGAAACAAAAGGGTCTGCCATAAGCGTTTTTCATCTAATTAAATGTCAGTTACTGCTGTTGGGTATTTGAACTGTGAATAACTTTATGCTGCTCTGTTTGCTGACACAGAGGCGATGCCCCAGGAACCTGTTATCAGGGAAGCCAGCACAGCTGACTTACGGTCCATAATCACTGTCATTACCCTAGAAACAGCCCCTTGCTCAGTGTAGTAAGTAAAACATACCGCTATGGCTAAGTGCACAGCTCAGGGAGAGCAGCATGGGTTCAGCTCTGACAGACTAGTGTGCCATTCATTGAAGCACAGGAAGAAGACCTAATGTAACACTGACAATAAAATGCTACACAGGTCACGCAAATAATTATGGAATTGAGTGACCTTTAAGCATGATCACCAGAGGGCTTGTTGTTTCTGTCTTGGAAAGCCTGAACGGCCCTCAAGCTAGATCTCAAATTGTCTGAAATGGGTGACTAAAAAGGGGTGGAAATTGTTTAGGAAGAAGTTAGACCCCTCAGGAGTGTACCTGCAGAGAAGAAGCCCAGCTGGGCTGGCAGCTCGTGGTTCTGCTGTGGGTGTGGGAGGTCTGGCAGAGCTCAGTGCTGCGACAGTCGCGCCTGCGCCTCCTGGCACCTCAGCCTGCTAGAAATGCTGATGGAGAGGCGTTCCTGCTGGGCCACCCTGCCAGGGACTCTGCTTGCCAGGTTTTCCTAAATTATTTTAGCAGGCAGTTTACTTCTTTCTGTGGTTGCTTCCTTCCTTTTCCTTCTGTCTTCTCTTTTCACAATTTATTCTGTTGGCTATAATCTGTATCTCCAGCTGAAAAGAACCTACGTTTTTCTCTCCTGTGCCTTGTTCCAGGACAGGAGGCGTTCCAAGCCTGCTGCCATCTCTTTAACCTGCGATTTTAATTCTAACAGTTAGTAGACTTTTTTCTTAGCTTTTTATTTCATGCTTTATATGCCAGATTGTGAAGAATCCTCAATCCTAGAAACACGATTCTTACTACTAGTTCTGCCTAGAATGACATTTTTATTGCATTTATTATTTGGATGAACTTCATGTATTCTTCACCCTACCATTGCTGATTCTCAGTGGCTATCATTTGTCTCTCCTTTGCTTTGTTTTTTTTATCATGAGGATTTTCATTTTGCCTACCTCATCCCTATTAGTGATGCAGAATTTAAGCATTCCCTTCCCAGGGGCTGGCTGGTTCTGGAGCTTCCTTCTTGGGGGCTTCCTGGAGTCAAAATGTACCCTAGTTTTGGCAATACTGGCACTAAAAAGGGGGAAAAAATTGTTAGATGAACCATTTTCAAACTCTGTCTGTGATGCAGCCATTTGACTGGCTGGTGCAGTTCCAGTTTGAGCATTTTGCCAGCGGTACTGTAGATGTAAGAAATCCGATGTTTGTTAGCACTGGCTGAACCTATTGGCGCGAGAATGTTTTTATCATGGGTTTTCTTTAAAACCAGACAGTCCTGTAACTCTTTCAGTCCAGAGGCAGCATGCCTTTCCAGAATGCTCAGACAGAAGTGTTGTAGATGTTGCTGACTGTTCCCCTGGCTCTCATCAGTGATAAACCATTTTTGAAGTTTAATTCTTTCTTGTTTTGGTTTTATATGGAAATATGAATTCCTGCATCAGGATAAAACATGAATGGATTAGTCAATGATTTTGTTATTTCATGGAGTTTATAAGCCATTTTTCTTCTTTTCTTCTTTTCCCCTCCCCACTCCAGCAGCGTGCAGGGTAGAAGGGAACAGGACCCATATGTCAGTGGTCTAGGATGGCCAGTGAAGGCTCCAACATCCCAAGTCCTGTGGTCCGTCAGATTGACAAGCAGTTTCTGATTTGCAGCATATGCCTGGACCGTTACAAGAACCCCAAAGTGCTTCCCTGCCTGCACACTTTCTGTGAGAGGTAAGTCCTTTCCTCATGCTGCTAACTCAGCATTTGTGTCGTGCTGCAAGCACAGGACAAGGCATCCTTTAGTGGACAGGGACTTTTCCCTTTACTTGTATATGTTATGTTAAGGCATGATAAAGTCTGGCAAGGCTGGGGAGGCAGGGATGTAGAAAAACACATTTGTGGCAGGCAGGAAGGAAGAGACAGCAGTGGCATATTTGGAATATATTCCCTTTATGCAAGAGTAAACAAAAAGTAAATCCAATTAAACTAATGAATACGGTTACTACAGTGTGAAAGGTGATGATAGCCAGAATTTGGACCTCAAATTAATTGCCTCAAATTTATTTTGATTATTATATAATTAGAAACAATGAAAAAATTCTTAGTTGATTTACTAAGCCAGTAAGTAATTATCCCATCCTTTAATGTTAAAGGGTTAGGCATGATATATACATTATTAATAACCTGAGATTAAATGTCTTTGTTATTCTGCATTTTGGTTGACTGAAGTGGGAAAACTCTGCCAAGAGATGTGATAAACCAGCAACCTGCCTTTTACTGTATTCGGCTGAATGAACTGAATATGCATAATGATACCTTAATGTTGCATTATCTATCAAATTGTGGAGAAAATAGAGCACCTGCAGAAAAGTGAGCTGAAGAATTAGTGGTTAGAGCTTAATCTGATGATGGGATGCAACTCTGGATTGTATATTGAATGGCAGGAGAATTTTTATAAATGGTATGTGGCATGAACACTTATTTAATTTAGGAGATTTCCACCTCTTAGCAAGAATCGTGGTGTGAATCTCTAACTTTGCACAGGGTGAAAGAAAAACAATGGATTTCTGCCCGTGTCAGATGAACTGGTCTTTCGTGGGAGAATAGGAAATCCCAGTATTGAAAAAGGCAGCACTGAAACTCTTACTGGAGTCAGTGAGACGAGATTTTCACCATCGTGTGTTAAGTTTCCTGACTTCTGCTCATGTGTAACACCTAAGGTTACCCTGTAATCCTCTTTGGCTGGTTATGGAGAGAGGCTGGAAGAACTCTTCCAGTGTAGTGCTGATGTGCAAAGCCTAAGTTCCCCTTTCATGGAGCCCTTACTGAGGGGTCAGGAAGAGGGCTGCCAGGGGCAGATCAAGAGTGGTGCAACCAAAACCCTTGGAAAAGGATAAGAGCTGTGGAGTTGTGTGAGGTCACACTTTCTCAGCTGGCATCCCATGAGGAATTTGGTGTAGCACTGCTCCCCTTAAGAACTGCGTTCTGCAAAGCTTCTTCTGCTTACAGGACCATACTGAATATGGTATATTGCATGCAACTATAAGTTGCATGCCCAGCCAGGTGTTAACTTCAATTTCAGGGCCAAAAGTGGAATTAAGTCTCACCTAGGCCAGCCTGCTGTATATTGTGTGTATTGTTGATTGCTGAACTTTTGTGTCAGATTTATTCTCTGTGAAATTAATTTTTTTGTATAAACCCCAACACTGCCCCCTCCCCCTCAATCAAACGCAAACAAAATTTTCCTCCAAAACTCCCCTTAACATAAATGTGATAACCCAGCAGGTAGTTCCCTGTGTTGTAAAGAAAGCTCTGTTGACTTTGGCTATCTGCCAAATAACTTTCCAAATTGAAATAAATGAAAAAGTTTCCTTTGGTTTTATTGGGACCATGTTTTACCTCTGAAGCACTAAACCCACAAACACAAGTTATTAAAGGAGATTCTGTTGGAAAGACAAGGGTCAAGCACTGGTTAGTCAGTTAAAGGCACAGGCTTAAATGCTTGATGCAACTTCATGTCAGTCAGACTTTATCTGATTGTTTAGAATTTTTACTGTCCTGTGAGCAGGATGCAGTAGGGGTCTGAAAGCATGATCAACTGCATTAATATCTCAAAAAAAAGGCATATAACTCTTTTAATGAAGTCTGCTTATTGAACCTTTTTTTTCATGTGGCAGAGTAAAAAAAAGGTTTAAAAGAAAAAAATATTACCATAACAACTTTAGCTCAGAAGCCTGTTTGATGTACTATTCCTTTTATAAGTAGGGGTAGCTCTATTTCAAACTAGCTCTTTAACTGATGAATGGGTTTTTTTTCCTTCTTTGATGATGCTTTTCCTTTCTTTCTCCTTCCACCTTCCTTCCCCATAGGTGTTTACAGAATTACATTCCAGCCCATAGCTTAACCCTTTCTTGCCCTGTGTGTCGCCAGACCTCCATTCTGCCAGAGAAGGGGGTTTCTGCACTCCAGAACAACTTCTTTATTACCAACCTGATGGATGTCCTGCAGCGAACGCCGGACAACAGCATTGAGGAGTCCTCCATCTTGGAGACTGTCACTGCTGTTGCTGCAGGCAAACCGCTCTCCTGCCCCAATCATGATGGAAATGTAAGTGAGACGGCCTCCTGTGCTGTTTGCAGGTATTGATATGTGCTGACTTGTCTGGGTTTCATGGGTGTCTTTTCCTAAAGAGAAAGCAGGGCAAGTGGAATCACTCTATTTCTTTGATTTTATAATACATCAGCAAAAGACAAGTGATTCTTCAAATTAACTCAAATGCTCTTAGTGGAGTAGTGAAGTAGTCAGGATATTATTTTATCTTACCAGTCATCTGGGATGATGCTGTCTTTTGGCACATTTGGTCAGAGTTATTGTCTTTTAAAGGCACAAGTACTGGACCTTGTGCCTTTACTTCTTTGGGTTGGGTTTCCTTAGCCCTTGTGCTTGTAGCATCAACTGTTGCTGTGGGTACCCATGTGTTTGTCAGGCAATATGTGACAAGGACCTTATGAGTTTAAATGACCTGGTACTGCACTGGGGCAGTACCAAAAGATATGTGAACATATTAACGCACAGCCAAATAAAAGTGAGTCTTAGCTTAGGATGCTTTGGATCATCATAGGCTAGAAACAGAGAGCTGCTGTTTATCTGCAGTGTTTTGTAGATCTCTCATATCAGTTCTTCAAGGTTGCTTCGTTTTTCCCTCCACCTACTCTTTTTACCTAGCATGTCCCCACACACATCCTCAAATAATATCAGTATATTCATTGGCAAGTACCCCCAACTGTTAATATTGTTGTTAATGAGCTAACATTCGCAGATTACTGCGAGAACAGCTCTAACTCTGCTTACTTCACAATTTTCAGTGTTAACCTGTGCAACTTCCCGATAGGCATATGAGCTCCTGACCTGTAGCTAAGCTATTGCAAACATGTAAATAGAGACCACAAAACTCAGCAATGCTGTGTTGTAAACTGAATGTTGTGCTTCTGTGCAAGCCAAGAAACATATATCAGTAGTTTAAGACAACTTTCTGGGGACTCGGTGTTATTTGATACTTAGTGCAGGTACTTTGGTTGTGTGGGAGTAATTCACCTGATAGGTAGTGATTACTGTAATAGAGGAAAAGCTCAGTTCCTTCTCTGTTGGAGTTAGGTGGACTTGTAGAACTGATGTTGCACACTGATTAATGAATAACTGGTGTAACTTTTTTTAATGTGTACTATGCCTGTGTGTGTGTGTAGTGGTTACTGATTAATGCATTCCTATTTTTTGTTTGCATTTTATTTGCTGTCTTTAAAATGAATCATAGTTCTTTTCTGACAGCCATTCTGATAGGAGCTATTTGATTGTGAAATGCAGAAAAATGTCAAAATTAAGGTATTATTTATTTTGTATTTTAAATTATCAGCTGGTTATTCTTTGGGTATGTTTAAAAAAGCCTGGCTTGTCTACAATCAAGAATATGCCACCTTATACCTCTCTGAGAACTCCTTTATAGGGAAAGGTGCATTTGTAAACCCTCTAAACTTACTTGGATTGCCTTGAAACGTAGCATGCCATTTAGGATTCTGAGTGGTGTGTAATGGGAACATCCTCTTGCTTCAGTAAATATCTGGGAGGGTTGGGGATAGCCTGAGGATGACTCCAATTTAAAGCTTTGTGAAGCTAAGAAATGAAAAGCTAAGTGCACACATTAGTCCTTGAGATGGGAGGAACTGAGGTAAGACTTGTGGAGAACTGCTTGAGGCTGCACAGGTGGGTCAAGGACAAGGTGCTGGGCACCTTAGGCCTCACTGAGGAAATGGGATTATGCTGGCTTCACAGGTTCAGGACACACAAGCACTGTGTGGCAAGTAAGTTAGATACTAGAAAATAGCTAAAAAAATCTTCATCCAGAATATCTTCCCTGGAATGTGCTTACCAAGGAAGTGGTCACAGCACCAAACCTGCCAGAGTTCAAGAAGGATTTGCACAATGTTTTTAGGCACATGGTGTGAATCACGGGGTGGTCCTTGGCAGGGCCAGGAGTTGGACTTTGATGATCCATGTAGGTCCCTTCCAGCTCAGGGTATTCTATGATTCTAAGTGCCTGGCTGCTAGTAACTTTACTGAGGTCTTCAAGAAGTGAAAAAGGATTGAGCTGGCAGCTGGAGGAGAATGTCAGAACCAGCAATCATTCTGCATTAAATCCATTAATTAATTTTTACATACTGCTTGGGGCAGGATCAGACCCATTGTATTTTTACTATTTGCATCAAATATATTTCTTTCAAATATTATCAGTTTTTCTTCATATTAGCTTGGAAACAAGTTTCTGTTTAAACAAGTTTTTTCAATCGTTTCAGCCATCCTGGATTTAAAGCTCTCTGATTAAAATGAGATAGAAACTTGCATGAGATAGAAAGATGCAGAGATACTTTCTCATTTGCTTGTTTGTCTGCTTGTAACATAGCCTTCCTCAGGCCATGTAGATTAGATACTTTCACTTCCCAGCTGGTCCCCTATTCCCATCACTCATGTTTTTCATGTGTGTATGTTTACTTTATTCCTTCTGTGCACATCCTCCCAATCCTCTGCTGTGGCATCTTTGTTGTGTGTGTTCTTATGAAGAATGAAACTTAGCTTGTAGTATCTTAATACAAAAGATGGTTACCTGTGCCTGAACTATAAAAAAGTGAGAACAAGTGTATGTTCTTGTTAAATCAGTGTAATAGGACACATATGGAACTTTTGAACCTACTAGAAGATTCTTATCTCCCACCTATATATTAAAATAAGATTGGCTTTATTCTCAGCTATGAAACATCTGCAGCTCTTGTGTATAAAAGCATTCTGGATTGGAAGCATTCATCCACAATCATATAAGGGCAGGTACAGAAGCCAGGGCAGGGAAGGCTATTTCTAATTGTAAAATTCTAACTCCACTGTATCTAATGAGTGGGTAGCCTCTGAAATGTCTGTACTTGGGTTTTGTTTGAATTTGAACTGAAAACCAGTTCAGAGTGGAGGTTCCATGTTTTTACAATGTAGAAGGTGGGGCAATGTATTTTCTAACTCTAGAGTGTAATAACAGAGGATACACAGTATTAAATTAAACACTTTTAGCAAGAGAGAATGCCTTATCTCTGACTAGCTTTTTCTCAAAAGATCATAGCATAGCTTGGCAACTTGACAGGCGTAAGATCTTGCTTACAAAAACACTTCCTGAACTTGTGGAGACGTTGCTTACTGCCTGTATGCTTCTCTTAGAAAAATAAAAATTCACTTATCCTTGATACTCTGTTGAAATTACTTCATATCTTACCTTTTAAACCCTTGGGTTTTTTCCTCACCTCTGTATTTCCCACCATGTGACTTACTCCTGTATCCCATTAAAGTGTAATCTGTGGGTAAGGCAAAAGTTGTGACTAGGGAGGGAGAAAAACCCACATGCTAAATTTTATCAGCTATCTCAGAGGTGCCCTCAGGTAATTCAAACTTACATTCTTCTGAAAGCCAAAGCATACAAAACTAAGGTGCACACTAACCCTGGGACAGAGGAATTAAGCATGTGATATGAGGAAGGTGGGTGGCAAAGAGGTGACTTATTCTTTTTCTGTTCTTTTAATTCAAACAAATAGAAAGTAGAGGATTTGCAATGTGATTTTTGATTATTCAAATGTGATTTTAGGGAAGAGGAGCTTGTCATCGGTGAGAGCTTTTTCCTCAAGACCTGAACTTTGAAGGGCTGGAATGCATGTGTCTTGGCTTTGTGAAATCTAGTTCAGAAGTACTTGCATCCTTGATTACGCAGTTTTAAAAGTTTCTGTAAATTCAGTTGAATTGTAGCTGTGATTTCTAGTCAGATCATTGCGGTGAAATACACTGGTCTGGTTTAAGATGGGAATTAGTGGATGGGATTTCAGAACCAGTGGATATTAATTCACATTTCATTACATCTGATGGGAATTTGTCATTGAATTTGGTGGAAATACAGCTGAAGCCAGTGCTGGATGCTACAGTATTTCCTGCCCAAAAGCTGTTTTGAATTTGGAAAGGAGAGGAAAATGTCATTTTCTGAGATGTTTTGTAAGGCAAACCTGTCATAATGAAAAATTTTTTGGGAGTGTCACAAATGTGATACCCATGTTGAGCATGGAGGAGAGAGATAAAAAAACAGTAATACTTGTCTGCCTGTAGTTAGAAATAAGCCTTGCCTGATTAAGAGATGCTAAAAAAATAAATCTTAGGAAATCAGCCTATATAGAGAGTTGAAGCCTGAATTGTATTATTAGGTTTTCCTTCTCCTCCTTCTATGCACAATACAAAAATTATAGTGGGAAATGAAAGCTGCTTCTCCCAAAACATTTTGAATTTCAGGCAAAGACAACTATTTCTATATAGACATACACATTAGATCTTTGTGATCTGTTTACTATTATCATTTGAGCTTCTGTGTTTCCCTGATGCTTGAATAAACAAGAAGAAAGTTGTTTAGGCTGAACAACCTTAATGCCAATCAGATGCTTCCTTTCTTATATATGTGGCTGCAAATATAATGATGTTTATTATGGGGTGGTCAGTAGAAAACATAAATACTAAATTATTCTAATCACTGTATCTAAAGATGAAAATACTGAATAAATAAAGAGCTTGTTGAAATATCTTGAACCTAAGCATTAAATTATTAAGAGGCAGAAAGATGAATTTTGGACATTCATGCAAAATAAACTTTTTTTTTTTGGGGGGGGGGCATATAAGAAGATTTCAGAGTTTCCTAATAAAATATTCTTTCTTTTGGCTGCTTCTGATTGCAAACTTTTGAAGCTTTGAAAAGAACTTAAATCCTAAACTCTGTTTAACTGATATCCTCTATGCACTGTAAGAATGCATCACATCACAGTGCCTACCAAAGTAACTATCAGGCCTCGGAGGATCTACTACAATGAGACTGCTAAATTCACAGTGACTGGAGTAGTGCTCATGAAGGCTGATTTGTTTAGAAGGTCTGCATTTTTTTCCCCCTGCTGCTGATCTATTTGATGTTATACAGGCTATTTGGATCAACTTTTAAATTTTCTCAGCTTACATGAGTGGATGACAAATTACTAAACCCTTGCTGCATGTGAATTCTCTATCTTGTGAACTGAGATAAGAGGCAAGAATGGGAATAAGATGGAAAGGAGCTTATCAGAGAAAAATCCTATTAATGCTAACAGCCACGTGCAAATCATGGTTCTTGCTTCCCCCTCCTTAATTCTTAAAATGCCTTGGAGCAGACAGCTATTTTGCATGGTGCTGTTCCAAATCCCTCTGCTCACCTGAAAACAACTGGTTCTACACAACCACCTCATCAACCAGCAACTCCAGCACAACCATCTTTGTTGATGCAAGATGTCTGAGTGCCAGAAGCATCAGCTGAATTATTCAAGATTCTGATGCTATGCTCTGAATGCAAAAGAGCTGCCAGTGTCTTGCTTTGAAGCATTTACTATGAACTTCCTTATATCCTTTTTAATAAGCCTAAAATGCTTTGTGCCCAAAAACTTCCTAGCTGTAAAAGAAAGTCTCATGCCAAATTTACATATATGTGCATTATTTTGACTAACATATGATTTTGGGCACAGCACTTCTCTGTTTCTTTCTCTTCATGAATATATTCAGAATTTGAGGTATCTATTACATGTAAAGATCTATTTTTATCTCTAAAAAGCATCTTGTTGGGTACTTAACAGGTTGAAACAATCTCCTCTTTCAAGTGTAGATCAGCACTCCTATTACAGTCTCAGATATGAGGTTTTAATGGTTTTAAGGGATTAGTAATGGGATATGGAGATTTACCCCTGCAGCATGTTGGTTCATTTAGTTCGTTTTTTCTAGCAAATAAACTTGCTGTTTGATGATCCCCATTGAGTTTGTGTTTCAAGAGTGGTCCTGTTATGAAAAACAGCCTAAGTTTACACTTTCTTTAGCAGACCCTATGGGAAGGCTTAGGATCAAGTTAGTGAGGGTAGTTGAATGCCTGGTTTTTTGAGTTGTTTCACGGAGTACGTAAGATAGACACCAAAACTTACTATTACACATTATGAAGATGATGTTAGGACCAGCAGTGAAGTCCAGCATTGTCCACAGGCTGCTGTTCTGACACTTTATGATAGGAAAAAATATGTAAGAATAACAACTATCTTTTAGGCAGTAAATTACTGGTGCATAAGAAAGCAGAAGCTTTGTCTCAGAGCTTGGCTAATAAATGAGTTCAAGACTCAGTAAGATGTGCTTTGAGTTATGTTACTGCTGCCACGTTTGAGTGTAGAGTTGTGCACTTTTCCAGGTGATGGAGTTTTACTGCCAGTCCTGTGAGACAGCCATGTGCCGGGAGTGCACAGAGGGAGAACACGCAGAGCATCCCACGGTACCACTCAAGGATGTGGTGGAGCAACACAAGGCTTCCCTCCAAGTCCAATTGGATGCTGTCAACAAAAGGTATGGAGACTCCACTGACTATTTTCCATTTTCAGTTTTATCACTGGCTTCCTGTGCTGACTGGGGTAGATGTTTTAATCTGCTGCTGCCAGGGTATTTTCCTAGGAAATGGGGATAGTGAGGCTAGCATAAGAACAAGAAATCCATTGAGTGGGATGTACTGAGGGGTTAGCAAAAAGAACAAAAGATTCCTATGTGTCTTTCACAAAACAGAGGCCATTAGAAATGAGAGTGTCGTCCAAAGAAGGGGTATAAAATGCTAAGGAGGAAACTACTGTTCAATCATGAATTTAATGATAGCTAAATAAATAATGCTGGGTGTTAAGTGGCAAAATGGCTTAAAAAAAGAGAAAGAGTGGGATAAATCTAGGTATATCTTCTTAAGTAGATATACAGCATAAAGGACAGAGGATCCAAGGCCTCATTGTTGGCAATGCCTAAAGCCTAATGGATTTGCACAGGGGAGGACTGTGGCTTAACGTTATTTTATCACACCAGACCCACTGGGTGGTTATAAAAAGAATGAACTTACTTCTGGGAAATGATCAAATTTAAAGACAGCCTGCTGACGAGAGGGTTTAATCAAAAGATACCAGGGCAAGGGCCAATGTTTATTGACTTTTGAAACAGCAATCTTTGTAATTTATTTCCTCCCTCAGGCTTCCGGAGATTGACTCAGCACTTCATTTTATATCTGAAATCATACACCAGTTAACCAACCAAAAGGCTAGCATCGTAGATGACATTCATTCCACTTTTGATGAACTCCAGAAGACTTTAAATGTGCGAAAGAGCGTGCTGCTCATGGAACTGGAAGTGAATTATGGCCTTAAACACAAAGTAAGATGCATGTTTTGTTTCAATGAAAAGCTGTTAATTTAATCAGCCAGTTTTTACAAACTATGCAGGACGCCAGTTTGACAAGTTGTGTCTGAGATCCAGAGAACTTTGTTTTCCTGAAATAGTTTGCTGCAGAGCCTTGCTTGTGGATGCCCAGCCTTATAAGATGAGCATGAAGATACAGGCCAAACAATGTATCCCGAAGAACTAAGGTTGTCTGTTCAGCATCAAAGCACTGTTCTGCTTTCCAGTGCTTGGTGATATATTTCATGTTAGATGTCACCTGTTGGAATACAAAAAGATTAGAGGGACATCTCACTTTCTTAGGGGAGTGAGGAGAGTAACAGACTGCAGAGCTGTATTCACTCTTGCACTTCCTATCTGGATGATTGATTCTGCAGGTTTTCCCCCTGTACTGTAGACCAAGCTTCAGAGGAAGAAAACAGAAACCTGTGCATTTACAAAGAAAATCCTGTAGCCTGGTGGGTAGAGATTTTGCTGAGGATTATTAGGTCTGAATCAGGAAAATGAAAGAATTTAGTCCATATTTCTCTGGGCATCAGTTCTCTGCTTTATAAAGAAAGATTTCTCCCTGAAAGTTGCCTTTAAAAGAAAATAGCATCAATAACTGGAGTTTCAAGAGTGCCATTACTGAGCAGCTTGAGCATCTCCAGATGTCTGAAGTGGAGAAATGCTGCATTCTTGGATGTAGAATAGGCTTGAAAACATCATTAGAAAGGTGCTGAACTGCTGAGCCTGTGGAAATGGAGGAATTCTAACATGCACAAGATACATGCTTTCAGGAACACAGGGAGCCCAAAACCATGGGGGCACAGAATTTAGTCATCTCCAGAGCTAAGCAGCAGCTTACAGAAGTTTGAGCTTCAATAATGTGGACTTAGATCCCAGGTTCATCTAAATGCATTCACAATGTCACAATATATTCAAGATGTCACACTTCCATATTGAGCAAATATATTCTGTATGTGTACAAAGTCCACAAATACTGAAGTCTGCAAAGTGTACAAAATAGAATATGATTTTAAATTATCTTATTGTTGTTTAAAGAGAATTAAAATAATTTAATAACTGTGAGCGTTAGAGAATCAAATTTTTACGAAGTTGTACGTAAGCAGTAAAAGAGGCATCTACTTTGTTTGTACAAAAAAACCCCAACTGAAATTACATTTTACTTTTGAATGCCTGGTAGTCCTGCAAAATACAATCATTCTGATCACATGCTTTTAAAAAATGAAAAAATTAAAGGGCTTCACTTTACTAAGAAAAGGTTGGCAGTTCAGTTTGTTGTCTGGACTGAAAGAGTGTAAGATGTAAAATACTCTACATGCATTTTAAATATTATTTATGTTAGGATTTAATATTTTCAATTTTTGTAATGAAAGAAAACTGTCTTAAGAAAGTATTGATTTTAAAACATAGCTGCAAATTGCCTTTCTTTTAGTTAGTGGCCTGTTATCTGAAGCATATGGAGTTTTGTCATCCTGGGACCTTATTGGCTATGCTCTCTCTTTAACTACTTATGTCTTTGAATAAAGACCAGACATATTAGAAATGCCTTATATTGCATGTTGAGAAGTTTCTGTGTCCCTAGAAATGTAGATGACTTGACATTTCTGTTTAGTTTTGAAATTTGTTCATTTTGTTTTAATTGCAGAAGATTTTGTGTTGTTATCACTTTCCCATATCAGTAATGCATGAGCTTGGATTTTCTTCAGTGGATGAAAAGCTTAAAGCTTTGGAAAATTCAGAAAAAAATGCCTTTACATTACATAGCAAGGGAAGAGTATTTCATAGCAACAAATACATCCAAGCTCTGAATTTACTTTACATCAATTGAAATGTTTCAAAAATACTTACTTTACAGTGATGGTCAACAAAATAACTTCTCTTATCCACAGTCATGTCTGCTCTAGCTCTTCTATATAGGAAAAACATACCAAGTGTGTGACTGGTACCTTTGTTTGGGGATTTATCAGTGGAGATTGTGGGGGGAAGCTGCAATGTTTTCATGAATATCATAAATGTCTCTGCTAGGTTGTTATAATTCAGGAAACCTTTTTCCAAATCATTGCAAAATTGGTTTTAAAAAAACCCACAAACTTAGCCCTGTTCCCAGCCCACACCTAGCAATTTTGAGGTCAATACTGTTTTAAGAATTTTAGACTGAGGATCAGAACTGACCCTATAATAGAAGCTCTTTTATAGTCTTAAATATGGAGTGGCTACTTTCTGCTCACCAAAATTTCTGGCTACTCAGTCCAACTCTTTCCACTATCCACAATCCATTCTGTATATTTTGCTTTCCTATCTGATGAAACTGGGGAATCAATTTACCTTCTGCTAGGGAGATTTTTCCTTTCTTCGTTTACTTCATTCAAGAATCTCACTTTTCCTCAGGATGCATGTGCATTCAGATCTTGAGGTCTTCTTGTCCATCTCCATAGAGGAGTAACCCACAGATTCTCCTGGCTCTGAAGAAACAGTAGCAAGAAGTTTATTGTAGCTTCTCTTATTAATGGATCTCATGACTCCAAAATATCTCTGTATCTGTGAACACAACTCAGTTCCAGGAACTGTCTCACTAACTGCGACTGCTGAGAGTTAGACGGGACGGGGTTCAAACTTTTACTTTTGTTGCTGAGTTTTTGCTAAAAAAAAAAAAAACAAACCCAAAACCAAACAACAACAACAAAACCCCAAAACAAAACAAAACAAACCCAAAACAAAACACCCAAAACCAAACAAGTCAAGACAGGTGTGGCAATAGTTCAATCTAGTGTGACAGTGGGTCTGTAAAGTCTTGAATCCCCAAACCAGGGTAATTTTTTGTGTTGCAGCATTGTATTCCAAATACAGGTTGGCAGTGTGCTCCTTATAAAATGAAGGTTTAAATTAAACTCAAAGATAAGATATTATAAATGTGTTTCCTAGAAGGACCTTTAGATGCCACATTTTCCTGGGATAGGTCTTGTAACATGATGCTAATCTGGTGTTTGGTAATGCACACAGGTCCTCCAGGCACAGCTGGATACCTTATTAGAAGGACAGGAAAGCATTAAAAGCTGCAGCAACTTTACAGCCCAGGCCCTCAACCATGGCACTGAAACTGAAGTGCTGCTGGTGAAGAAGCAGATGAGTGACAAGCTGAACGAACTGGCCGAGCGGGACTTCCCGCTGCAGCCCCGTGAAAACGATCAGTTGGACTTTATAGTGGAGACAGAAGGCCTGAAGAAGTCCATTCACAACCTGGGGACTATTTTAACCACCAACGCTGTTGCCTCTGAAACAGTCGCCACCGGTGAGGGGCTGAGGCAGACAGTGATCGGACAGCCCATGTCTGTTACTATCACGACCAAGGACAAGGATGGGGAGCTCTGTAAATCTGGGAATGCTTACCTCACTGCTGAACTGAGCACGCCTGATGGCAGTGTAGCAGATGGAGAAATACTTGACAACAAAAACGGCACTTATGAATTTTTGTATACTGTTCAGAAAGAAGGGGACTTCACTTTGTCACTGAGACTTTACGATCAACATATCAAGGGCAGCCCGTTCAAACTTAAAGTGGTCAGGTCAGCAGATGTGTCTCCTACCACTGAAGGGGTTAAGAGACGTGTTAAATCTCCAGGCAGTGGTCATGTGAAGCAGAAAGCTGTAAAAAGACCTGCGAGCATGTACAGCACTGGCAAAAGAAAAGAGAATCCCATTGAAGATGATCTGATCTTCAGAATAGGTAGGTGACCTGGCTGCCTGTTGACATAATTAAAAATAGTTCAGGGAAACTAAATGAAAAAGTTTAGTTATTGTAAAGCTAAAGCTGTAAATCTAACAACCTGATAATACCATTAGGCCTCTTGACTTCTGTTTATGTGTACATTTTGGAAGTACACACTTTAAAAACAGTTTACAGTAAATATTTAATTGGGACTTCAGTTGAGAAATGGATATATTTGATCTGTGATTTTTTAAAAAAATTTAATATTCATATTACAAAGATTTTGGTATGACTTAAAGTAATTGCAGTAATTGAAATTTCTGCTTCTGTATCCCTTACATCTAGTGAATAGTTTCTGGCTTGACTACCAAACAGTGGTATAGTTTGGCTTTTGTTTGTAGTGGTGTTGTTTTTTAGATTTCTTTTTTGCTGTTGTTGTTGTTTGTTTTTTTTTTAAACTACTCTCTACAGCACACAATAAACTTTAGAAGTCTTAAATGTTTTCCCAGCAGTGCAGAGCCTTTTAGTTCTGTTGTAATGCAACCATCTTTATTTTTAAAAGGTGGTGATGCAACCATCTTTACTCTGCTGTGATGTGACTATGCTTTGAGTTCTATCTTCTCCCCTTCTTCACCACTCAAAACAGGAAGATGTATTTCATTAGAACAGGAGGTATGCATGTCTCAGAGCTTTTGCTCCATGAAATCTCTTGGAGTGTCCACATTTGGGATGTATGGATCACTGTTTTATAGAGCTGAGAGTCATATTCTGTGTTCAGTTTTTAGGCAGTCATTTCACAGAATGACCCTGTATGGTAGAGATGTTCCTGTGGGCTTATGTATGCATTTTCTGAAAGGTCACAGCTGTAATGCTCTAGGATTTTACACTTCTCAAAAAAATGCAAAATTATTGAGACAGGTAAAACTTCTGATATTTTCACAAGGATTGCCTTCATGGAGTTCATTTACTTCCAGTTTCAGCTCACTTTAAAAAATTAAGGTTTGGTTCATTTGTTGATGAGGTAATGCAAAGCTTATCACTGTTCTCCAACACAATTGTGTATCTCTGTTTTGAAACCATTGTTGAATTCCTCCAATGGCCCTGGCCAAATCTGGATCTGTATTTTAAACTGAGCAAGATAAATCTATTTGGCCTGCCAGAAGCTGTGTACAGCTGTGCTGGAGAATCACACTGTAATACTCCTCTATGGAGTGTGCTATTGTATAGATGCTGATGTATGGGCTTTTATGCACAAGTAAATTGATCAGCTGCTAGCAGGGGATTGTTTTCCTGCTAGTATTAACAAGAGATAGCATTAATACAACATTAGTGCATTTTGTTCATGGGGATGTGTGCATTGTATCTTCTGCCAATTCTGCGTTTTTTGTGGCTTTTAAAATGGCATGTGGTTCTCTTCAGACATTGCAAGGTCAAATTATTGACTACACTTTCATACATTTGTGTAATTCATTTTTAGAGCAGAGTGTTTTCAGCACCCTCTTTTTCTCTCTCAATAATTTATATCCTCAATTTATTTTTATTTTTTTTTGTACAGGTGTAATCTCTACATGTGTGTCCATGCAGATCTGTGTAGCATGTCCTTAGTCTACATAAATGCCAACAAGAATGTTCTTATGATTTCTAGAAAATAATTGTTGTCCAAAGGTTTTGCTACCTCTACAACTGGTAGGAAGCACTAAAGTGAGAGGAAAGTCTTTCTTTCATTACCCTGCTTTTGTGCCTTACATCCATGCTGAGCAGAGGTGAGGGGTGTTCACAGTGTCAGCCACTTCCACCTTCCCTGGTAAATCTCTTCCATGCCCTTCAAAGAAGGGTTAAGAGATGTGGCTGTCATCAGCTGCTCTGTCCAGGACCCCATCTTGTGATCCAGCTCTGCCATGCTGTGCTGTGTGCATTGGTATTTTTTCCCTTCTGGCACTTTTCGTGGCTGGGTTCTTTGACACCATTTAGCAGTAGTGGTGCTATTTCCCACTCTAACTGTTTTTTTTCTCTTCATTTATTTATATTTGGAATTGGCATCAGATACAGCCAGATGGAGAGTTTGCCCTCTGCTAGAAAGTTCAGTTTTCCTTTTCCTCAGACTGTTTAGTTGTCTGTTCAGTCATGGAACTGAGCATCTAAGTTTAGCCGGTACATGAATGTGTAAAAAAAAATTGCCTTTAACAAAACTTCTGTCAGCCTTCTTACTAAGTGTGAATGTCATCTTCTGCTCTGCTATCAATGCTGAAAGCAAATAGGAGCCTTACTGTGAATTTACTCCACATAAAAACTCACAAACAAGGACTGTGTATTGATAGCTTTAGTGCGGCTTAAAAAGCAGGCTTAGAGGGAGCAAAGAGATTCTTGATCAGGTGTTTCACAGAATCACAAAAGAAATAAGGTTGGAAGGGACCACACTGGGTCATCTGGTCCAGCCTCCCTACTGTAGAAATAGGAATGCCTAGCAATGGGAAAATAGAATTTCCTTTTCCAGTTTATTAGCTCAAATCCCTCTGATGATTACTGTGAACTCTATGGGGTTGTGATGGTCAGTGTGACATTTTGCCAGGCCTACATTGCATTGCAGTCATACCTGTATTGGACAGGGAGGGAAGAACTCTTGATATCACATTGCTGGCAAAGTCCCCAGCGTAGTTCTGATGTGCTGACGACAGAGACCTGACCTGGATTTGACTCTTGTTATTTGAAGTTTGGCTGCTGTGGCAGTAAAGACTGTAAGCACATAGGGTTAACAATTCAGTGCAGTTTTACTACAGAGACTTTTGTGTTTCAGCTGCATCTATTATAAGAGGGGGCATCACAGCCTCGTAATGTGCAAGATTTGACTAAATATCCTTTGGCACTCTGTGGGAAAAAAAAAGGATGATTGGAAACAAGAAAACTCCTTGGTGCCTGTCTATGCAATGTGTATGTAGACCTTTCCATGCTGTTTAGTTTTACCCTTCTTTTTTTTTTTTTTTTTCTGTACCACAAAGGAAAGAGTCCAAGAAGAATTATTTGAAGTGCTGTAGGCAGGAAAGAAATGGCACCTACACAACAGATTATGGCCACTCAAAACCTCTTAAGTCTTCCCAATAATCTGTAATATTTCTGCAGTTTGATTTTGTCTCTCTGAATCTATTCCCTTCCTGCTGGAGGCACTGACATGTTTTTATTTTGTGTTTTAGGGAGCTAGGGAATCTAGGTTAGCAAGCAGGGGGTTATTAGTCATATTAGTAAAACTTGGAAAGCAAAAAACACTCCTTCTCTTACTATGAGCATCAAAAATATACGTTATACAAATTTGTTCAGATTCCCAGGACTTAAAGAACATATTCTTATTACAGTTAGATGATGTTCTTTTTAACATCTCTTGTCATTGTTTTTGGGCTTTTAGATTATTTTTTTCTTCTTTTTGGTGAGACTCAGTATTACATCTATTGCTCAAGAGTAAAAGATTGAAATTATGAAGCATTTTATGTGTGCCAGAATCATCTTGAGCAGAAAATGCACACTTTATTTGTTGAAAGCTAAATTAATTGGTTTGTGCAGGCTATGCTGAGTAATGCCAGAAGGGATTAGATAGGGCTAAAACAAATCTGATGATTATCTGCATACAAAAATTGTATAAAAAGATATATTCCACAGGCCATAGATCTGCTTTTCAATAACTCTATTCAGTCTTCTTCTGAAATCTCTCCTGTTTTCTCCCAGTCCTCAGAAGCTTGCAGTAAAATATCTCTGTCTTTTCCTCCTTTGTGCCCTGCAGTAGCTCAGAACAGCAGGGAGGTAAAGCGGGGCAATGATGGGCACAAAAGATGCAGGCTTTCATCTGTTACCCAGACTGCTTGGGAAACAGTGGAATGAGGCTCCTACTGGTTCCAGCCTTGTGCAATTGAAATGTTGGTGCCTCCCTAGGCTAAGGAGAGATGGGTGACTGCCCATGATGGAGAGAAGACAAAAGATGAAATGCCTTGATTCAGAGGGGTAGTATCTTGCAGTAAAATTTTGCTGAAGATTCTCTCTTAGGGCAGGTATGTTCATAAGGAAGAAATTTCTACTTACAGAGGGGAGCTATCATCCTTTGGTATTGCAGAGTCAGTAGCAAAAGCCTACTTTTCCAGAGGCTGACATGCTTTCCTACAGGCTTTCCTCTCATCATCTGAAGTGCCTGCGCTTGGCTTCAGATCTTCACTGGTGTAGTGAATTATTCAAAATGGAAAGTTCAAAGTTATCAGATTTCCTCTTGAACGTACATTAGGAAGTAAGCTATCTTCTGCAGAGGAATTTCTGCCATTGCAGAGGGGGCTGTATAAGGGCCTGTATGCAAATTAGGAGCTAGGTGATAGGTTTAATAGCTGCAAAGTGCTAGATACAAGGACACTGCATGGAGCTGAATTTCATTTACACACTGTGCTAATAAATTGCTATTTCTTAAACTTACTGCGAAACATTACTGTGACATTCCTGGGTAATCTCTTCAGTTTTTCTTTGATGTATATTTACAAGGTTCCACTGATGAACACTCTGAGTAACTTTATATAGGTCTCTCTTATCTTTAGAAACAAAATTCCTTGACTTTCAAGAACATTTTTCTAAAGCTAAAGAGCATACATTCCATAAAGTTCGTGCTAGTTAGTTCCAGATGCTCTAGCTTATGCCTCCTCTTTTCTAACAAATGTTTTCCCTTTACTCTCAGTATTAAAAGGAATGTTTCTCTCTTTTCATCCATTCTCTTTGGCTAAGAAGCAAAAAGGAAACTTATCATTAGCATATGGTGGAAAAAAATTGCTGCATGCATCCCTCAGGCACTGCTTATTAAAAGAATAAACAGAAATGGCTCAAGTATGGGTAATGTAATTGGTATGTAACTCACTATTCCCTGAATGTGTACTTTTCCCTTGCAGTACAAAAACTGAGAAGCATTTGCCTTGTTTAGAGGATGAAGCAGATGGAGTTGAAGAAAATAAGTCTTTAAACAAAGGGACATTCTTGCAGCACTGAGTGCAGAGAAATTGAATGTTACTTGTTAGCCAGTGACAGGAAATATGCATCCCACAGCCATCACCACAGAAGAAAGAAGGTTTATTACGAGCATGCACATCCCTGATGAAAGCTAAATACAAATTAGAGCTGATATATATGTCTTATATTAGGCATCACAGTCAGAATAGTTTTAATCACTGAGCTCCAGGATATTTTCGACTGACTAAAATGAAATACAAGTTTTTCAGTTAAAACCATAAATTGGAACCAATTAATGCCAGATACACAGCTAGTGAATGCTTGTAAAAATATTTCACCAGGAAAAACAGTGCTGCATCCATGTCTTGGAAAGAGCAGCTTATAGAGTTGCTGGTTGTTTGGTGGGCTTTTTTGTTTTATTTCAGAATTCCTTCCTTTATTATGAATAACTTTGGAGTCCAAGATCATAACTGGAGTAATTTCTGAAGACCCCTGGGCCTCCTTTATAAACAAATCAGGAATTTGGGTCCTGTTTCTGTGTTCCAGGTGTAATTTGGACCAGCCACTTTGGGGCTGATCTTTGAAGGACGGTTTGTTCTGTGACACAGAATGGAATGTTTCAGAACAAACATCTAAGTAATAAACAACCTAAATTTAATGAACTTCCATGAAAAATGGACATTTTACAACTCCTTATCACCTTAAGCCACTGAGTAAAAAAAGAGTTACAGTTCTGTGTAACTCACAAGTGCCTTTATCCTGGATTAAAATGAGACATGTGTGTGTGTGGACACTGCTTTATTAGAACAGTCCAAGGTCTCTCCAGAAGCATTCAGGTGTTGGTCTTCATTGGCCCACAGGTCCCATTTGTTCAAAGCTAGTTCTTCATCCGAATTTCCTTCCTAAGGGAGTTTTTGAATCCTGTGACTGCAAACTATATATGAAGGAAAAGGAAACTTCCCCTGTCTTGAAATGGCTCCATCCAAAGTGATATGTTTTATCCCAGCTTTGTGATTTCACTGAGGAGACTTAGCTAAAACCACATCATCTGTCCAAGTTCTTATCTTAGCCTCTCTCTGTATGTTCCCATGTACTGTCCTGTTAATTGCCCTTTCAGTAGAATAAAAATCTGCAGTTTAAAAAAGTCCATTGCTTATGTAAAAAGCTTTTACTATTTTTCTCATGCAAGAGGCAGTTTGTGAACACTGATTTAGGAAGGCCAAAGAGGCAATTAACGTTGATGGGGGCTTGGGTGACACACATGCTGAAGAGTGAGAACAGTCCCCTAAACAATTCCTTCTTGTCAGTAGAATTGTGTATCTGTTACTGAGAGGGTTCTTTGAAGTTGTAGCAGTGAGAAGAACTCTTCAAAACAGAAATCCTTTGATCAGAAATGTAATAATTGCATGTGTTGGCATTTGGGTCCTAACTGATTAGTCTTGTCTAACCTGATTTCTTATGTGCTTTGTGTTCAATTTTAGGCACCAAAGGAAGAAACAAAGGGGAATTTACAAATCTTCAAGGTGTAGCTGCATCTACAAATGGAAAAATATTAATAGCAGACAGTAACAACCAGTGTGTGCAGGTATGAGAGTATGCCACTTTCAGTGTTTTCTCCTTGCCCACACCTCTGTCTTTTTTGTCATCTCAGAAAGACACATTTTGTACAATTCAGGCAGATATAGAATATACAAGGGAAGCTTAAGTTATGATCCATTAACTTTCCATCTTCTTGACCTGCAGCTATCTTTTTTTCAGATCTATATTATATCTAGTATATAATCAGAGTTTACTTCCATTCTTTCTGATGTTTGGCAATGGATGAAAAGATAAGTTGCGCAATAATCTGGAAAAATGCCTTTTTGTAAATATAATTTTAAATTGTATATTTTATCACTCTCATGTTGAATGTAAATGTAGAGCAAGGTGCCACAAATATAATTTTTCAGGAAGTACAAATAGAAAAATAAGCATATAGATGTCATTTTCAAGTGGCTTTTACTCTATTTAACTGGCTTCTCTTTCTGATATCATAATCAAATCTTTTCTGTGGTAGCACCCTGACACCCATAATTTCTTGGCTTCTGTAACCTGTGTGAAAATCAAGCTGCATTTTTTCTTTTGCTTTCCATGTATCCTTTTTACCATTAACAATTTTTCATCACTCTCCAGGCTGCCCATGTGGTAGCAATGAACACGGCAGCAGCGTGTGGCTTGTTTTTGTATTTTTTTCTTGAGAACCAGCAAGCCACATGCCATGAGAACTCGTTTCCAGGCCTTTTCAAAAGAGAAAGAGTCAAATATTCATCAGCACCCTCATGCTTCGTAATTTGCAGCCTCTTCAGAGGAGCTTCAGTGTCTAGTTACCTGGCTTGAGGACACAATCAGTGGACATATTCCTGTATTTTCTACAGACTTAGTGTTTGACTGTGGCTGAGTCAGTGCCTCAGTTTCCTCATTTCTAGTAAGGGAACAATACCATTCCCTCCCCTCTGAGAGAGATTTAGTGAAGCTAATTCATTAATGTTTGTGAAGTACTTTAAGATCACTTAAGAAACAACACAATAAGAATTTTATGGGTTTTTTTAATTGAGGTCTTCTTAAATTAGATATATTACTTTCAAATATGGACTGTGTAAAAGTGGTTCACATTCCCAGCTCTCTTCCTGTCTATAGTGCTCATTAGTTCATTAGTGTCTTGCTAAAATCTATGTTCCAAGAAATAGGTGATGGTCATATGTGGACATAATTTTAAAATTCCTGTTTTCTATTACAGATATTTTCCAATGATGGTCAGTTCAAAAGCCGTTTTGGCATACGAGGAAGGTCTCCTGGCCAGCTGCAGCGGCCAACAGGAGTGGCTGTGCATCCCAGTGGTGACATCATTATTGCAGACTATGATAACAAATGGGTTAGCATATTCTCATCAGATGGAAAATTTAAGGTATGACTTACCACATGAACTCTCCTGAGCTTTCTCTGTCTTACAAAGGAATGCAAAGTGACATTGTTTTTCAAGAAACTACATAGTTTGGCTGTAGCTTAGTCTAAATTCCATTGTTGTGACGTGGAAACCCCTGACCCAGCCACATGGTATAATTAATAGGAGGAGATCACAGCAGTAATGCTAATGTTACACCAAGCAGAGACAACATGTTCCATACTGGGTGCTTAGATGCCTTTCTGTAACTTATGGTGAGGATAGCAAGTGCCAGCAAGGCTAGCTGGACTTGCTCAACAACCTTCATATCATTATTACTCTGATTGTACTGAAGGGTGTGTGCAGATATATGTATGCACACAGAGAAACACAAAATCTTACAAGGAGTACATGAAGCTCATCAGTGACATATGGAGGAGAAGAAGAATGATGATGATGACTTCCCCTCATAGTTCATACTTCTCAGCAAATAAATTGTATAATTTATGTATGATCCTGTTGGTAATAAAGCAAGGAAAGGTAAACCAGGGTGTTGTTTCAGTGCTACAGCATAGACAGGAGTGTTCTAGGTGGTGTGTTGTGCACTAAAAAAATTGAAAGACAGTAATGATATTGTAGGTTTCAGAAATCAGAAATTCTAAGGAAAGCATGCCTCATATTTTCATAACAACTCTGATCCCTTTAATGGGAGTAAAATAAGACAGCAGCTACTACGCTACATTGATGATTTCCAACCTGCAGTATTTATTTTGCTTGGGTTCAGGTGAAGTTCCAGAGAGAATTAAAGGTTTCCTCCATTTGGTGCTGTTCTCTGAATGCATGATGCCAAGTCTGGTGATGCACACTAGAGAGAGCCACCTCTGGCAGAGATTAGCAGTACTCACTGGTCACTGGGATAGTGGACATGCAGGGAAATTTCTACCATAGTTACTTAATTCTGGAGTGCTGCATTGCACAGATACGGCCTGTTTGGCTATAATTTTCTGTCAGCCTAATGAACAAAAAGCTCAGGTTCTGAGCTGCTTGTATGTGCAGCAAGAAATGGCCTTTCTCTGAATAGTCTTTGCAAAGTGACAGATGCAAATAAGCAGTTGTGCTTGCGTAGTCCTCGGTGACCTCCATCTGAGAAACAGGTGTGTATGCTTTTAAAAGTATCCAGATCATGTACAGACTTCAAGCTAAAATAAAACAATAGTAAAATGTAATGCAAGTCTTAAAAAAATACAAATTATTTGCATTTGCAGAGAGAATGTGATTTTATTTGTCAAGTAATTTTGAAAGCATACAGCTACACAGGAAAACCTTAGTTTTGGCTGAAGTCCTTAAATGAAATGAATACACCAAAACAAACCCAAAGAAATATGTAATTTAGTTAAGAATCCAAATATTCTGAGTATCCTAAGTGTATTTTAAATAATTACTAACATCTTTAATGTGAACTGGCTTGATCTGGACACAGAGCATGGAGGGCTTGTTTTCCTGCCTTCTTAAGATATGCTGTAAATCCAGCATTTTGGATGGTGTGAGCTCTGGAGGAAAAAGCTCTGGAGAAGCCAGGACTTTATGTGCTACCAGCAGGGAGACAAATATTGGAAATAATTAATTATTAATGTAGTTCCTCTGATGTGAAGCCTAGATTTGTTTTCAGTCAATGTTTTTGTTGGATTGCAAAAAAATGCAAAAGCTGAGGGATGTTGGCAGTGTTTGTGTGGTTAATACAAATTAATGCATTAGACTTCATAGCTCTTGTGACTAGACTGATGAAATGAGAGATGAAACATCAATGGTATAAGATACTATTTTTAAATTGAATGCAATAAGCCATATTTATGAGAGGAAAAAATAAATGTTTGTAGAAGTATTTTTTTATCCAGAGGGTAGGCATAAGCATATTAAGTGCAGGGTGGAGGGCAGGTAGCAGAGCATCTGCATAGGGAGAGCAGGAGTGAGGCAGTGGGGAGCACTGGGATGGAGACATGGATGGGCACTGGGACACACTGAGGAGCTGTCATGGGAGTAGGGGGTCCTGTATTAGCACAGCACTGGTTCAGGGGATCCTGTACTGCACAGGGTAGCTGGAGAGGAAGGATGCAGGTGGGATGAGCACAGGGCCTGGGGGAACTGGGGAGTGAACACACACAGTGTTGGGAGGTCATGTCCACCAAGGGTGAGGCTGTGATATGGGGGGCAGTCAATGCCATAAAGGGATGGGGCTTATATTGGGCATGATGGTGTGGGACCAGGAGTTGGACTTGATAATCCTTGTGTGTCCCTTCCAGCTCAGGATGTTATTCTATGATGGGGTTAAATAAAATATATTGGAAGCACAGAACATAGGTAACAGATCTAGCCTATGGGAATCTGGGCAAAGCCTTGTAATTTCTTGCGTGTTGGCAGTGGTAATTCTTACAGGGGCCTTGTCAGATTAAATTGGGCAGCATTTCCTAAAATAACAGAGAGAGAGAAAGGGATAATGGCATTTGCCTTCAAAGGACTGTGCCTGCAAGTCATTGTGTAAGACCGCTGATGCAGGTGGCCTGCTAGTTGTTAACTCAGCAATATCAGGGGGCTGTTTTGAGGTTAATCTAACTATTTTTGATGCTGTTCCCCTCCTTCTGTATTTACTTACACTCACTCTCGCTTAGTGGAATTTTAATAATCATGTGAGCCATAAGGCAAATTTCCCTGGAGCGAGGCCCAGGCCCTGATTACATCACTGGACTGACTCCCCTTGGCAACCTCCACTGCCAGGCAGAAAAGTGTCACCTTCCTCAGTTCTGGCAGCAACAAAGAAAGAGCTCTTGTTTTCTCAAGGCTGTAGAACTTATATAAATGCGGA
This sequence comes from Parus major, assembly GCF_001522545.3. Classification (NCBI taxonomy): domain Eukaryota; kingdom Metazoa; phylum Chordata; class Aves; order Passeriformes; family Paridae; genus Parus; species Parus major. The sequence continues at coordinate 26,539,573 of NC_031771.1, forward strand.
GGAGGACAAACTCTAATCTAAGGTTGCACCAAAACATGAGCTTCTTCACATGAAAGGCTGTATTATCCTGGAAATGGTAAAGACTCAGATTGGGTCTTAGGGTCTGGGGCTTCTGCTCCTGACTGTGCCACAGATCTCATGTGTGGCTAGTGATCTTCCATTTCACTTCCAAGTGCTTTATTTTCTTCATCTGTAAAAGGCAGATAACAGTGCTGACTTCCTCTGTCAAGTGCTCTGAAATTGCTAAGAAAACAGTTGCAGCAGATACAACATTAGGCTTAGGAAAGAGAGCAGGGTGAAGCATCTGTACCAGCTCCTCACCACTGTGGTGTTCAAACCTAGTGAAAGAACTGGACAACAGAGCCAAGAAAATTATTCCTGTTCCTCCTAGAAGAGAATTGCTTTCTTTCTAGTCTTGAAGAGCTGTATATAAGATGACAAACTTGTTATCAACAAAACAGGGCTCTGCAAGCCAAGATCAAGTGTAGATAAATGGGAAAAGATTAAAGGAAACATTTTATATGTCAGACTTCTTCCTTGTCTCACTAGTAGAATTAAGGAAAGAGCTGTCTGAAGCTGGTTGTATGTTCTGACGAGAATAGGTAGTAGTGTGGTTAAATGGTCACAGTTGAATTTTAACAGTCACATGAATGATAAATCCACTTACTGAGTGATATTGCAATCTGTGACAAAGCTGTATCTCCTTATTAGAGAAGTTCTCAAACAGGAAAAAATGGCTTGTTGAAAGTTTGTAACTAATCCCTGATAATCTTGAGCCTTTCAGACAGCAACAAGATTGGTAAAGTTTAACTCAGCCCTAACACTTCTACAGTGGAAAAGTCTTCATAAATTTTTATGTAGGCTAGCTCTTTTTTTTTTTAAACCTTTAGGAATATCCCACAGTAGAATATTTTCCAACCTGGTAGGGTGACTTTATAAACACGTTTGAAAACCAGTCTAAATTCCTAAGAGCCTATAAAATAAGGGACATAATGTCCCTGACTGAATTCAATTAAACACATTATTTGTATTAAGGGTTCACATGATTCATTATACTGTATTCATTTCTAATGGAAAAAAAAGCCTGAAAATACTTCCATTCATACACTTAACAGGAGTGACTGGGTTTCATAATGTTCTGTTCTAAATAATCAAACCTATAATTCTAAGCAACTTTCTGAAATAAAAATATACAAAGAATATGTCCGGCCAGATCCAGTAATGTGTCATCAGCATATTTTGATCTTAACTGGGAACAGATTTTTTGTAAAAAGCATTGCAAAAACTCTAGCTGGGCATACTTTATTGCTGCTTGCAAATTATATTTTAAACCTGGTCCAAGAATAGTTATTTTTATTACCCTTCTCAGCACTGAGTGCCCATTAATGTAGTATGTGATTTATTTGTTATATTTTTCCATATGTGTTTATATGGGCAGGAATACACTGTACTCATGAGTCTGAGTCATTTTCCATAGGAATCCTGGAAAGATGGTAAAGAGGTGGTGCAATGCTCAGGCAGACAACCACGTGGGCATCCCAAAGGAGAGGGGAATATGATTTAGTCATCCCAAAGGAAATATATCTAAAGATTTGCATTTGATTTATGGTTTTGCTGCTTTGTTGTTATGCAAACTGAATAGATTTCATAGGTCTGCTGATATCTTTCCCTTGGTGAACATAAAATATTTTTTAATAGTTTTTTTCCTGGGGATATTTTAGCATGATTCAATTAGGTAGATTTTGCCTAAATATTTTGCAATTTATAACAGTATATGTACATGAACATAAAAGTGACACAAGATCATTGCATGTTGGCTAAGCATAGTCTTGAAGCCGCAAGATTTACTCCTTGGAATTTTCTTTACTGGAGACTGAAAAAAGTTGTGTAGTGGCTTAGTAGGAGCCATCCTCAGTGAACCCAGGTGGTTTATTTTAGGATCATTCCTATTTTTTACCTGCCTAGGAGAATGTGCTATGAAATCGGATCATGGGACTTACTAAGGGTAGGAGAACTACTTCTGTTTGCTTTGAAAACATCAAGGACATGAGAAAAATGAGTTGGGCGATCGGTTTTCTTAATGCCTTGTATTCTGTCTCACTGCTACTCACCAGTTGCAGGAGGGAGGGGAGAGGGGAAGAGAAGTCAGAAGTAGATGTGGCAGTTGGGAACATGGTTTAATGGTAAACACGACAATGTTAGGCTAATGCTTGGACTCAATCCTAGAGGTCTTTTCCAACCAAAAGGATTCTATGATTCTCAGTGTTGCTTGCTCTAGGGGGTGATCTGTCTCACTCTATAAAGGCAGTGAGGTGAAAGATAGCCTTGTTTCATAAATAAGATTAATATCTTACTGTACATATTGTATATATATTAATTTATATATTATTCATATATATTGTATATATTCATTTGAACTCCAGTGCAAACAGAAAAGTGTGTTCTTCACCAAGATATGAACCTCACTTTGTAGGATGTGTCTCTCACAAATTACTACAGGATCTGAAAGTTCTGCAATCCATAATTTCAACACAGCCTCTTTGGTGGATTTTCTGTCCAGCACAGACTTTTGAAACCAGCCTGAATAAGTGTTTTCAAATCTGTCCATCAATTTTTAAAAAATGGCTAAAAGCAGGATGCAAGTTGTTCCATTCCATTGTAAACAATTGGGTATTTACAACCTATTTTAACTGAAAGGTCAAAACTCAACTGATTTTATGTAGATTAAAACAGTTTCTAGAATCTCAGTCTAAAAAAGAGCTGAATGGTAGAAAATGTGCAATGGATTGTGAGGTGATCCTAGAGTCTTCCTGGGTCTATGACCAGGCAACTTATGGATTCTTTGAAGGCTTGGTCTCAATTTCTGCTTGCTCTTTTGCTTAGATCCTCTTTTTAGAACCCCTTCTTTTTAAACCTACTAAAGCATGCTTCTGACATTTTTTGATTTGACAACTATCTAGCCTTTCCAAATAATTCACTGCTGTGAGATCCATCTTCTCTCCATGGAACATTTTTCCGGTGAAATACTGTATACCAGTCCCCTCCTGTTGCTGATTATGCCGGCAGATGGTTTTGGTAGTCACAAGGCCTATTTAAAATGATGGAAATAATTTAATTTACCTAAGACAGGAACAAGCTTTGATTTGTTTAGTGTTTCAAAGATTGCTTCATTTGCTGTTTGGCAACATGATCCTCTTCCCTTTGCAGTTTTCAGCTGACACTTCATGTGTCTAAGCAGTAAGTGAAGCAATCTCGTGTGGAATCTGTTAGTCTGAGTTTCAGCTCTGCTCAAATTCATTCTGAGGGCACTCAGAAGGTGCTAGTGTCTTACTAACCCAAGAAAGGCAACAAAAGACACCATAGCCTACATCTCACCCAGCCCTGGTGGGTTCTGCCTTCTTCGATACAGGTGGTGATAAAGATGTCTCCTGTCCATCAAGGTCGTTGCTGGATTCAGGAGCAGCATGCAATAGGAGACAGAAGTCCTTTCTGCTTGTCTCCCTGTCCTGCTGGTACCCTATTGTTGGATACACAGACATTTCTGACAGGTTTATCAAGTCATACAAATCTGATGACTGTATTTCTTCTGAGCTGTATGTTTGGACTCAGTTGCTTAGGTGGCAGTTTTTCAGTCTAGAAAAAATATACAGAAAGTAGACTTTATTTTCAGCTGAAGAAAAAATTATGAAGTATATGGTAAGAGCTGGTTAAAAACTATCACTTCCAACTTCTGATGAAAAAAAATGCCTCTCCATTCTACTTTGTGCCCGTAATACAATCTTTAAATTGTACTAACTAATTTCTATCACGCCAACATATTTTCCTGTTTTGTGTATTTTCCCTTTTAGGCCAAAATTGGGTCTGGAAAGCTCATGGGCCCTAAAGGTGTTTCAGTGGATCGTAATGGACACATCATTGTAGTGGACAATAAAGCATGCTGTGTCTTCATCTTCCAGCCAAATGGGAAAATAGTCACCAGGTTCGGGAGCCGAGGAAATGGTGACAAGCAGTTTGCAGGTACACTTGATGGTAATATGTAAATCCCCTCTTCTTGCCTCTTCTGCTCACATTTGCATGATGTTTGAGCATGTTGCAGATGCTGTATCCTACTCCTTTATCCTTCCGGGGGAGAGGTTCTGCTAGACATACAGCTCCTATTTGCTTGATTGGTCGGGCAGACTGCAACATCTGTTCTGCAAATGTAACTGTAACCAGATTGTTTCATCCACCTCCCCATGCCTGGAAGCATTTCAGATCAGTGACCCAAGAAAGAATGATCTTAACAGGCGTTTTGTAAGTGCTTTGTAATTGCCACACTAAGCTGCTCACCACAATCAGCTCTGCTGCTGTGCTTTGTGTTTCCGCTCATCAGATACACAAAACCCAATGCCCTAAGTGGTATCTCTTAGAAAATGAGTGTAATGGGGTAGCGTTAAGATTGAGATCAGGAAGGCAGGGCTATGGAACAGCCAGTGTAAGTTGGGGGAAATTGCCATTTATACTCAACTGACTGCTTGCACATGCCGTCTTTCAAGTAGAGCGTGCAGTTAAGTTTAAAAAACAGAACAACTGCTCTAATATATTTTAAATGAATAGCTGTTCTTTCAAAATTTGAAACTAAGATGCCAAATTAGGTATGCAGGTCATTTTGCAGGTGTTTGGCCATTTTCAGTATGTAGTTTCAATGGTGTGATGCTTTGACTGGTTCACAGTGACAGAGAGGAATAGCATCAATGTGTTTCTATCCTGAGATCTCTTGCAGTGTCTTATAGCATAATATATATAATTTATGAGAGCTTGGGCTCTAACACAGCTAAATTTTCTGGATATCTCAATTTCTTTTCATTTGAAAATTTGCAAAAACACCTCCTGAAAATAAGTAAGCAAATGCTTCCTAACAGCATTTGAAAAATATATCACCTCTCTTGCTGATAGGCTACAGAAAACAGGTAAATTGTCAATACTTGAATGTTTTCATTTTAAAATTATCCACTTTTTTATAGTTTACCCTGATATACTGTGAGAACTGAAACTGAGTTCTGTTCTGTTTAATAACTCAAATTATCACCAAGTGTTTTAATTTGGGTACTTGCATGTTTTCAAGCTAACATTTGTTTTTTACTCAAATTTGCACACGTATTTCAATGCACAATGTAAAGCAAAAAATGCCATTTCTTCCCTAACAGTGGTCTTCTAAGTAACTTTTGTATTTATCTGAAAACTTGTTAGCTCAAATGCTTGTAAGATGTGAGCACACAGAGCATAAAATATTTCAATTAAGAATTTACAGGGACATTTTTTATAACAATTTTCAGTGTATACACAACTTTATGCTTAAGCACTACATGTTTTGTCTCGTTAATAAGCCCATAAATCTCTGCATAGCCGTATGTATAAGAGAAGGAGAAATCAACAATGCTTATTGGTAACAATAGCTGACAACTGGTTGAAAAAGAAATTATTTTTGTTTACAAAAAGCATGCTGAGCTTTTTTAAAAAAAACCCCATGAAGTAAAATCACTCTTAACTTGAATTGGTATTCCCACTTGGACTACTATTGCTCAGAAGCCAAACATAATATGCTGGCAAGCTAATTTTTTTTTTTTAATTTAACCATACTTTTTATTTTAATGGTATTACTATATTTTTTTCTTCTTTTTTTTTTCTGCATTGCAGGTCCTCATTTTGCAGCTGTAAACAGCAACAATGAAATTATCATTACAGATTTTCATAACCATTCTGTCAAGGTACTGTCAATTAATGGCAACTTGGAAAGTTGCCATTTAAATTTTATTATGATACTTTCTTGGGGAAAATAGCATGTTGTTAAAACCAAAGAGATAACACTCCATATGTATGAGTTCTGCTATAAGGACTTTCAGAGAACTTTGTCTGCAGTGCATTGCTTAGTGAAGATATGGTCTGTTGCCTTTGGTGTCACTATAATGTTCTCTAACTCAATTGCTTAAACATAAGTTGTACCTGAAATAAATAATTTCAACTTTACTTATTTTTAGTAGCCATCTGCCAAACCTATTATTGACCCTGTGTTCTGTCTTCTTTCAAAACAAAAGTTTTAAAAGTCTGGCTCTTGAATTTCCCAGTCAAAGCTTTCCACATTCCTAGTTGTAAAATTATAACAAAGTAAAGATACATTTACATTCCATACCTATAAGCCTTAAGATTACTGGATCCATTTTACAACTTGATTCTCTTAAAACCAATGTAACTATTGGTCTTCATTCAGTGCTTCCTGCACTGGGCAGAACTGGCCACTAGTCCTTACACCCATGGGAAGTCCTGACTCACAGCCTGTTAAAGTCATGGCATGATAGGAAGTTTATTTGTTTGTCCCAATACAAACCAAGGGGACATGCTGAGATGTGTTGGCAAACGTCTATGAAGGCAATACAGGCCACTTCAGAAATGCCTCACCTGTGTGTGTTTGTTCTCAGACATTCCCTTTCGTACACTTGCTGAGCCACGTGCTCTTGTTCCCTCCCTCTGCAGGAGGCAGCAGCAGGAGCACAGAGGCAGGATGCTGTTCTACCGGGATTTCAGGACATATGTGTCAGTCCCACACCCCAACAAAATAAAAACCCTGGCTTTTCATCTAATGCCTATTTTGATTGAACACAAAGATGGACCTTCAGTCTAGTTCTTCACTGTTTTTGACTGAAAAATTAAGTTTTATATATTCACTTGAAAGAGGAAGTTGCTGCCTGAACATAGACACCTTTGTGTCCTAAGCAGTGCTGAATCACCTAGGTTTGGAATAGCAACCTTGCTTGCCTGTCCTTTAGGAATTTGTGAGGAAATAGCAGCTGGTGGCTTGGATTACAGCACAGAAACCAAGACTGCTGCAGGAGCCCTAAAGCAGCAGGAGGCCTATGACTCCATAAAGTACCTCTCCACAAGCAAGGTTTGCCTGGTAACAGGAATGCCTGGAGCAGCTTAACAGCAAGGGGCAAACTGAAATGAAAAAAAAAGCAAGTGTAGAAATGTAAGAAGTGTGGCATCCTGGAGGATTTATAATTACTACATTTCTAATGAGAACAGAGTGTCCCATCTGTCTCTGGTGTGACTCAATGGGATACAAATGTTACTTGTTACAATTTAGTACTAACCGGAAAAGATTCTTATTTCTGTAGTGTTCTCTAAATTGGTACATCTAACTGTTGACACTCTGGAGAGTTTATAATCTGAGAGCAAGCAGAGAGTACATCTTCTTTTAAATAATAAATTAGTTTATAAATAACTAAATAAATTAATTTCACTCTTATGAGTCCCAAAGCCGCTTCCTGCCACCAGTGTCTCGAATTAAACAAGCTCACTCAGCAACATTTTTCTCCCACTGCCACTAACCTTCAAGGATGTTCCTTCCCTCAGGCATCTTTTATGGAAAATCCTGCACAACGTATGCTTCTCTCTCATTTGGTCACTTCAGCACAGGGAGAGAGCAATATATCTTTGTCTGTTTTTTTATTAGTTGGCTTTTTTTAAAAATTATTTTCTTTAATCATCTGAGGCATTAACTTGGTACTTCATTAATTTCCTCACCCAAATTTTTTTCCTCTGTTCACTGTGGGTGTTTGAGAACACAATAATTTCCTGACTTCCTCCACCTTATCAGCACTTCTGTGTGCACTTGGCACTTGTCAGGTCTTTGCATTTTCTTGTGCAAGCCACAGTCAGTCTCTGAGAACACTGTTGGACCTTGTGCTGTAGCTGGGCCTGGGTGCAAGATGGACCAAAATATTTTAGAGGTGGCTGTGGTAAAAAATGACACATTTTGTATCTAGTTTGGTCCCATTGGTGCATCCAGGTCACTGACAGAATAGTCATTGATCAGCTCCATCTTTCTGCTGTCTAAACCTGTTATCATCACAGAGAATTCAGTTGCTGAACTGTCTACAGAGAGCAGCATGCCATGATTTGCTATGTGTGTTAGATTATGGAAGCAGAGAAGAGAGCATCTGCTCCATTGTGTTCCACAGAAACAAAGAACCCAGTGCTGTATCTGCATTCAGCTCTTTTCAGTTCAAGATGCACAAGCTGCAGAAGGGCTCTGGGGCCCTTTGCCTCCATGTCTGAGATGAATCAGATATTAAGTGAGAAGGGAAACACTGTATGGTGTAATGGAGTGAAGGGAAAGATGGGGACCTTTTCTCCCATGGTGTAGGGGTGTGGGTGTTTGTGTCTTGGGGCTCTGTGTTCCTGGGAACTCTTCAATTCCCCCTTTAATTAGCAGGTGAACTGGTAGTACTAGATTACTAATATTTGATACCATGCCATATTTAGGTTGCTATTTTAACCCATACAGGTATTTAACCAGGAGGGAGAATTCATGCTGAAGTTTGGATCAAATGGAGAAGGAAATGGGCAATTTAATGCACCAACTGGAGTAGCAGTAGATTCTAATGGAAATATTATCGTAGCAGATTGGGGAAACAGCCGAATACAGGTAGAAATTTCTGTATTTCAAAGGTGCTTGCTTAAAAAAAACTAATAGGTTGGTAACTCTGGCCTTCAGACTGCCCAAGAAACACCATCAGCATTAGAAGTGATATGGTTTCTCACACCATCCCTTATATGCCTCATTGTCAACTTTCAGACCAGGTGGTGTCGGAGTCAGCTTTACAGAGCTGCTGGCAGCTCTGATGGCCACTGTGACCAAGGATTTTGCTGCCAAGTAGTTCCCCAAAAGTTACTTGATGACTTATGAGACTTGCAAGCATTGCTGAGATGATAGTCATTTATAATCACCATAACAGAAGATAAGAGACATAGTGGAAAATATGAAAAAGCAAATGACCTGAGGTGAATGCAGCAGATTTTTATCATCTTTTTTAAATGTTGAGAAATAATTCTGCTTTCAAGTTATGAGAGTTGCACTCTTTTTATCTTTTAAGCGCTAATCATAAGGTCTTGTTTGCCAAAGAATACCTAATAAATAAGTGTATGTATTATTTCCACTGAATATAAAACTGATGGAGCTTATGAGTTGTTCTCAGGAAACAACAGGGTAAACAAATTCCTGGTTATCTCTGTGTGGGAACCTAAGAATCAGGCTAGGCACAACAGTAATATTTGTTAGGAAAACAAGGCGTTGGTTGAGTTCCCAATTAAGTTTGATTTATTGTAGTTGACTATTTTTAGAACAAGGAACAGCCAAGATTATTGCTGCTATTATTATTATTATTATTATTATTATTATTATTATTATTATTATTATTATTATTATTATTATTATTATTATTTCATTGTGTGTTAATTCTTGCCAAAGATCCTGGCAGCTATAATTATTTCTTTTTAATAAGAACATACATTTGTATATATAAACTTGCATATTATGAGATAGCAGATCAGATTTTGCCCTTGTTTATTCTAGTGTATGTCAGCTATTTCAGAAATGAGAAACACTTTCCTTTTTTATTCATAACATTTATTCTGTGCTTTCTCACCCTCAAAGGTTTTTGATGGAAGCGGATCATTTTTATCCTACATTAACACCTCTGCTGACCCACTTTATGGTCCCCAAGGTCTGGCTCTTACTTCAGACGGCCACGTTGTAGTCGCAGACTCTGGAAATCACTGCTTCAAAGTCTACCGATACTTACAGTAGCAACGAGCTCTGGAGCTGGATAATCACCCACCCTTAAGAAGAGACTCGTCCTAGAGATCCAGTGCGGGATATCTCCTACTTTGTGTTCGTTTTTAGTAACAAAGGGGTCTCTCACGGACTTTGTGTGATAATTTCCAAACTTACCTTGTTTACATAGGACTTGCACCTCTTGTGTTTCTCACTGAACTTTTTGTTGTAAGTGTTAATAAAAAAAACCCTCTGTAACTGAATTCGTAAAGACAATGTGAAATTAAACACAAACTGCAACCTATGAAACTGGAATTAATTAATAAGGCAAAAATGAGAAAAGTTTGGGAAAAGTCCCCAAAGCTTTTTGATGACTGCGAAGGATAGCTCCTGCTCAGAGCTTCCAAATTTAAAGAAGTATCATTCTTACACGTTATTTAACCCGGAGGTGATCCTGGGAATCTTCTAGATCTCATTATCATGGTAGGTATTACACTTTTAACATTCTTCAGTCTTACTGTGTATAACAAGTAGGTCCTTTTAGTATAAGGTTAAGTCTCACAAAATCCGTCTAGCTCTAACCGTCAGACCTGACACAGCTCAGTGTTTAGCACTATGAGAATCAATGCAAATTCCCTACTCATGTGGAGTTAATGAAGGAATGTTTCGTGCGGCCGTTTTCCACTCTTCCTTTTGCTCAATGTGCAGGAAGGACTTTGCAGAGACCTGACATTTCTAGAGCGCTGGAAAAACTTAATTGTAGCGATACATCAGTGGGAGCGGAATTTCTGTATAACCACAGACCTTTTGACACCAAACTAGTTCATTAGGATCAGGGTTATTACAATGTCAAGTCAATTAACCTCATGTGTGCCACTCTTTCGTACGTGTTCATTGCCATGTTTCCTTACGGCAACTCATTGTATTAACCTATAAAATAAAATGCAGCTTCACACAGGACAGAAAGCCAGAGAAGTACCCCTGTGGAGGACCTACATTATACAACCAAAGGAACTGTGGTAAACAGAGGTTGTATAGGAAAGCCAAGGGTTACCAAAGCTATTTGTTTTTATGTGAGAAAAAATATGTTACAAATAAAAATGAATTTGAACCAATTCCTGAAGTCCTTCATCAAAGGGAATTTTGTTAGAGGACAAAACAAGGACTGTGAGATTTGTTCCAATTTGTTTGTATGTATGTATGTATGTATGTATGACTGATTGACATAAAAATAATAAAAAAGTAAATGTGGGTTATTTCAGCAAACTGGAACGTATGTATGACATTTGACAATGGCAGTAGTCCGAAAAATTACCTTTCTTCCTCTGCCAGATCTCTCTACTGTGTTCTTTGTTGAAGTATTAATTTAACTGGAAATACTTACACGCATGGTTCTGTTTTTAATGTTTGGTTTATTGGGGGTTTTTTAAGTACGAACTTGTCCTTTCTAAAGTAGCATTGGCTTTATTCTTATTTCTATATCCAGTGGTCAAAGGTTGAATTGCTACTGTAGCCTGATATAGATGGAGTGGTGCTCCCTTTTAAGTGTTGTTTGAGGAGCTGTGAGCTTGCTGCCAATGCCTACAATAGCCTGGGAAGTGCTGTCTTTCTTTTCTCATTTTTAGGGCCTTGAAACAAAAGGGCGTTGGGTGAGGAACGAGGGAGTATTTTAAGCATGTTTGCAAAATGGAAAGAAATCTTTGATAAAATTTATTGTTATAAGTATTTGTCTTATTTCTAAAATGTTAAGGTGGTCGTTTCCATGAATTTGAGGAAGACTAATGGTTTTTTTGTAAAGTTGCATTTGACTTGTAAAAGTGCAGACCCCAAGGTTCTTAAATGAGGGGTTTGTCTGGTTTTTAATTACTGTTTCCTAAAGATATTTCCTCTTCTTTCCTTTGTTTATTTTTTGCACATAGAACCAATTTACAATTTCTCGTGCAAATATAAGTTTCCTTATTTCATAGGAATAAATATTTCATGCATGAAGCTTAAGGACTGTATAATGAAGCTAAGAAACTGGTGGTAACATTTATGAATATTAAAACTCAAGTTTGTTATTACTAAGAGAACAAACTATCCTCTGCTTGAACTGAGTCTGTCCTAAAATTCTGAAGATGGTATCTCAGTCATTACAAATAAACTGTCCTATCAAAATTTAACAAAGCTGTAGATCAAATTTCATTCTAAGTGTCCTTATAACACTTTCTGACACTAGAAGACCCTTAAATGGCACATCAGTGAAAAAAAGGCATTTGAACTGTATTTAATAATAAAGAGATGGGGTAGCACAGATTGAGATATTTTTAAAAAAAAAATCTGCTGTGGCTATCAGTTAATCATATTTAATTCCTGATACGGATTTTTAGAACACAATTTTAGTAAGCTTGCACGTTTACCCCTCAGAAAACTTCGCCAAATTCTCTGTTGTCAGGAACTTTGAGAAGCATGAAAATCAGATCCTAACCCATATATCAAAAAAGATACTTAAGACTGTGATATTTCATGTGTACACTTTCCTTCAGAAGCTTTTCAGCCCTTTGGTCCAGCACTGTTTACCAGGATTTTAGATAACCCTTGTGAACCCAGTGCATCCTGATGAAATAGTGAATTCTGCACATAACCCCCCTCAAAACCCAGCTCAAAGCTATTAGGGGCTTCGTGGACTTTTTCGTAAAATTGAGTACTCTTTTGGATTTTCAGACATTATCAGCAGAGCAGCACCTAAAGAATTTCACTAATTTGAAGTTACTTCTGATAGCAAATGCTGTCAACTTCAATTTCAAGTTTAGTGGCATAGGGCATTCCCTTCCAAGATCTGACCTTATCTGCCTGGCACTGGGAAACTGAGAAACACAGTGGTTTTACGGTGTGCTTCAGAAGCCAACTTCGCTAAAAAGCTTGGCTTATAAACCTTACAAAGAGCAACCAAAGCAGAAATTCTGCATTTAAAAGCTGTCAGACTCTTTTTCTCATCCAATTAAGGGAAGGTCAGAATTGCACTACATGATTTGCTGAGTTGTTAGCATTTATTAAAGGCTTTATAGGCATGCTGCTGCCAGATTTCAGGTATAACCAAATGTCCCCTTGACTTCCCTGGAATGCTAATTGACTAGCAGCACAGCATGAATGGTGAAAGTATGTGCTTCATTTAACTAATCTTCAACTCAAAAGTAATCTCAAAAAGTTATTAGATCTTGTGTCATATGGAGCATTTTAGGACAAACTAGCCAACTGTATTTTCATTTTTTTGTGAATAGGAAAAAAAGATCTGTTCAGATAAATCCAATATAAACAACAGGAGAGTTTTACATAGGCTAAACCAGCAACATTGAATTGAAAAATAAAAGGAAAATGGTTTAGGCAAGCATTTGCCTCATGAAGATGGAGTGTTATTTACTAGTAAATGCTCATCTGTTCTGTAAAAGCTAGAGGGCTTTTAATTTTATGTTAATATTTTTTATATAAGGATCTAGTGTTGCCATAATGAGAACTCTAAGTGCCCAATATGTTGTGTTTGTTATAAAGAAATGACTTTCAGTTGTGGGAGACAGCTTGTTGTGAAATCATGATGTAAAGTCAAACTTTTCTTCAAGAAATGTGAGCAGTGATTATTTGACCTGTTTGTGGAAAGTGTACAAAAGGTATTTGTGCTATGGAGTGAGAAGGTTCCTAACCTTCATTAGGAAGGTGGTTTTATTTCTGACGAATGTACAGCACTTCAGTTGATGTTTGTGAGCAACACAGCCTTAACCCTGTCACTTTTCCTTTGGCTTTATGACATGTTCCCTAAGTTGTGTATAGCAGCAGCCCCGATAGAAATCTCTACCAGTTGATATGCTGCAGCTTTCCAGTTCTAGAGTGTTTCCAGTTCTTTTTCTCATGTTTTTTTAAAAGTTTTTGTACATTCCATCTTTGTAAGTCAATATATGTTTTGTGTAAGTGTAAGCCTTGCACCCTCTCAGCACTCATAATGAAATATTATTCTCACTTGTTTTTTTGTTGTCAATGATGATGTTTTTGTTGTTTTGGTTTTTTTTAAATCCCTATGAGGCTAAATACAGATTTTTTTTTCCTTAAGGTCAAGGATGAAAGATGCACATCAAAGTGTTTGTGTGAGTGTGTGTGTGCGTGTGCGTGTGTGCGTGCGTGTGTGCGGTAGTTTTAGCTTCCTGTGTGCCATGGTATTCATAATGCTTTAGCTGACAAAAAAAAAATTTACTCTGTCTTGAAAATGTAGGAAAACCAGAGTCAAATGTGTACCTTTACCACGCACAAAAATTTCAAATAATAAAAATAAAGCTTGTTTCCTCTGTTATTTTCATGGTTGAGGATTTATTTTTCATATGTCTCATACTCACTGTCCCTAAAAGTAACCCCATAATGCAGGAAGACAGGTAATTTTTTCCAATTTTTTTCCTTGACACCACAGGTCACAAGCCAAGGAAACTGCGATATTTTAATGGCTGTTAAACTTTTATGTAGACACAGAGGAAAGAGGGACTTGAGTTGTTCTTGGGAAGAAGGTGCAGAGTTGGAGCTTCCTTGTTCCTCTCCTGCTTCTTCAGTCCAGGAATCAAAATTAAGATTTTCATTGATGGCAGTAAGATTAAGAACTGTAAGCTTTTCTGCTTGTATCACAGAAGTACACAGCACCTTTTAGTTGAGGTGTGCAATAATCTTTCAAGGGTCTGTTGCAGAAAACTAAATTAAATTACTGTGGAGAACAGAAAATTTGCCTTAGGAGATCAGTCTGACTCTGTTACTGTACGAACAAATTTCCAGCTTGTATTAACTTCATTTCACATAGTACCTGTGTCTTCTTGGTCACTGGTCAACTCTGCAAATCTGAATCATTTGAGAACTCAGTGTGACTGGGAACTTCCTCACTAAGAAAGACAGACTCTTCAGATGCATCATTTGCCTTGGATGTAGCCTCAGTGGAGGGGACCAGCAGGGTCAGTGAAACCCCCAGTGATGAGTGTTTGCTCAGTGGCAGGACAGTCAGAAATGAGACGGCTGAAATACTGAGCAGGTGTCATTTTTTTTTGGATCTTTCCCCCAGACCCTCTAGAGGAATGTGTTTTATTCTATCTTGCAAGTCACAGGGAGTGTCAGAAGCCATGTTTTGAGGCCTCATTTTTCTCCTACAGACCAACTCAGTACAACATAATGGATCAGTTTTGGCTTTCTGTCAATCTACAGATGAATACAAGTTCAGCAAATAGCCTCTTGGTGCTGAACGTATTTGTCTATCTGCCCTGAAGTTCAGATATTTACAAAAGGCTTTATTTGTCTGCCAGCTAAAAGAACATCACATCTTGAAGCTGGTCAGTGTTGTTTTGACATTCAGAGTTGCAGAGCACTTGTTCTTTCCTATGGAAAGAAAGATCATGAAGAACAGAAGCAATAGCACAGGATATCCTTGAATCACTGGGCTTAGTAGGTGACACTTGTTACATTCCCAATCTTACCTTATTGATAGGCTAGAAATGTTTTCTGTCCCCTGGATTACTCTTCACCACTGAGCAAAATCAGACAGGCCAAACACTAATACTGGGGAACACAGTTGTTTACCAGAAAAAAATCTGTAGTAAATGGCTGACTTCCATTTGTAGTACTTATTTAAATACCTAAATAAGGAAGCAGAATCTTTAAGGAGCTCTGTAAATAGGACTAGATAACCCAGTCCCACCAATGAGAAACGATGTCAGGATGAATAGGGCCAAAGGAGCAGGTACTTTGGGCAGCCACCCAAAGTGGAGAGAGACAGGCTCTCTCTCTTTAGAATGGCACCCCTTAACATGCTACTGCATGTTCAAAAATGTTTCCTGGTTCCTTAGGCTGACATTCTCTCTCACATCCAGCTGTATTGCTCTGCAGTTAACTATCCCCACAGTTTTGCTGACAGTTCATGTGAATGCTCCCTAATTTGGACCAGACTGAACTATCTCAGTGGAGTGGAACACTCAATGTCATTTCTGTGGACAGATGTTCTCCCTAGGCAGGCCCCAGCTGTGCTGGTGGAGGAGATACCCAGCACTTGCTGTTCATTGCTACATGCAGTTGAAGACTGCTGCCCTCAGATTTGCTCTGAGCTAGGAAAATGCCTCAGAGAAATGCCTCGTGACCAAAATCCTAGTGTTTAAGGTACTCACCTCAAAGATAACCATAATGCTCACTTTGCTCTGCCTAGCAAAGCTGTGGAAGCAGCTAGCAGCTAACTTTTGGGGGAGAGCCAGCTAGCATTTATCACCAAGGGTTTTTCACTCAAGGCTTAAATGTTTGTTGGGAGAACATCTGCTTACAATCCAAAAGCTCATTCAAGGTTGACATGAGGCAGCAGATACTGCTGAGACTGGCCTGTATGGGATACTCTGTCGCTCTATTAGGAACGGTGAGAAGAGCGACACAGACTCTCTTGGGAGTCGATCAGGAGAATTTCTCTGAGTTTATTGCTTCAGATCTTTTTTTTTAGAATGATATGTGAAAAGTACAGAAAAGAAACTCTTATTGGTTAGCAAACTAACACATCACCATCATTGGTCAGTGGGGTTCACCACCCCTCGACCTTCTCTTGCAAGAAAACAAGGAACAGACAAACAGCACCTGCAAGGCTGTTTTCTGTCTCTGAGGACTGTTTTAATTCCTCCCCACGAATTCTCAGGCCACTTTCTCAGGCAAGACTGAGAAAGCTATGTGGCCTGCAATTTCCACCGGCACCGTGCTCTCTGTTTCAGAGTTAGCATCCACAATACTCATGGATCATATTGCTTCCTGATGTGTGGCCACAGCCCATGGCACACTCTTGGATCCCAGAGAAGTTGGTATCGCCTCCCATAGGTGAGCATCTCCATGCCCTCCATGCTTAAGCTCTACTGCTGTCAGTCATACAGGTGCTGTGGGAGGCAGCCACAGCACCCAAAAGGCTTGCTCTTACTCTTCTAGAAATAAACTGATCTGCTATTTGAAAGGAATGGGAAGGAAGTATCTTTACAAACAAACTGTGGGCCTGATGGTAATGAGTCCAGATAAGGTGAGGTGAAAGAAGCAGTGGGGGAAACCATAAATTCCATAGGAATTCCACTAATTGACACAGACTGTTAGTAACTCAAGACTCTGCTAAATCTCTAGATTTAGAGAAAAAGAACAGAGACACAAAGAAAAAGAAAAATGGAGGGGTGCTTATACATTAGAAGGGGTCTTAGGTATTAGGCATTTCAGGAAGTCTATACCTTTCAAGTACCTTAGCCAATGGGGAAAGAGAGAGGGAAACGTGGACAGGAAATTAGGATAAAAAGGAGGCTGCATCCCCTAAAAATCTGAGAAAACCCCAGGGGAAATGCACCATGGCCTCTCCCTTTATTTGAATAAAGCTGAAGGACTCCTCTGTCTCCTTTTTGGACATAAATCTCTGGTGTTTGTGGATTAATTTTCCTGACATATTTGACTTGAACCCTTCCTATCTGAAAAAATAGCTCATGTAATTAAGACTGTGCTATGACAGATATGTATGAAAGGAACAAAATTAAACTAGGACAATTTTCATTCTCTTCTGGCTGAGCTTTCTGCCATTGCCGCTTTGTTGTCCTTTCAAAACAGAATTTCTGATTGTAATTCAGTTACAGTCAATTGTAAGAGCAAAATTAAGGAAAGCGCAAATTTAATCTCATCCAAGTATAATTACACTGACAAAGCACTGTATTTCCTCTAACTCAGGAACAGTGGAAAACTATTTTGACCAGTACTTAAAAATCTCAGTCAGACTCCTAGAATAGAAAATGTAACCCAAACTATTAAAAATTCAGAAAATCACAATAAAATGAGAACAGTATTCTAACAGAAAGACCGTTATGAATCTCCCACTGTATTTCCATCCATTGTCTTGTTTTTAGAATCGTAGCATAAGAATACCAGTTCTGTGAAATACCACTTTTAGACATTCTGAAGCCCATTAAAAATGCTGGGCTGTTATGTATTTTAGAAGTCATTCATTACACTTCCTGCAGTAATGGAAAACCACCATTCCAATGACAAAGCATAAGATACACCATGTGTTACCCTTTTGTTTGGGACCTCTTTCACCCCATGGTCTTTCAACTAATTAATTTTGTTTGGGTGCTGCAAAAGGCTGGTGCTTTCAAAACACCTCCCGGTGTTAGGAAACCTCCTATTACAGAGCAGAGCTTCTGAACCTTGGGGTAAAACAGTATGTTCAGGAGGGGAATATGCAGTAGGCAGTCTGGGGAGGCTGTATCTTCCTATTACCTCAGCCAGCGGGGAAAGGAAAAGGCAACACGAGGCTGGAAGTTGAGGATAAAAGGAGGCTGTGCCCTCCAAAACCTTGAGAGAGGAAAACCTCATGGGCATGGGCTCCAGTGGGCTCTGCAAAGGGAGAATAAAGTTGAATAAAGTTGCAGGAGTCCTCTGCCTCCTTTTCGGACATAAACCTCTGGTGTTTGTGGATTTTCCTGACACTGTGAAAAGGCTTCAGTGCTTCCAGTGCACTTGGGGTAGCTGAGCCTGGCTGTTCCCAGGGGCCATGGGCAGAGAAAACTTGCTGAGCCACCTGCCTCACCATCGCTTAAAAGCATGGCCTAATGTTTTGGAGGTGGATGGGCTGTCTGTGTTGCTGTGATCAAGTTCAGCCTCTGAAACAAGGAATGCCTTCCAGCTGTGGTTCCAGGTGTGTGCTCCAGCCGTGTGCTGGCTCTGTCCGGGGGTGACATCTGGGGGTCTGCTGCCAGTCTACTTTCACGAGTAATGGGTAGACGGGAGCACTACTGCCTCATGAGTACTGAACAGAAAACACAAGGTATGTGCCCCCATGCCCACTTCAGAGGGAGTGTCCCCCCAAAAACCCTTCCTCCCTCTCCTCTTCCTCTACTGCAGGTGGCACATTCAGCTCTGACACCCCACCCTGCCACTCACACATCGCTCAGAGAAAAACCTACACTGCAATGGGGACTTTGCAAATGTTGCAGCAACCATTTGCTTGGTAGAAGTAAAAAGAACGGTGGAGTTTGGTTTTGCTTCAGGTAGTGAAGGAGCAGGAAGCCCAGACCCTTGGACTGCAGTGGTGAGAGTGACAGGAGGAAAAGAACTATCATAGGGAGCGTGGGGCTGTAATTGCTTTGAGGGCTGGCCAAAGGAAATGGAAGGCAGTGAGACAAAATATAAACCCACAACAGCAGATGAGGGGGTGCGCCAACAGATGTCATCCTGATTTAGCAAGTTGAAAATGTGATGCACATGAGAAAGAACAAAAAGCTTTGTATTAAAAATGTATTTTCTAATTTGCATTTCATTTTTAGTAATACACTCGTGTGCACAATGAAGAATGGGCTCATGGGCTGCACGAAAAAGAGCCTCAGGTTTCAGGGAAGGGGTCACCTTGCAAAAGGCATTGAAAATCTTCACAGGAACTGCCTGAACATCTCAACTTGCAAGATTTCTTTTGCTTGAATTTAAACTCTTGATTTAGTATGGCAGATATGATGCCAGTGCTGTAGCAAAGCTATTTCCCAGAATTTGCTGCAGCTGCAGCTGAAGGAAAGTGATATAGACTACAAATAATAATGAAAACAAGCTGTCAGTAATTAGAGTTGCTAGAACAGTCATCACAATATACAACAGTTTCAAGTAACAGCAGATGTGACTAGGCCCTTCTCTTCCACGGGCAGTGAGGACTTTATTTTTCCACATCCCGGGGCTCCTTTGACAGGCCAGTCGTACAATGCTCGTCGTGTTAGACCACGCTTAACGTGCGCATTTTGTGACCTCAGTTTTATTCTACAGCACCACCCGGCTGGTAAAAAACTCACAAAAACCCAACAACGAAAAAACCCTAACCAAAACAAACGAACAAATTTTAAAAAACCCCAAAAAAACCACCAAACAAACAAAAAAACCCCATAAACCACGCGTTTCGCGGTGGCCGAAACTGCCGCTCCTTGACCGGTCGCCCGACTCGCGCCGGTGCCGTGAGGGCCGGGCCCTGAGTGCGGTGAGGCCCGGGTCGGGCCAGGGCGGGCGGGGAGAGCCGGGGGCCGGGCTGTGAGTGCCGGGTGTTGAGGGCGGGGCGGTGAGGGCCGTGAGGGCCGCGGGGCGGGCGGCAGGCGGCGCTGCGCACGCGGTCTCCTTCCCGCCGGCCTCTTCCCGCCCGGCGGCGCCGGAATCAAACCGTGCCGCCCGCCCGCGACATGGTAAGCGGGGCCGTCCGCTTTCCGCCTCCTCCCGCTTCCTTCCCGGGCGCCCGCAGAGGCTGCGGGGCTGCAGGGGGAGCCGCGACCGCAGCGATGGCTGGTGGCGGCTGCTCGCGCCTCGCTGTCCCTCCGCCCCGGTGGCTCTGAGGGGAGCGGGGCTCCCGCTCCGGGGAGGCCCCACGGTGCCGATTCTGGGGGTGCAGCGTCAGCACGGCTTGGGCTGTGCCTTTGGGTTGTTGAAGAGCGATGTAAATGAGCCGACACCTGGAGGAGTAGCCATAGCCCCGTGGCTGTGGGTCGAGGTGCGCACGGTGCCCGCTGCTTGCCCCCGAGGCACGGGAGGCCCGGCGTGCCAGGCTGGGCGGAGGTGGGAGCGGGCAGAGCGAGTCGCAGGTGTGCCCTCACAGCACCGCGTTCTTCTGTCTGCCTGCGGTAGCTGCAGCGAAATGGATGGTCGTGGTGTGGCTAATATTTGTGTGGGGAACGCCTGCCAGTGAGGTAGGAGGGACAAATTAACCTGAAAGTCAATAACCTTCATCGAGAGCTCTCTTGGCTCCGTTGTTTGGCTCTGCTGGAGTGGCGGTGTGAAATCTGGCGCTCGAGGGACGTAGCTACAAGCACATGCTTCCAGATAGACTTCCATTCCATCTCGTGCGCCTACGCTTTTTGTTCCTGCTGCTGCTGTGGGTGTCAGGGCTCTTGGAGAAGGCAGGAGGTGAAAACTAAATCCGTCTGCTTTCTGTCCATGCTCCTACTTGAGTGTTCATAGCAGCTCCAGATTCTAGTCCTGCCCTGTACTGACCTCGTAGGAGACAGCCGTGCTGACCTAGGGTATCCCTGGCTAAAAGAGGAGAGAGGGGACCTAAAAGAATAGTAATGGTGCTTTTCAGTAAATATAATGTTGAATTGTTTCTGTTTCTGTCTCTGTATTACTGCGGCTGTATAAGCTAGCTTTTACATTTGTTTTTTAAAATTAAATCAGTCTGGCCATTTTGCTCCTGGTGTATGTTTTAAGTGTGTGCTGCCTGATCATGTTCTTTTTTAAGAAGGAAACAGCTATTAAAAAGTAAAAATGTTGTTGACTCCTTTTGGTTGGAAATGTGTAAACATAACCATGTCTTTCTCAACCATCTTGTTATTAGACTACCCATTTCCACTTAATTGTGGGCAACACTATGGGGGTTTTTTTGGTTTGTTTTTTTTTTTTTTACAAGACCTTTTTTTGCCAGCATTCTATTTGGCCCTTTCTATCCCTCTTTCCCTTTTTTCTAGATACACACAGTGTGTGAATCAGGGAGTGGGGCAAGGGGAAACACTTCAGATTCACATTGTGGCTGCTGCTTTTTGGGTTGTTGAGGATTATGCTAAATGCTATTAATAAAACTCCACCATGAAATATTTTATATCCTAATTTTATAAGAAGCATATCAAAATTGCGTCTCTGAAAGTGACCAGAGGAGACTGTTACTCAGTTTTGTTTGTGAATAGCCATTTCTGCCTTTTGCTTGTAGTTCAACCTAAGTTATTTAATGCTTGGTCACACAACCAGAGAGAAAAGAAATAAAAGCAGCACAGTTTTTAAAATGTGACCTTGAAATTACAAAGTTGGTTAGGACCTTTGAAGAAAGGCATACCTCAAAATGCTCTTTATTGCCTTAAAAAAACCTGAATGCCCTACAACTCACACTACTGTCTGTATATCACAACACAGAAAGTAATTCTTATAAACAAAACAACAAAGCCATACAGAAGGTACTCCTTATCTTTTTAAGTGTTATTAAATATTTGTGTGAGTTTGGTATAAATGCATATTTTGGCATTGGTATGTGTCAAGGAGCATTGAGGCTGGAGTGGGGGTTGAGTTATATGAATGGCTGGCTCCAAACTTAAAGGTAAGTCCCTCCATTTAATTGATGAACATAGTGTAGAGATTATTTGCAAAGATGGAGTTTATCTTAAAATCTGGACTTAGTGGTAAGGTATTTTAGAGTTATTTTTTATTAACTTACAGGTAAATAGATTTGAATTCTGAGCAGATGCTAATTATTCAGATAGCTGAATGTCTTTGTTTTTTTCTTTTTTTTTCCCTGTTGTAGTCCAAGAAAAAGGGTCTGAGTTTTGAAGAGAAGAGGGCCCGCATGATGGAGATATTTTTTGAAACAGTAAGTAACTTGTAATTGTCCTGCATTTACATTGGTGGGAAAACAGGTTCTAAAAGGAGCTTGAGTGGAGATGTAGCTGAACTCTGTATGACATGCATTTCACTGATGCCCTGTGCCATCAGGGTGTAAATTACAGGGGCAAAACTTCATTCATTTAACTTCTGATCAGGTGGCTTATCCCCAGGTGGAGCCAAGGAGTGATGGTGCACAGGTGGTGCACTTCCTCATGTGCTACCCATGCACATATTCTCATTTTGAGTCTGTTACCATAAGAGGGGACAGCAGGAAATTAGGAAGTCTCTCACTGCATTTTATGGGAGGAGGAAGAAATCTGAGCTTTAGAAAATATGAGAGCAGAGTTGGAAAGGGTCCTTGGAGAAGAGAAACCTGGAGGTCCAAAAGCTGAGCTACAGTTCTATTGGTGGCACATGTAATACACCAGGTTTTACCTTTTAGAAAAAATACTGTGACACTTGAGTACTTGAGCCATGTGGTGCATCTGTGCTGACAGTATAACCTGGTCTTTAAGGGCTTTATAATCTAACTTGAGATGAAATATGATGACTTCAGATCACCAAAGGAAAGAGCAGGGCTCACTACAATAATAGTGTTTTTCTTATTTTATAATTAGAATGTTCCAGTTCTCTTGAGGGATATGCAGGCTATTTCCCTAGCAAAACCAAAACATAGAATGTATTTCCTACTTGCTTTTGTTGGCACTGATTTAGTGTAAAGGGCATTCAGGCTTAGATGATGCTGTCATTTGGAACTGAAGTTTTCATGTTTCATGTTTTGCACAGAAAGACGTCTTCCAGTTGAAGGACCTAGAGAAGATTGCTCCAAAAGAAAAAGGGATTAGTAAGTGTTTATAAAAGTTATTTCTCTTGAGCAAGTAATCATTTCTGGGACAGTGTAAATATTCCTGGCTACAATCTTAGGTTTGTGATTTTAATAACAGAAAATATAGCTAGAACGGGAGACTGGTCAGTGGCAGGGCTCAAGTGTTAAAAGTGACATGTGATGGGGGCTTGCTTAGGCTCTGAGCTGTCTGACTTGCAGTGACTTTCAGTGTATGAAATCGTTGTTTGCACTCAGGTATTAAATAGCTGCCTGTAATATCACAAATGTTTAAAATGCTAGTCCGGATATACACGGACAGTGTGCTCTTGAGCTTTTCCCCTCCAAAAATGGCTGGACAGTTATAAATGGAAGGGGTTTGTCTTTTCTATAAAGGCCTTCCTGATGAGATCCATTGGTTTAGGATTAGAAGACTTTTCTATGCTCTTGGATTGTTTTGTATGTTGTTTCCATTGTATGCTCATTGACAAAAGGGAGGCAAAGCATATTGTTTACGTAGTTACCACTGTCCTCTAGCATGTCTTGGTGGCACTGCAAGAGTAAATGAACTAAAGAAATTAATTAGCTAGAGAAGTGCAGATGTGAATATCACAAAGCAGAGATTTTCAGTTGTGTCAGCAGCTAACAGAGGCCTTCTGGGCTTCTGAAGAGGTGTGGTGCTATCTTGATTGGTTTGTCAATGCATATGTTTAGTTGTAATTTGCAGTAGGTTGGAGTTTGGAGTTTCTAAAGCCTTTAACACCTTTCAATTGTCCAAATTCATCCTGTCTCTGTATATGAAGGCATTTAGCCACACAACCCAAGTCCCAGTTACTCTGAAAAGAAAAAAATTACTAACCTGCTCCCATCCTGGCATCCAGCCTATAGCTTCCAAAAGATAGGGGACCCCCTATAGGCTTGAAATTGAACATCAGGTAACAAAACCCATAACTGAGCTCAAAAGTTTTTATATCTGCAACACCTGAGGATAACATAACTACTTAACTTTGTTGAACAGGGAGCATTGTTTTAAAATGGTGAATTATACCACAGGTTTGAAAGGAAATGTTCAGTTGTGTTCAGAAATGTTGATGCTTGTGAGCGTAAATGATGTTTTGTATTGGAAGTGAATATAATCAAAATCAGAATCTGTCCTTCCTGAGTCTGTAGGCAGATGGCTTTAGTGCCTCTGCTGCAATGAAATACTTTGTTAAGCATTACAAAATGAAATGTAATTACACTCCCAATCAAGAAACTTAATCCAAGTTAGAATTAAGATCACAAGACAACTTCTCAGGTACCTCCCATGGGTGTGTTATGGTATTGTAGTGTAACACACATGTATTTTGTGCAATACTCATGAGCAGTGTTTTGCAAACATCTGGTAGCAGATGTGCAGAATAGCAGTGTTTAGGAAAAAATTGCTGGTTTCAGAGAGATTCAGCCCTTCAAGTAAACCTTTGGGCATGTTGTCCTTGTGAAATCTTCCATCTAGCTGACGCTGGAGGAAAACACAGATGATTGTTGTTGGTGGCTTGTGGTATTCAAAATTCTCCATAGTCCAGCTGCTGTGCAGTTCTGATTTTACATTTTTGCTTTTATTAGCCTCGATGTCAGTGAAAGAGATTCTGCAAAGCCTTGTTGATGATGGCATGGTGGACACTGATAGAATTGGAACTTCCAATTATTTCTGGGCTTTTCCAAGTAAAGCTCTTCATGCCAGGAAGCGTAAATTGGAAGAGTTAGAGTCTCAGGTAATCTGTTGTATGAAAAATATTGTTTATTTGTTTGTTAATAATTTAACAATTATTAATTGTTTATCTAAATGGGTTTTGTTTTTCTTACATACTCCCTTGTCGTTCTTGTTTATATCTCTCATGTGTACAAATATGTCCACACACATAGATTGTACTATAGGAATTCTCTGTCATTCATGGTAAGGCATTGTCATTATCTTGCTGTTACATCAGGAAAACTTTGGAGGTTCTTGTTGGAGCTTGAGGAAACTTTTTGTCTACTTGCTGCTGAAAGCGTGTTTGTCATGATGCAAATCATCATTTAAGGACTCAAAGGTAGCATGTTTTTGTGTCTTTTATACAGTGTAGACCTCATGTGGTAATAACCTAAAAGTGATGACAGCCAAAATGCATAACTGAGTAAATGAGGGAATGGTTTCTACTTAGGCCATTGTGTTTTCATTAACTTCAGTTTTCATTGGTGGCTTAATTTGTGAGCACTTCTGTAATCCCTTACTGCACTTTTAGCAGGAGAAAAGAGCAAATTGGTCATGAACAGCAGAATCAAGGAATGGTTGGGGTTGGAAGGGACCTCTGGAGATCTAGTCCAATTCCCTGCTAAAACAGGTTCACCAGGAGCAGGTTGCATATGATCACATCCAGGTGGATCTGGAGTATCTCCAGAGGAGGAGGGTCGATGACCTCCCTGAGCATCCTGTTCCAGTGCTCTGTCACCCTCAAAGGAGTTTTTCTCTTATTTATATAGAACTTCGTGCCAGTTGTCCCTTGTCTTTTTGCTGGGCCTCACTGCAAGGAGTCTGGGTCCATCCTCTGGACACCTGCCATTGAGGTATTTATACTGATGAGGTCCCTGTCTTCTGTGAAATCATCTCTTCTTCAGGCTGCACTGGTCCAGCTCCCTGAGCCTTTCCTCATTAGAGAGCTACTCCAGTACCCTCCTCATCTCCATAGCCCTCTGCTGGACTCTTTCCAGTAGCTGCTTGTCTTTCTTGAATGGGGAGCCCACAAACGGGCAGAGCACTCCTGAGGAGGCCTCACCAGGGCAGAGGACAGGGGTAGGAGAGGCTTTTCTTCAGAAGAGCAGGGCATCTTTTGTTGCAACATTGCTGTTCTATTGATCTGGTTCTTTCCTACTTTTTGGGAACTGTCTTTATTTCTGTTTCTGATGGGAGTGGGAAAGCATCTATTCATCAGGTTTTTTTGCAATAGGAGTACATGATAACAAGATGAACAAATGAGCTTTATGAGACCATGTGGTGTGATTGTGCCACAGCACTGCCAACTCCTCCCATGATTATTCAGAATTATGATCTTTCATCAAAGAATCATTTGAATTAATGCAGATTTAGTGGTAGCATCTGAAGATTTTACAGTCATTATTTTCTTCAGGCATAGCTCTAAATTAATCTCAGGCATTACTGTCTTATGTACAGTGTTTTCAGCCTCAGCTATTTCTTTATACAGTTACATCAAAATAATTAGAAGAAAAATGCTTTTTTTTCCCCATCTTGAATTGAAAAAGGAGTTTGATTTAGCTGACTATGGTTGTACTGTTTTCAAGCATGGACTTAACCTGGCATAACTGGACTTAAATTAATTTTTATACACTAGTAGTAACAATGCACTGGCTCTTACTCCAGTGGAGTTTCATTTGTCTGAAACAGGTTAGTTTAACTCTGCACAGACTTGGAACTGAACTTCCTAGTAAAATTACTCTACTTATTAGTACATTCACACAAATTTTAGACAATGCTACTTACTCCACCAGTACATAAATTGCCAACTGAGAAACTGAATAAATATGTTCCAAAACTTCTGCTTTGTTCACCAAACTCTCTGGTGCCCCTGTTTCATCAAATGCAAATGATTTGCTCTTGGATCCTCTTCGTTGTTGCTCATGCTCCCTATTATAGCCAAGTAGCTGAAAGAAGGCATTGGTATTTGCTGTCCTTACTCTTGAGCCTAGTCCCATCATGAATTTTGAACATAATTAGTCAAGCAGGTCTCTGGCATACCCTGATGAATATCCTTCCTTGGAAAGTCTTGCAGAATTTGCCTAATGTGCTCCATGGTAAGTATCCAGGAATTGCCTACAAAAATATGCTGAATGGCTTTAAATGTACTTTTACTTACACAAACACATCTATTATTGTGAAAGTGTAATGGACATTTTGTTACTGATTTGTGATGTTATTTCTATGTAGAAATATTCTGATATGAACAATTCTGCAATATAAAACTGTTCCAGAAATAGTTTTATTACCAGAACCTTATTTGAAAGCCAAGCCCTGCCCCTGACATATGGACAGAGAGCTCTCTTTAGATGATGCTGTGAGTCTTTAAAACTACTTCTCTTCATTACCTTGCTTTTGTGATGAGACTGGAAATGTTTCAGCATTTCAGGGAAAAGCATTTTCAGTATCTGAAAATAAGTTCTCAGTTGGTGCAGTGGAAAGGTGGCATTTTCAATGGAAAGCTCTCTGAACATCTTTACAAGATGATAACAGGTTCTGTCTGTGAGTTCAAATTAGCTCTTTTGGTGTTTATACTCTTCTTGATGTGCACACATACAGATTTTCTTAAGGGCTTCTAAATCTAGTTACTGACTATCACAAAACATCTTGTCAGAACATACAAAGCAGAGGAAAAGAGTCAGCTATTGTACCACTTCTGTTGCATGTTGCTTGTCTTTGATCATTCCCATCTAGAGCTTGTGACATGCTGAGAGATGTGTTTTCTCTCTGTGTCTTGTCCAGATTGATAGTTAACTACATGAGTCGGTCTCTTTGTTCAGTAGTTAAAAGCCAGAATCAGGCTGCCTTACTTAAAGCATGTTTAAAAATCTGGCAGTTCAGTTCATGCTGCAAATTAAGGCTTTTTACCAGGAGGCATTACCTTTGTTTCCTGAGGGCATGGCTAAATAGTCAAGCGAAAGGAATAATCTCAAATGCTGAACTGTCATTTGAAAATAATGTGGAGGAACAGAACAGGCTTCTTCATGATGCAAATTCCCCTATAAATGCACAGCACTGAGGCTTAAGTTTGATGAATTGGGCCTGCTACAGAGCCTTTTTGCCTGCATACATTGGTACTTCAGAATGTTACACCAGGTTGCTCATAGCATTCTGCATTTTACAGAGCTTGTGACTGTGGGAGGCTGTTTGAGGAGCTGTTCTTGAAGCAGTTTTTTGTTTCTGAATTTTTAGTGATTATTAAGCCACACCCCATCCTGGAGATCCAGAAGCAGAGAAGTCTGACTTGGTATTCATAATGAAGATCAAGGCAGTTTTGTCTGGATGTTAAAAGCTGCACTTCATTGGGGTTCTATATACCGTAGACTTTTTCTAGGAAGGATTTTTTGTATCATCAATGTGCAGAGATATCACAATTAAAATCAATGCTAAAGTTTCCTTTGACAGCTTCCCTGCCTGACCCCATCTTTTGGCTTGCTTTTGTGGAGGCAGATGTTTGGAGAGGGGCACTAATCTCTGACATATAATATGGCAGATCCTGTGCTGATCTAATTAGGATCTTGGTGATGCCCTCTAACCCCAAGTTACTGCTTGGGCCTCTTCCTGTTTTTCTGAAAAGCAAGGATAGCAAATGTCTTTACTTTGTGTAGCATATGCTGGAACTATTTCCTCCAAACTCACAGAGTGAGAGTTGCTAAGTAAGTCCCTTTGGGTTTTGTATTGATTTGTTTTGCAGTGGCACCTGTGTGTTTGCACCTAAAGGTTTATGCCTTCTGTCAGGTGCTTATTCTTCACCTCTTGGTTATACTTGCACATCTGTGAAAAGGACCACCGAAAAAGTGAAATATGTTGGAAGCTGCATTTTGGTGAGATGGGTTTATATATACATTTGGTTTGTTTGCATGTGGAAGTTGCATTTGGTTAGATTGTGTACAGGTATGAGATGGTGAAACAAGAGCAAGGGTGTGGACTGAGAAATAATGTTTTATCAATGTTTATAAATGGAGAAATCTTTAATGCAACCTCATCTGTCAAGGGAACTTTAGAAGCTTTACTGGGGGGATTGTCTTCCTTCCCTAAGAAAAGGTAAAACGATGTGATGATCTTCTTTATCAATAATTTTTCTGGCTGTTGGATTCAGAAGCCTGGAATTACCTATGCTCCAGTTATAGTTTGACAAAACAAGATGTTTATTGTTGGCATAACATTTGTGAGTGAGGAAAAGAGAAATCTTTCTGATACAGCCTTACTATAAACAGATTCAGCTTAGATTTTCTTTCATTTTTTCATCTGTGTCTTGGGCAAAACTCTTGCATCTGTGCTGGGAAGGACCTGAAATACTAAGCACTTCAAGGATGTAGTGGTTGTTAGTGTAACTAATGACAGTACTATGAGCACTATAGTCCAGTGGTTTGGGAAAACAATCAATTAGTTTCCTTTCCTCAGTGTGGTGGTGTTCATTTCACTGTTCAGTTTAAAAACGTTCATTTCACTGTGTTATTTGTCTCATTTCTCATGGTGTTGCATTCTTGTGGGTTAATCTTTTGTGTCCTGAGGCTTTTGCAAGGGAAAGTTTAACAGCCAAAACTACTAAAGCTGCTGTTCCAACTGAGAGCAAAATGGTGTCACCTTGCACTGCAATGAAGATTTAACAGAATCTCCTTAGGGCAGGATACGGATGGACATTGTGTGCTGTTCCCTGTGCTTGCTTCAACATACTCATGACCAAGAGACTTAAGAGTTTCTGGCAATTTTTTTCTCCCACTAAGGATTGCATTGGGCCAGTGTTAGTTAAGATAGAAAAGATAGTTGATGTTTCATTTCTTAAATCCCTGCCCCAGCGTTGATAAAAGGAGGGATTTTCACTTCCCATTATATTGAATATGTATATTGAACCAAGGGGAGAATTTGGACTGGGTACATCCTGGCTCACATTTGCTAGCTAGTTAAAATAAAAAAGAAAGAGAAAAACCCCAACAGCCACCCTAGACCAGGAATAAACTTGTTGAAATCAAGTGACTTCATATGTATTGAATTGTTTGTACTAATGAGCACTGAAATATGAAAAGTGGAAGAATTTATTTTTTGTAAAAAAGCAATGAAGGGAATGCTGTATTAGGAAATGTTTATGTTAGGAATGCACATTGTTAGAAAATGGAAAAATGGAATGGAAAAAATATTCATATTGTGAGTAATCTGGCTTGAGTCCTTCTGAAGATATTTGACAACATAAGTAAAAGAAGAGAACTTTCTTTGTTTAGAATGCACACAAAAAAACCCTTTGAGTTTTAACCATCAGCAAGTTCTTTCAAGATGCAGCTTGGCTTATTTGTATCCTTTTAGATATTTTTTGCCCCCTTAAATACTGTGACTGGAAAATTGCTCAATAAATCTGTTTGAGATCGCTGATTGCTCGGGAAACTACTGCTGTCCCCATTCTTCCAGTGTGAGGCAGCCTCCTCCTTCATCTGTTGACTCACTCAATTGTTGGGGTATTTCCACACCCTTCGGAGGTTGACTATGAACTGCAGTTAAGTAAAAGTGCTCAGCAGTGGTTAGCTGAAAGTAACTAATCCTGAACTGAGGTATAAATCCCTGGAGATGACAGATGTGCAGTGAGGGGCAGCAGAACTGACGGTGCTTGGAGCTGGACAAGTTTTGTGCCCCGGATGGAGATTTACCTCGGCAGGGAGAGCCTGTGGGACCTAGTTCTGTGGAGTAAGCTTTTGGCATTGCTTTGTAGAAATGTTCTCAGCAGATGGTACAGCATCAGCTCTTAACAGAGCTCTTCACACACATCAGGTCTCTATTGCAGTTTTCAGCCTCTGATGGTTCTGAATGCAGGATGTCACTGCTTTGGGTTTTTTTGCCTCTCAGTAATGAGCTATTCCTAGAGGTACATGTTCAACACCTTTGGAATCCATGGCTGAATGCTTTTGATAGAACAGTTTATTTTTGGGGTGTAATATTTGCACATTATGATACATTGAAAAAGCTGTATTGAGTACTCAGTGTGTTTTTAAAAATTCTTTGTGTATGTATCGAATAGAAAGGACTTGCAGGCATAAAATATCTTAAGGTTTATAATGATCTTAAGCTTTGCTATAATGCATTTAGAAAGCTTAGCACTATCTTTTTCATGTATATTTTATTAATTTTAGGGAGTAGATAGCATGGCTAAACAGTTGGCCTCTAAACCAGAGAAGTACATCAGAATGTTTGCAGCTAATGTGAGTGACTTGTGTTAGGAATTACTTAATTTGACATTTTTCTCATTCATTAATTCAGACATATATATGCTTGCAGTTAATTTTATTAGGTTGCAGAAGATGTAATAAATTGTTCATTTCAAGAAAAATAAAATTCTGATTGCTAAAGAGGTCTTAATGCCCATTATAAGGCCTTGAGCAATGTGGTCTAGTAGGATGTGTCCCTGCCCATGGCAGAGGGAGTTGGTACTAGATGGTCATTAAGATCCCTTCCAACCCTTACCATTTTATTATTCTGTAATATGTAGGCAGGATCCCAATGTGTTGACTAAGCTGTTAGAGCAGTCTTCCCATAAGCATGCTGGGCCTTCTTTTTTCCCCTCTTATTAGAGGACATGTCATTTAGCTTTCTGCTTAGTTAGTTCTTCCTTGGGTTGTCCTGACCATTTTGATGGTGTTTTAGCCCCAGTGAGCTGGGTGATTCCACTCCCTGCTGGCTCACTTTTTTTTTTCTCTTGTGTAGTAATTACTCTCCCAACAGAGACAATTAGTGACCCCTCCCATCTTTAGCCTTCTGGCTTTCACTGACCTGTACATTTTATTTGAACTGAGGGACTAGACTCATGAAGAAATGGACTGCTGCAGAGCTGGTATGCTATGACTAACTCACTTTAAACCATCCAGGGGGAGCTGTAGCAATAAGGGCAAGAGGCTGAGAATTTTCATAATTTAAACATTGTGGATGTGTTGATTATACCTATTTGTTGACCTTGTAAGGCTTATTCCCTCTGTTAGTCTCCTGGAAAATACTAATAAATTTTTTTTAGAATAGTCCACAATTTTTGTTATCTCTGCGCACTTGAAAAATGGTGATATCTTAAAATGATTCTGCGTTTACTAAGTCCTAAAATGTCCATCAGAGAAGACTCTTCTAATGCTGCAACTTACTAGAGCCTTCTGGAATTATGTTTTATGGCATGCTACAAAGCCCTGGAGAGTATGCTTAGTTACTGCTGTCATGGCAGATTTCTAAAAATACAGTGCTCTAGAGGCTTCTGTTGGATTTAAGCAGCTTCATAATTTGGTGTTCATTAGCTGAATTTCATGCTTTTTCTTTTACTTGCTGTTAACTTGTAACTGCCTTGATGGCAACTGTGAAGTGTAGGTTTTTCTTTAATTCCTTCTTGATGAGCATAAGGTAAAATTTGCATGATTTAAGAGCAATTTTTTTACAAAATGTCTCTGTAATAACTCTAAAGATTTTAATGCAGATTTGAAGGAAGATTCCTGCTATACTAAAAAGAATATATTGATATTCATTCTGATATAATGCAGGAAAATCACTAGGTTTTTCAAACAGGGTTGTCTGTGACACTGAAGTTTTTAGGTAATATTATCACACAGTTTACCTTTTTGAAGAGGTTTGCATTCTGGCTGCTGGCTCCATTTCTGTCATTGCAGTGAAATTGTTAATCTGAAATGAAAAGAAACTGGAAGTAGAAACAGGGCTCTCACTGTAGAAGCTCCATCAGGTCTGGCAGAGACAGAGCCCTGTGCATCTCCCTGTGCCCCACGGTCACATGGCAGGTGGGAATGACAGTTCAGCAGATGAGCAGAAAACCAGCATCCCAAGAAACTTTAGCGGTTTAAATGTTCTGTGCTGTCTGGAAGTTGGCCTGTACTGTAAGGCCAGGAGCTTCCAGCCTGGTGATAGGCAGCCAGTACTACTTTCAAAACTGGATTTGATGGAGACAGTGAGTTGTAGTCCTATTTAATTTGAACTTTGACTTTCACCTTAAAATATTGTAATTCAGTTAATATAGCATATTTCATTTTAGAAAATTAGTATGTATGCAGATATGAAGTACTAGCAAGCAGTTATAGAAGTCTCACTTCACAGAATTTTCCTCTTCTGAAAGGAATAAAATTTAAAGCAAAAAAAAAAAAACAACAACCTCAGAGTACAAAACCAAAATGTGTTAAGTTATTTTGATTCAGGGAGGCTTTAGAGGAAAAGGTCTTTCTTGTCACAGCCAAACAGCTCATTATTTTTGAACACATGGTAGTTCCATGAAAGATTCTTCTTTGTATGAGGAATTGGAGATGACTTGATCTGTCTAAGCATTACTTAAAAATGACAAAATTGGCATAAAGAGGGAGTATTTAAAACTGCTGTCAAAACTCTGAGGTTTGAAAGATGTATTTTACTAAGGATTTTTTATTTTCCTGATAACATCTCAATGTAGAATTTGGGCATTTTTGAAAGTCTGTGCAATAAAGTTTTATTTGGTTTTTAAGGTCTTTAAACAGAACATGAGCTTGGGGAATGTTGGATGAATATTGTGTTTTAACTTGTGCCTGTCTCTACTTAGTCCCTGAAGGCATTGTCAGTGTATGGTCCAGCTGCTTAGGATAGCAATCTTTAAAAACCCTTTAGGGAAAAATTAAAGCTTCTCTTCATTCTCTCCCTTTCTTTCCAAGGGAAAATACCTTTCTGTGTTCTTCCTGCCTTGAACAGACCTGTTAACTATCACCTTGGACTTTGTAGGTTTATTAAATACCCTAATATGCAGTAGCAAGCATATCCTTCATGTCCAGGTATGAAAATTTTCTGTAGTTCTGTCAGTCATGTGAATGTCTTTTGAAGTTCTTTCAGCTTTCCTTATTAGATTGCTTGCATTTGTGAAACAGTGTTGAATGAGGTGTTTCAGCTGGTTTTTTGTTGGTTTGGGGGTTTTCTTATGTTGATTGGGGCATACTTGATATTTGTATTTGAGTAGACAGCCATCTGTCCCTCAGGTCGTGCCAATTACGTCAGCTCTGAAAGCAGCCACAGAAATTTAGTTCTTTCATTGAGCCTGCACAACTGTTTCTTTCACCTTTTGTGTTTGAAGGAGCTTGGCCTCGAGCGGTTATTTTTTGTTGCGTAACCACTACTTATCAAATGGTGTTGCAAATGAGTGAATCAAAAACAAAAGCTCTTGGCAAGACATTTTCTCTAAATTAACTTAACTATTCTGGCAAATCTAAAAAGATGGAAAATAATTGAATTAAAATACTTTTAATGTAAAGGGGTTTGCTGTATAGTAATATTTTTTAAATAATTGCAGGTTACAGCATCAGGTTTGTACGTGGATGGGTGAGAGTTCCTGTGGAGGGGGGATTTCCCATTTGTTTCTTCTGAATACCCCACTTTTTATTTCATTTGCCAAAAAAACAAAGGACTCCTCTCATATTCAACGTGGCTTGAGAACAGAGCCATGCCTAATTTACTGTATGATATTACATCTTACTCTCATCTGTTAGCATGTTAAGTAAATCAGGATTATAGACCTAAATTTAATCTTGAAATGCAAAATGAATTGTGTTTTTGGGAGGGGCAAGTAAATCAGTATTTCCCACATGGATACTCTAGCAAAACATGGAAATACTGCTTATGAGTGCAGAGATCTAACTTGAGAATTACTAGTTTTTGAGAGTCTTTGTAGTGCTTTGTCAAGGCCTTCCCAGGCAATTAGAAGAAAGTCTCAAAGTTACAGGCCTTGGTTCTTTTGGGGGATTTTTTAAGTACCGTAACATCTGCTGGAGAAGCTGTACAGCAATATGCAGGAGGTTCCTGGAAAACATTGACAATAACTTCCTGCTACAGGTCATAGAGGTTCCCACAAGGAATCGTGTGCAGATTGACCTCATACTAACCAACAAGGAAGTCTAGTTGGGGATGTGAAGGTTAGGGGCAGCCTTGGCTGTAGTGACCAAAAGATTGTGTTGGTGTTTAGTGTTGGATGAAGAGGTAGCAGGACAGCAAGCAAGACGATGACCATGGACTTTAGGTGAGTTAATTTAGCCTCTTTAGGGGATATTCTTGGAAGAATCCCACGGAAATTCATGGGAAAGCAGGGTTTGCAGGGAAGAGGGGTCGAGGAGAGTTGGTTGATGATCAAAGCTCACTTCTTTCAGTGGGTTAAGAATGATGCATTCCAATGAGAAAGAAGTTGGGCCAAAGGCACAAGGAACTGCCACAGATGAATAAAGAACTGCTGTCATTACTCAAGTAAAAGCAAAAAGTTCCCCAGGAGACAGAAGCAAGGCCAGGACACTTGGAGTGAATACTGGGAGGTGGTCAGGAGAAGTAGAAATGAAAGGGAAGAGACATGAAAGGCCAAGTCCCATCTAAAATCACATCTGGTCACCTTCTGAAATTCAGCAAGGACAAATGCAGGGTCCTGCCCTCAGGGAGGAAAAACACCATGCACCAGCACAGGCTAGGGGCCAACCTGCTGAAAAGCAACTCAGCAGAGAAGGACCCAGAGAACTTGGTGGACAACAAGCTGTCCCTGAGCCAGCAGTGTGCTCTGGTGTCCAAGAAGGCCAGTGGTATCCTGGGGGTGCATTAGAAAGAGCAGTGGTCCTGCTCCTCTACCCAGTCCTGGTGAGGCCATATTTGAAGTTCTGGGTTCCACAGGACAAGAGAGACATGGAGCTCCTGGAGGGGTCCAGTGAAGAGCTGCTAAGTTGGTCAAGGGTCTGGAAAATCTCTCTTACTAGGAAAGGCTGTGGGAGCCAGGCTTGTTCAGCCTCAAGAAGAGGTGACTGAGAGGGGACCTCCTTAATGTGTATAAATATCTGAAGGGTGGCTATCAAGAGGATGGATCAGGGCTCTTTTTGGTGGTACAAAGCAACAGGACAATAGGCGGTGGACAGAAACTGATGCACAGGAAGTTCTACCTGAAATGAGGAAGAAGGTCACTGTACAGGGGACCAAGCACCAGCACAGGTTGTCCAGAGGGGTTGTGGAGTCTCCTCCACCAGAGATATTCAAGAACTTTGGGACACAATCCTGTGCAATGTGCTCTAGGACAACCCTGCTTGAGCAGGGAGGTTGGACCAGGTGTTCCACTGTGGTCCCTTCCAACCTGACCAATTCTGTAATCCTTTTCCTCCAGAAAATCAAGCTTATTCCCTATCCTCTCCCAAGTTTTTGAACTGACTCTTTCAAAGATTGCATTAAAAATCTTTTTGTGGTAAAGTTTATATCATGGATAGAGGGAAGAGAGTTCTTGAACTGAACATTTTTCCAAGATACCTATACTGCAGTACGTAAAAAAAAAAAAAGTTCTTATGAATACAGAAATATGGTGGGCCCTAACTCTTCCATTCTCTCTTTCTACAGTCTTCAGTTTATAAGTTAAAAATTCTTACTCTATCTTGCTTTGATCTCTACTCTTGTTTCTTACCTGTATTTCCTGAACTATTGTAGTCTCCTAGTTGCTCCTTCTGAGTCCCACCAAATACAAATCCCTACTTCATACTGCTGAAATGACTCAGAGTGACTCAGGCTAGGACCTTGCATGCTTTCTCTTCCTTTCACAAATGTTAAAAGATTAAAAAAGTAGATCTTAATTGTATTTATGTAGCGAGTGCATGTTTGCTGTTTCTGCAGACATCCCTGACTGATGGATCCATCCCAGCAGACCTGGTGGCTTCTCCTACTGTAGTTCAGTTCACTGGGTGCATTATATGGAGAAATAGCATTTCATGGGTGATATGTGACATCTTGAGATCAGAGCAGAAGCCACAGTACTGCAGGTCACAGCAGGGCTCTTCACACTGCTGTGACCATAATTAGCTGGCTGCAAAGTTTGCTTGTGTGTATTTGGAAACTCTTGGAAGCATGGATTTGTGACTGTATGTAAAAGGAGTAGCTGTATGTTTGCTTAGTGTAGCACTTTAGAAAGCAATTCTGCACTTCAGTGTGCTGCCCTTTGGGATTTTTCTTCCTGTAAGTTTTAGTCAACAGTAATTGTTAAGTGATTTCTTTTTGTAATGTCCTGTGCCTTTCTTTTAACACAAAGGTCTGTTTTCAACATTTTCAGATTGTTCTTTGGTTGTTGATCTTTCCATTTTTCCTCTCTGTATATTATTAGTCTGTTTTTAGCTTCACTTTTTTGATATCTTTCTTTAAAATCCAGAGGAATGCTTTGAAGTACTTTCTCTCCATGCCTTCTGTCAATTCCACTTAAGTTTTTCAGTAGTGAGTTAGTTTTCACCTAGAAAAGAAATACACCTATCTCCTGCTTAATGTTACGCTAAACCTCTTGAACTGCTTTTGTTTAAGCTGAAGGCAAACTAGCCTTGCCTTCAGCCTGAAACAAGGCACAGTGAGCTTCAAACCCAAAGCAAATAACTTGGCAAGTTAGAAATAATTTAAAAATGTGTCTTTCATTCTTCTGTAGTTCCACAGTGAGTGGCGTTCACAAGAGCAGTAGTTTTTAATACCATTTTTGGTTGTTTGGCTGAAAGAAAACCGAACGGATGATGTTTCTCTTTCAGACCATAATGACAGTGGGCTAACAGCTGTGAGCACTCTTGGTGGTTAGCATGTGAGACCTTGGTTTGATTCTTGCCCAGTGAACATACTCAGGGGCTGGGTTTGCATGGCTTATACTAGGTTTGTAGATACTTTAATATGCTGCTGAGGCGAGCTACATGTTTGGTGGGATACTGGTGGTTAGAGTGGTTAAAAACAAGTAATCAGATGGCATAAGACCAACAAAAACAAAAGTAAGTTTTTATTCTAGAATAAAAGTCTATCAAGCAGGTTTTGAGAAGGAGTGGAACTGAAACTTGCTGCTGTTGTTCACTGGGGGTTAAACATTCTTCTATGTACACTATGTACAATAGTGGCTTGCTGAAGTGGAGCCCTGCTATTAATGCATTTGTGCTAGATTATAAATTATGTGTATAGGTTTAATCTGTGTTCTTTGATACAAACCAGACCCCAGGTTCCATGATGGAACTGGTGGTTATCATCAGCACATAGCACTTTGCACACCCAAACTACTGCACACATCTATAGCTAAACATTGTGATGCCTTTGCAGAGTAGGAAAAATCATCCCTTTAGGGGACTTCAGATTGAATTAATTTCTAAAACTAGTGGCCATTTAATTTATCACACTGGTCTGTAAAACCAAAGAAATTGTTCACCAGCTCTCCTGTTTTATACATGCTAGTTACTTTCTT
Source organism: Parus major (assembly GCF_001522545.3). Classification (NCBI taxonomy): domain Eukaryota; kingdom Metazoa; phylum Chordata; class Aves; order Passeriformes; family Paridae; genus Parus; species Parus major. The sequence goes on from NC_031771.1 coordinate 26,577,332, forward strand.
CATTAAACTGTCTTCTTGCAGGCTCCCACTGTGTTTTGAAAACATGAAAATGCTCTTGTGGAGAACATTTTTAACTTCTTAATTTTGAATTATTTAGTCTCCTCTCCTTCTTTCCTCTGGATGATTTTTTTACTGCTTTCTTGCATCTTGCTTAATCATGTGCTGATTTAGAGCAGTCAGATTAGAGACACAAAACTTTGTAGTGGAGCAGAATCTCTGTACTTCTTCTCCACACCTGGTCTATTACACCTGTGGCAGAAGGTTGTTCCTGTGTCAGCCCAGACATCTCTCTCAAGAAACATAGAGGGGACACAGTATCTTTATCTCTGGACTAGTCTCTCTGCTGTTGCCAGGAGTCCAATTTCTCTGAGAGTGGTTAATGTTCCTTGAGAAATTGTTTGCCAGTCCCCCTGAAAAATGTCCCCAAGGTTGTTCGAGGGATTGAAATATTCCATCTGCTACTGTGCTTCTTTGCAATCAGGCTGTTCTACAGCTGTGGGAAAATAAATCACTGTATTTGTCCAGATGTGGTCCTGTGCTATCATACCTACACAATGTTTGCAAATTTTGGTTTTTTTCTTTTAATGCTCTATAACCTGTTTTTTGCTATTTGCACTTACCTTTCAATTAAATATTGTATTGTGTACCCATCTTCCTCCGACTTCTTTATCCTTGTTGACTGCCTTTCCTTCTTTCATTATAGTTATTTTCAGCTGTGTTCCCACCTATCTGTCCAAGCCTTTCTGCTTCTCCTATAGTCATAGATTCTTTATACAAACTCTGGCCATCTGTTCCTTACCCTTTGAATCCTTGTCCTCTGTTAGTTTTTTGTTACTGTTTTTTCAGTATCTTGCCTCCTGCTATTCCTTTCCTTATCCTCATCTTTTTTTTGTTGTCATAGAGGATAACCACCATGACTTTGAAATAATACACGAAGAGCTGAGGTGTCATTTTATTTTGTAATTTTTTTTGTTACATGAAATAATAATTAAAGAATAATTTTAAAATAAAAAAAATACCCAAGCAATTAAAATCTGTGAGAAAACAATATCTTAAATAAGATTATGTAAAAATCATCTTTGCTTTTAGACAAAGGAAGATATTCTAACTTCATGGCATGGCAACCTTGCATGTTGTGTGGGACAGAATCTAAGAAATTCCTTTATCTCCCACAGTTTGTCATTAGTGTGTCTTGCGTTATTAAATGTTGTAGAATATAGAGGATCAAGAAAATTATAAGAGGCCTTCTTGGGTACTTCCAAGATGGAAGCCAGCTTTTATGATTTACACTACCTTGACAGCTCCTTCTGTACAGCTGTTTTAGAGAAAGCAGAAGCTTTCCTTAAAAACTTAATGTGTATGAAAAAAAAATAGAGAAAGTAACACCTTTATGACCTCTCTTGCAGAGAACATTGGCTTCTTTGCACTTGCAGCGTAAGCTCCTTGGCTTCTCTACCTCCTCTGTGGATCTTATTCTAGAAAAATCCTGTGTTCAGAGATGCCAAATGATGTGCTCTGGGGTTTGTCTTCCTTGGATTTCATGAACCACAAGCTGCACCCAAGTACTTACCCTCTTCTGAACTGTATACCTCTGTTTAGTATGACATCATGTGGGGACTAACACACTCTTTTAAGAGTTTTCTGGAAAGCCTGGGAGGAGTATTCTTTTACTATCCACTAAAATGAAGATGTTGGTGTACTTTAAGCCACCTAGTGAAACCTACAGTGCCTCTGTGGTTACTTGCACTGAGAGCAGCAAGTAAACTGATGGACATATTTTTCCTCTAATTATATCTTGCCGTTGGTGTAATTCCTATATAAATTGAAGAAAACTAAAACATTCTTTTAGAAAGGACTTTCTTGTCTGTATGCATGCTCACACATGCATGAACACAAAGTAATTATTTTTAAAAATCAATCTGTGAAGGGAACCACTAAAATCAGTGAGCTGCAGTTTGGATGTGTCCTAATCTTTATGGACTACCAGTATGGAGTTTCTTTATAGTGTTATGACTAATCTTCAAGACTGGGCAGTAAACTCTGTCTGATATTTATCATACATTTACATTTAATATTCTGAAAATATCGACTAAATGTTAGATTGAAATTGAGAAGTGATTATAGTTCCAAAGGAGTTCAGTTTGTGTTATGTGAAGGCATTTATATCAGCTGCATGATATAAACCATATGGTTAAATTATCAAGGCTGAGTGTTTCAAGATGTATCTGGGAATGCTTTTGCATTCAGTGGGATCCTCAGTGAAAAAGGGAATGTAGAAGTGGAGGATTCATGTGGGGGATTTTGGGGTAGGGCAGAGTAAAACCTGAGCTTTGACAGCTGTTATTTTCACAATTAGTGCGATATACTGATTGGTGCTCAGAACATTTTAAAACTAAAATGTTTTAAATGTATTAAGTACCCTTTGTTTAAAACAAAGGGTACTTAAAAAGCATGTTATTGTTTCTTTTATTTTTTTCCCTTTTGTGTTGGTTTCAATGCAGTAACTGGTTTTCAAACTGTATTTTATTAGATTTTTTTTTTCATTCTCATTCATCTGATTTAATATTTTAAGGTGCTTTCTCTGATGCTGAGTATGGTGTCCCTGAGGATTGAGTCATACTCCTGCTCAGCTTAAGAGTTTCCAAAGTATCTCTGGAAAACTGCCAGCTGAACTGGAAAGGCCTGGTTCAAGATGGGTGGCAGGTTAATGGAGAGAGGTCTCTCTTGGCAAGTTATTTCTCCTGATGTAACAGAAAAATGGAAGGATTATTCACACCAGCCCTGTGAGATTCCTCTGCCTCAGGCCTGAAGGCAGGGATATCTCTGAGGTCTAGCAGGGCAAGGGGCACACAGTGAAAGGGGACCACAGCTTTACATGCCTTTGAACAGAGACTTCTGTTCATCAGCATGTAAAAGGGATTGGGGCCATGCCAGTGGCGTACCAGACTTTGGGAACACCGGTATCCACAGCTGAGCAGGTGGACCTGCCAGAGCTTTTGTCACTGCTGCCATTGAATAGGGACAGCTGGAAAAGGACCAAAGGAAGTCATCAAATCCAAAGCCTCCATGTTACAGGGTCCTTTGCAGAGAGATGCCAGATTATGGTATGAAATAGGATTTTAGTCCCAGGCTGAACATATCTATAACAATATTATGTGCCACAGGAATGAAAGTTTCTTAGACTTAAATTTGCTTCCTGTAATTCTTTTTTATGATTCAGTGCCTCAGATTTATATTTGTACACTTTTGTATTTATTTTGTCTTTATTACATAAGTTATGCCTGTATTTTAAAAATTTATTTTTTTAAAGAAATACATGTATTTTAAAATGTAGTTCCACTTTTTAATTTAAATACAGTATTCTATATGCACATTTTATAGCTATTTTTAAAGTTACTGAAAAAGTATGATTTTGTTCTTTGGTTTTTTTATCAGTTTGCTGAAAGCAGTCAGAAAAAAGAGGCTTTACAAAAAAGCATTGAGAAATCAAAAATTGGACGTGAAGATACGGTAAGTTGCTTTGGGGGGGAGGTAATCCTACAAGGAAATACTGCTACAAGTATGTACTTCTTGTAAATACTAATGTAGTATTTCAGGTATTTTCAGATTTTAAAATATCTTAAAACTTTAACTACCCAGAGGTGTGTACCAAAGTTGCCAATTGTTGCTGAACTGCCAAATCTGGTAACTACACTTAGATGTTGGTTTGGTTATTTGTAATGTAGCTTGCTAAATTACCGTTCTGAGCAGCCATGTAAGCTCGGTGCTTCTCACATGCTGAAGCTGTTAACACTGCAAAAAAAATATCTAGGCTTCATGTTTGTCATAACCAACATACTAGTTAGAAACACTTCATATGATATTCTAAGTTGCTGACTTGCATTGAGATGCTCAGTCTAAAGTGACTTAAACCTCCAATTAAACAAGGACAGCCAGAAGCTTTCAGGAAGAAGTGAATTTTGTAGGAAAGTGACAAATCTTTGAATCCAAACTGTTTTGTTGAAACACTAAATTTTCCCTATGTATGTTTGATTTATCTAGTAAAGAATAGAGTGAACCTTACCATCAAACTCTGTTAAAGTTGTAGTTCCACAAATTCAATTAAAACCTGTACTTTGGCAGTATCTTAATCTTTAATAGAATGATCTTAAAATCATTCATTTGCAATGAACTGTCTTCAGGAATCACACGCAGGTTTCTCACGTAGTTGTGCTGATTGTGTTTCCAAACAAACTGTTTCAACCTTGGGCGTCTCCAGCATGTGGCCTGCCCTACAGAAAGCTATTGGTCTGGAAGTCCTGTTCTGGCTGATATTTCCAATATTTTGGTTCCTGATTATACATCAGAAAAAAGTCCTAAGAAGTCCAGATTGCAGTGTAGCTCTCCAAGCATCTCACCTCAGTACCTTAGCATCTGGAAACTTTAGATTTCCATTCTGCATTTTCAGAACACAGAACATGCCCAATCCAAACTGTTGGCAAAAGCACTAGGAATATAGAAGTTCAGGGAGGCAAAACACCCAATAACCTTAAAACAAAACCCCAAAATCCACAAACACCTCAGACTGCTGGGTTACCACACAGAATGCCATGGGTAAAATCTTGATGGCTTACAAACTCATGCAGTCTGGCTCTTCTAGGCTACCCTAGCTTGAGTTATTTGAGTATAAGCCAGTTCCCGTGTTTGTCTGTAACTGCAGACTGAATTAGAAGTATGTGCTGAGCTGGCACATGAGCTGAGCTCATGTCAAATCAGTGTCTGCAAATTCTTAATGATCAATAGAATCTTTGAGGTCAATATTATGTACAATCCCAGCAAAGACTACCATATAATAAATATCTGAATTTATTTTTGAGACCATTGCTCTTAAATGGTGTGGGAAAAGAAAGAAGACAAATAAATTCAGAGGGTGTTCATACACAGCATCTCATTTTGTGGAAGGGTGGATGGTAGTTTTTCTGTAATGCCTTCTTTAATTACAAGACTAGCACTCCTAAATACTGCTTAACCTTTAAGCCCAATAATTAAGAGATCTCTTTGGTGTTTTTTAAACCACGGTTCAAAGGTTGTAGAAAATTGTTCTTTTGTTGATCCATTTTGGCCTTAATTTTTTTTTCCTTACAGTTGGTATTCAGTATCATTTAGTGTCACTGAGAATTCTGTGTAATAAAATGAAATGCTTAAGTGGTTCATAAACAGAAAGTAGTAGTGAAAGCAGCTGCTTTTGCTACTTTTTTAACTTAAATGTTTTTATTTTTTAAAAATCTTTGTATCTCCCAACATCCTTTGAATCCTCAGGCGGAACGTGCAGCTCTGCTGAAGGAACTTGCTGCCCTTCGGCAGAAGAAAGAGCAGCTAAAGACAGAAATAGACAAATACAGGGAATGTGATCCAGATGTGGTTGAAGAGATGCGTAAGTTGTGTATTGCTTAAAGTGATCTTTTGCCTGAAAAGGTGTGCACTTCTTTAGCTTAAAATCTGGTATTCAGAGGGTAGTCAAAGAATAGCTGCTTTCCTTTTTAGAGCTGAGCAATACAACCAGGTACATTTCTTTGCATGTTCTGCTCTATTATATATGAGAAGGTTTATTGATATTTGCTCTGCCACCACCTGAGCAGTTAAGAAGCAATCCTATAATTAAAATACTCTGATGCTTCAGAATTAACATCAGGATCATCCTTTCCAGAACCATATTCATTCTATAACTTGTGCTGTGCCCTACAACGTGTGTAGGAAGAGGAGTCTCTGGCTCCTGTTTACCTTCAGTTCCATGCTGTTAAGATGGGTATCTTTCTCCTTCCTTCATCTTGCCCATTTAAAACATAAACATTTCATTACAGACGGTTAATTGTCACTTACATGAAAGCAGGTTATCACACCTATCACACTCTTGACTGGGTACTGTCATGCTGGGTTTTGGTTGGAGTTTCTAAACTCTAATGGAATACAAGGAATGATGAGTGACTAATACAGAATTTGGCAGTGAAATGCACTTAATATTCTGATCCTTAGCATGAAAAATGAAAAGCATGCATGAAATTTTATTGAATTTTCTCTACTGCAGCTTTAATGTTTTATTTATTAGGTTCTTACATTGCTACCCAAGCACCACTGCATATTCAGGTTGCTGTAATGCCAAAATGCTGTTACAGAGTGATGAGAAACAGGCACAGAACTTCTTCTGAAAAGAGATGTGGCTAAATCTTTCTCCTTCCTTCTTTTACTAACAAAATCCACAGCTTTAGAGCTGTTCTGAGAGAAAGCCAGGAACATAAACAGAGTTGGCAGCACTCACCAAATTTGGACAGATATTATTTACTTTGAGAGGCTGTGACATTTTTTGTCAGCTGTGTTATCTTTCCCCAAGGATGTAATGGTATGCCAGGGAATAAGCAAACTTGAAACCTGAGGTTAGTTACTGTGCTGTAAATCCCTCGCTGCCTGCTCTCCTGAGGAGAAGACACATTCCAGCTGATTCCAGCTGTAAAAATGAATGAGGTTAGGCAGATATCAACAGCAGAGGGATGTGTAGTGTCAGGTATTTTAACTGCTGAGGTTCCCTTACAGTCAGCATTGCACAGAATGATTTGAGAGCCTCTCTTTTGAAAAAAACAGTCATGGTGAACACTTTCCTAAATATGGCACGAGGGAGCAAATCACAGCTGCAGTGATAGGGCAAGCTGCATGAGCTGGCAACATGGAGACTAGTATCCTGGAAAGAAAGAGAGAAAGGGAAGGAAATGTAATACTTGGTTGCTTCAGTCATGCCCTTGTCTTTTGTCTGTATGTTATGGGTTTGGGTTTTTTTTGTCCAAATGTGTGGACGCTCCATGTGAATTTCTGTGATGAAGCATTTAAGGGACTTGTGAGGTTAGCACTGTTGAGCTACCTGTAGGCTTCCCAGTGCAATATGCAGTAATGTTTCAAAATTAATTCATCCTTGAACTCAGTTTTAAAAGTTTGTTTCATTATATGTTTTGTCAGGCATTGCTGCACCAACATTGTTGCTGGCAATGTATGTGGAATAAATGGTGATGTCAGTTTTGGGGAATTAATATCCTTGTCAAAACTGAATGGAAGTTGATGGGCTTTATGGAAGAGATGGAATGGGGGGAAAAAAAAGAAAGGCTATGGGGCATTTCTTTTGGTTCCAGAGTACAGAAAAGTGCAAAGGCAAAAGTAAGAAGGCAGTAAAGAATCTCAGGCAATGGAATGCATTTAGCTAGACATAAAAGTTACTGCTGCTGTTTCACAGAAGAAAACCTTATAATAAAAGTTATGCATTCACAGATTTTCAAACTGCACATAGGGGATACGATTTTCTGCTTCTGTACAATTTAGATAACATAACCCTTGGGATTATTTTCAGTTAAATCACCTGAGCAGATTTCTGACTACCTTCTTTTAGAGTCAGAGATGGCTGTTATGTTGTGTAATTGGATTCTTTTTAACAGATTTCTCAATAAAATATATTTTGTAACAGGCAGTTGTCACTTTCTACCTTTGGGTTTTCCCTCTTCATCCTTAATGACTTCAGCTTGTAAGGAAATCTTCCTGATGCTCAGCATAAAATTTCATCCTGTTAATTTCTCATCCCGTATCACAGAGGCCTGCCTTGATTCTTCTTGTGGTATTTTAGGGCTGTATCAAATTATTGTCTGTTTTCAGTGGCCTTTAAATGTGAACACTTTGCTGTGTCTTTTTTAGTTGCCCTCTCCCTCAGTGGAGTTTTGCAGAAGCAAACCAATTGCACAGCAGCAAGCCTCATTAAAATGTGCATGTGCGCACACATGCATATATCATTTTCAGGGTCAAAACAAAAGTTTGAATGATTCATAGCAAATATCTGAAGACTCAGCTAAAAACTGAACATCTGTCTTTGCTTCCTGAATCTCGTGGTGGGAAAGTCAAGCTTGACCATGTAACTAAATATATTATAATGCATATTCACAAAGGGGCAAATGGTAAAACTAGTAACTCTGGGTTTTGCTGACTTCACTGTTTGTCCTTCTGGTGTCACTAACAAATGTTTTGCTCTGTGTTTTGGCTTACTTTCCTTGGCTTTTGTGTTAGAAATACATGGCAGTATAAATTTTAATACCTTCTCAAATTTACAGTGTTTGAACACAGAATTCGTGTGTAACAAGTAACTAGAGTAAATAGCAGAAGCAACAAGATTTAGGGACTGACCACTAGAGGAAGCTACGTAGTAGTCTGATCTTGTGGATATATCCAGATAATTCCATTCTACAGGAATGGTATTGTAAAAATAAATCTAGAACAGCAAAATATGTGGATTTTTTTCTAATGACCTCTGCAGTTCAGAAGCTTGTCTTTGCCACTTGGTAATGTTGTTTGACACCTTCTGTGAGATAGGATTGATTAATAAATTAATTCTCAAAGGCAGCAAAAACTGATCAGATTCATTTGAAGTAAAAAAATCCAAACAAACAGTGGAATTTTATACTTTTCTGTTAAATTTATGATCCTGCTTCAGATGGTGCAGGACATGATCATTGTTTCTCACCTTTGAGGTGTGTCTATGTGGGCTGGAATATGTATGGGAGAGCAGCCATCGTCAAGAGATTTGTCTCTTATGTGACATAACTTGCATGTATACAGAGTTGGAGACTTGCTGCTGCTAGATGCTCTAAAGGTTATGGTAGATAACAAAGACATGGAGAATGCAAGCTTACAATAATTTGTAATTTATGTAGATTTTCATAAGCTCAACAGAAAAAGCTCCACCTTTTATCAACATTAACCTGCTACATATGTTTAATTCTTTCTGCCCACAAGAGAGAGGTGTTAGGGAGCCAATAAAATTTTTCTCATAATTAATTTTCTAGAAGAATTTGCCTGGCAGCATAAGTGTATAAACAGTAGGGACTTTATTCTGAATTGCTGGTCAGCTTGTAATTGGAAACAGCTAAACACTTTCAGTGCTTACTGTAAAATAAACATTTCTAGAATTTCAAACTTCTTGTTCTTTCACTGCAATAAGAGCAATGTTGGTTTATGCTTTATTAAAACATTGTTGGGCCTTTGCTTTTTTTGTTCACAATAGCTATGCTTTGTTACTGTATGCCTTTGGATAGGGGAACTCTCATAAATAGTTACATTCTGACTGCAGTGACTTCTGTGTGGTATGATTGCTAATATTTATGGAGCCTGGGATCTTGCCTGTCAGCATTCCTTTTTTATTTAGCAAGTTTTCAGAATGTCTCGTTACTGATAACTATTATGTCTTAGGCTTTTACATTTGAGCCAGTGACCTAAACATGTCTAGGCAAAGTGTTTTCTCAAAAATTAGTAAACTACCAGATACAACACATGTAGCAATTTTGTTGTCAACCTTTTTACTTTAGCTCTCTCTGTTTCTATCCTGTAACAAGAAAGGCAAGTGGTTCAAATGGACACAATTTCAAACTACAAATATCCACATAGTTATTTTTTTAACTCTCTGAATGTGTGATCTCAGAGGCATCACTGCCAGTCCAGTTCAGGGTTAGATTTTCTAAAACTAACTTATATGATTGTGTGAAAATAAATTTTGGTAAAACATCCAGACTTTACTGAATACCATGAAAACATCATGTTACATGTAATTTGTACTTGAAAACATCATCTTTTTCCTTTTTGGTCCTTAAAAAATTTCTTATTCTCATATTTCTAAACAATGAAAATTTCAGCTTGACAAATTGTTGTGAGGAATTGTCAGGGTATAGAGACATGAGAAAATAGTTCTGTATTATTAATTTTTTTCATTCATCTTAATATCTGAAGGGTGAATGCTGAAAAGTTAATGTTGATTTAGCTACTGGATTTTTTGGAGCACATAATTTGGGGGTTGGTTTTTTGGGGTGTTTTTTTTGTTGATACACCCAGCTATTCTCTTATGTTGAAATCAATTTGAAAATATGTTACATATGCAGATGTACTTCATGTTACAAAAACTTTAGTACCAAGTGCTAGATTATTTGGGGGAGTCTTTCTTAATGCTGGGAATTGTTCCTGTTTCAAGAAGAGAAACAGTAGTGAAGAAATGAAATGAAGATTGGACTATCCTAGCTGATGGAGAGACTTTAAAATGAGTTGCATCAGTTTTACTCAAAATGCATCAGAATGCCAATAATTTACAAGAGTTTAATGGATTATTGTTTAAAGATGGATTGTTGTTCAGAAATCGTATCAGAAAGATGGTTTAAACTAAAAAGTCTTGTCAGCAATATCAGCTAATGAACTATTAAGTATCTATTTTTCAAAATTTCATGTTTCTACTTGGAAAAGTGGAACTCTACAAATAATTTTAAGCTTGGTCTAGGTGCCACCAAGATCAATAGTGTACAGATGACGCTTATAGAGAAAATGTGTTTTTAATCATCTTTAGATGCAGCATGTTCAGTTTGCAATTAGGAGGATGTTTCCCAGCTATTGACCATGAAATACGCATCTAGCATCTGAGAGACTAGCTGTGCTTTCTACAGTTTACACAGCAATGCCATTAGCAAAGGTCTGCAGTTGGAAATCAGTCATCCTGCTGATGTTTGACTTGTGTCTTCACTCACACTCATGTTAGTCTTAGTGGGTTAAACTAAGCTTTCTTTGGAGCAAATCAAACACTTGCTTAAAAGTACATAGAAAAATAATAGTTTTAAAAGCAAGAACTCCTTTTTTTAATTAGTCTCATCGTACAGAGTATTGTATATTTAATATATTCATCTCCAGAGGATGAGGATATGACATGGATGGTCATGTATGTAATTTGCAGGCTATCTGCTTCTAATCAAAACAAATCTACACAGCTCACGCACCCATGCCTTTTTTCCTCCTTCATCGTGCAGTACCAGAATACATATAGATGTGCACCAGTAATGAAAGGATGTGTTTACTGGTTCTTAACTAATTGCATCAAACTAAGAATTTTGTTTTGTTTCCCCTGCTCCCTATACTGTTCTTGGAATGGCTTGTCATTCATTTGGAAGGTTGACAAATTAAATTACCTGTTCAAAAACTACATTAAAAGATAATCAAACTTAAGAAAACTGAAAGTAACTTAGTTTCTAGGAAGAATGAGGAGTAATAAATGTATATAAGCATATATAAACACAGTTTCCTACAGTAATGGTAAAATTTTAGCTCTTAAGTAAAGTTGAGAAAAGGAAAGGGGTAGTTAATGAATGGAGTTACAAATGTGTACTTGCATTACTGATCCAAGCTCCTTTGGTAATCCTAGGGAACTGGATGGAATTGCCAGTTTAAGCAGAGTATCTGCTCTTTTATCTTCAGCCCTTCTATTTTTTTTATTTTTTTTTAATTGAAAATCAAAGGAGGCTTGTTTGCATTTCAGTTACTGAAAAGGCTGATCCTTTGACAAAGGAAACAATTGCTAAGCAGAATCTTGCTCTGATTACCAGAAGCTGTGATTTAACAACCTTCCCTGACAAAAGCAAGTTAAAGAGTTCTCACCTTGGCTCTTTGTTCCAGTGCTGAAGTTCACCAGTGATAAAAGCAAGCTGTGAGCTCAAGTTAGGAGCTGATGTAGGAGCCATGTCTTGTAATAGACTCTCCTGAGGTCTTTGAAATCTCTTTCCATCCAGAAAATCTGATGTAGTCTTTCATTGCCTTCTTCACAGGACTTCATACATGTGATCATTTGTCATGTACCTCACAGAATTATCTGTTATGTGGTAGTGTCCCTGAAGAGCAACCAGGGATCTTCTGACCAACTAGGAATAGGTGACAAGTTTTCATATGGGCATTTTCATGAACTCTGCAATGAACTGAACTGTTAGAAAATGGATTTGAAAAAAATTAATGAGAGAGCAGTAGGACTACATAAAGAGGTAAGCAGCTTTTGGCACTTGGAAGGAAAGGAAAATACAACAGCCTTGAAGAAAAATGATTGAAGAGCCACCAGGACAAACTGGGCAGCCTAAGAAGTGTCTGTGCATACATACCTAAGGCACAAAGCTTAAAGTGAAATGTGGGTCTTTTGGCTGAAGCCTGAAAGTTTAAGTCCAGATGGGTCATTTGGCTTTCAGTAAAATGCCCTTATTCTCTGCATTTCAGAGTTTCTCTGTCTCCCTATTTGGTCTTCAGATAAGAGGTTACTCTGTAATGAAAAATTGTGCTAAATATTTAGACTCATGCATGCTTGTGCTTTTATACCTCAAATACATTCTAGCCAGACTATTCTTAGGGAGTGTCAATTTAAGCCAACTTGCTTTAAAATGAAGCTTCATTTTAGCTAGTTAAGCAAAAAGCTATGTTTTGTCGGTGTGGCTTTTCTTGGACACTCAGGAAGGAGGCAGTTGGAGGACCATATCTTAAGATAATATATATAACAAGCACCCTGCTTAAATGAATTTGCCACTCTGACAGGTTACTTTTTCTTGAAGTCAAGTGAGAACACTCACAAGATAAGTTTTTGTTCTTTTTCTTTATATTGGAATGACAGAAAAAAATATGTCAAGTGAGAGACTCATGGGTGAAGTGTGTAGTAATAGCTTTATTGTCTGAGACAGTAAATCTTTATGGTAAAAGCTGTTGAGCTGCTTAGGAATGGTAGACACTTGATAAAATTTATAATGTGGAAAATAGCTACTTATGACTACACTTATGACACTCTTTGATTTAGGAGTGAATTGGTTGCAATCCATTAGACCATGTTTTAAAGCCCTGATGAAAGCATCAAATGGAACTAATCTATAGATCCATTTATATATGAAACAAAAAGGCTTTTGTGGAGTAAATATTTTGCTTCTGACTTCCAGTGTTAGACCTGATAGGTTAGTTGGGTATGGTAGCACCCAGTCAGACCATTTTGATAAAGTTAGGGTGATATTTGAAGGAATGTGCGAGTCTTTATCTTTCCATGACTTTCACATGCAAAATTGGTCAAGAAAGGCATTCTGGATTTTCATTCATTGTCTTCAGTGGTGACATGCAGGACTCTCAAATTGAGGTCTTCCCTGGCCTTGCTTAAAGAAATGTATTGCTTATCTTTTATGTTAAAAGTACCTTCCATATTTTATGGGATGGTATGTTATGTTTTCATTATGGGTTTATCTGGATTATGACTGCGTATTCCTAATATAGATAGCTTGTTCTGTGTTATTTCCCTGAAGTTTTGGCAGGGCAGGTTATATAAGTGCAAGACTAACTTTGGCACATTTGACAGTATTTCCAATGGTTTTTCTTCCCTTCTCACTTTAACGTCATATGAGCTAGTTTTACTGGAAAGAGCAGAATATCAGAAAAAAATTCAGAACAGAAAACCAATTTGGAAACATCTAGAACAATACAGAGGTTTTCTCTCTGCCACTGTAAGAGGTCTTTATAGATTGGGTGAAGTTTGTCTTTGGTGTTTTGACCAAAGATACCATAGAAGGAAATTATACCATTAAAGGAAAGTAGGGAAATACGATGCTGATGAAACAGCAGTAGTGTGAATCTCAAACTACTTTGCAATTTGTGAGCAATTCAATATCAGAAAGGGAGGTGGAATTGATGAAGCTCTGTAATACGGTGTGTCATTTATGTGCATCTGCTCGGTGTTTATATTAATGAGCTGGATAATACAATAGAAGATGTTCTTTTGTTATATTTGCAGATGATGACATTAGGAGAGACTGCACGGACAAAGTAGGATTTCAAAAAATCATGACATTGCAAAGATAGTCTAATAAACACTGGATAGCATTCAGCAGTGGCAAGTGTGTGTTACCTGTAGTCAAGGATATTGTGCTACACAAGGGATCTGAGGCAGTTGGTTAAGGGGGTGGGATTTGAAAAAAGATGTCAGTTACAGTAGTTTACAAGTTGAATGTAAGAATTTTTGTTGTGCAAAGATAAACCCCCTTTCTAAGATACAAAGGTAGTAGTATAACCCACAATGAGATGTATGAAACAATCTTTCTGCTCAAGGCAGAAAGTGTGTCACTAAAGGCTTTGGCATGGCTTCAGTAACTCAGTGTCAGTGTTGGATATCCTACCTGGATATACCAAATTTATTTCAGAGCATTTGTATATTCATGTAACTGAGTGCTCAGAGTAGAGCAAAAGGACATTGAACAATCACATTCTAAGAGACGGAAACAGTTTACAAAAAATAGGGCTCAAAAGATGGTTCCTGGTGGGTTTTACACATCTGTATCCCCTCAAGGAAAAAAAAAGGAATAGCCTTTTACTCAGGTTCGTAAAGAAGATAGCAAAAAAAAATAGCCTTAAATTTTAGGGCCAGAAAATTGGAAACCTTAAAAACAGGCAACAAATACCTCAGAAATGGCATAGGTTAAGTTGAACATGCTTTGAGCTGTGGTTAGAGACCAGAAAACCTCTTGTGATGCTTTCCAGACTCTTCTGCGCAACATCTGCGACGCGTGAGGTGACAGCAGATTGCAATCCACATCTGACCAAAAACCATGATGCCTTGGGATGGGCCTCCTTACAAAGTACAGTTAAGCAATTCACAAGTATGTAAGTTCCTTTAGCTGTGCTGAAGTTGTGGAGTTTATTAGTGAATGAAGTGGGGAAGGAGGAGTTATCCAGTGCAAGAAAAACAAGAGTGCTGTCAGGAAGCCCTGAATCAAGTTGGTGTGCTTGTTTCTTTTTTGCAAGATCTTTTCTTGCCTCTGTTCTTTGGATGAAAATGGATCTATTTTAGTTATGCAACTAAGATTTCAGCATAGGTTTTCAGGTACAACACTTGAAACGTAAATGGTCTTTTTCTGTAGGTACATGAATATAGTAAACTTAAATGCAGGAGTATGTCTTGCAAAGAGGAATTTTTTGGTAGCAATTCTGACAAATTCTGTTGGACATTTTTCAAGGAGACCCTGTGTATTTATAGATAAAATTTGACAGTGTGACCTTTTCATATGGGACAGAGGGAGTTTTTTTGCAGATGAGTCTTGACACTTTTTTCAGACACACTGACAGAGATCACAGACCCTTTAAAAGCATATTCTCAGCAATGTGGATCAGCTTCTTAGTAGCTTTAGTGTGCACTGCCACATTTCACCAGGTGTCCAAGAGTGGCACTGTGCTGTCTGTTTGCTCAGGTTCATTTTCAAGCATATATACACAGATATTGCAGCAGAAATACTCATCTAATTCATATATCAGTATTCTTGAGTATTTTTCTATCACAAATAGCTTATGTTGTGTTCTATGCTTTTCAAAATACTTGTAGATCAGTAGGTAGCATTCATAATTGTCAGTGCTTTTTCTTGAAGTGCTGAAACTTTATTCAGAGTCTAAAATAAGTTAGTATAAAAAGTTGTGTTGAGTTTATGATGCCATTTAAATGAGAAATCATATTTACACATTGACTTGAATTTAGTCATGAATTCCAAAGCATTGTGACCTGTTGATTAATATGAGAAGTGTTATGTGGGATACTGGAGTATGGGGGAAGAGTGATGTGTTATTTTGAATTCAAAGGAGTTGACAGAATTCTGATGTGCTATCACTTTTCTACATGGCAGCTCTTTATTCTGTTTATAAGAGGAAACGCCTCTTTGGGAAGCATGGGGGAGGATAAAGATTTCCAAAAGTGTGGAGGTATCTGCCTAATACAGGATTACAAAACGTTCTTGTAAAGCTCTTCTTGCTCCATTCAGCCTGTTGACAGCATTGGGGATTACTTCCTCTCAAGGATACTCAAATATGGACCTTAAGAAGCCGCTTCATCACATCATTGCCATAAATAGTCTCCAATGGCAAGCCACAGGCTCTTGATCAGAGTCTGTGGTGTCAGTTTGTGAATGGACATGTGGGTAGGAATTACTAGGCAATAAATAACCTTTTCTGCTTTCAGTGGATGACAGGTATATAATTTCTGTGCTCACCTTCTACCCTGGCCTTTGGAGATGGGATCTTTATTTGCATTAAATTTTTCCACTACTGGGGAAAAATTTTGGAAACTACATCACAGGATATTATAGTGATGCTGCCCCAGGAGAAGTAGGAAAACAAATCTGTCACTGTGATGATGGCAAGGTAATGTTTCTGGAAGGTAAGGGCAAGCTATGTGCAGGAAAAGGGATAACTCTCTGCAGAAGGCAGTGGATAATAAGAGTCTTGGGAGGTTCAAGTGCATGTACAGTTCCTGGGGTAGTTGCCATTTTTCATCTTTGAATTCAGTCTAAGTGAATGCATATGTATTACAGGAATTCAAATCCACTTAATGCACTTAATTTACCCTGACCAATTTCACGAGAGAGATTGGGACTCTTTGGGCTAATAATCCTCCCAGGTCCCTGAGAGCAGTTGCAGCTGTTCCCTGCATTTCATGCAGAGGAGTTGCAATCCATGCTGTAAAATTACTCCCTCACCCACATGCTGAAGACTGCAGTTGTATTTTGCAAGTATCTGCTAACACCCTACAGACTGGTGGGTGACTCTCTCCTTGGTAAGGTGCTAATTCCCTCTGCAGTCATGTGCCTTTTAAGTGAGGAAGTCCACACAATTTTCTTATGGCATTAGTTGTGGTAGGTCAAAACTGGCACCAGAGTGTGTAAGCTTTATAAATACAATTAACTTTTGTTATTCTAGGGAAGCAGAGGTTCTTGGAAGTCCTTAAAGTTATCCAGAAAATGGCAGAGTAGAATCTAGGAGATCAAAAAAAGCTACAGCTCTTTATTCATTTCTACCAGCTCTTGTGGTTGTGAGCTGGTTCTGGCCATTGGTTTGTTGTTATTTTGTTTCTTTTACTATAGCTACTGGAACTATAATATGTTGCCTTTACAGTCTGAATTTGAGTACTGTTCCATGACTGTATTCTTAGTGTTGCTTTAATGATACGTATGAGACTTAAAAAGGTATTTAGGAAGAACCTAAAGTACATTTGGAAAATGTTTGTGAGGAGATGGTGGTGGTTGTTGCTATCACAACTGTTTTTTTCCCTGTGGAAATATTTGAAACTTCTACAGCTTTTGGACATTCAATTTTGGAATGCACATGGGACTCTTAATTCCAACCATCTCCCACTCCCAGTGAAAGAAGTGAGAGAATCCGGGGGCAGAAGGAAAGAGGAGGCTGTAGTTCTGCAGTATGCTGAGGATGAATATTGGGGCTTCCTGAATCAGATCAGAAACACTGTGGCCTTACAATGATTTGAGTCAATGTATAATGCCTTTTGAGATTTGTTAGAAACACTGCTGTGCTGATGTCCTGTGCTGCTGGCTTTGACTCCTGACTAGGTGCTGTCCATTTGCTTTAGAAGCTTCTTAGTGCACCTCTGACAGCTGTCCACATGCCCTTTTGTCACCTCTGTCTCCTGGCCTGCTTCAAAATATCTGCAGGTCACTGGTAACTGCATTGATTGCAGGTCAATACACTTACCTGCATTGAAAAGCCTGTTTCCAACCCAGCTTCGTTTTCTTTTTAGATATTTACCACATCTGGACCTTCCTTTCTATACCTTTGCTTTCCTCTGTGGGGTTAGAGAGGGTTGTCCCTCTGATAAGGACAATCACAGATACTTGTGATAATGGTTCAGCTCCCAGGATCCGGACTTTTTGAGTTCTCTGCAGTTCTCCAGAGATCCTCGGGGTTGAGGGGGAAAAAAAGCTTTCATGAGGACTGGTCAAAATAACTCTGTCCTGTATCCTTTCACTGTTTCGGGCATATTTCCCTTGCTGATGTAACAGACCAGCACTTCAAATCTTGCTGCTCCTGGGCCATGCATTGCTGTACATACAGTGTACATGCATTGCTGTACATACAGGTTGCTTTTGTTCAGCTTTGGAGACAAAATGCAAGCTTCCATTTTCTTTCTTAGAAAATGCCAAATGTGCCTGAAATTAGTCAGCAGAGGATACAGGTATGTGCCTCAGCCAAATAAATTACTTGTATCCTGCAGACATGGGAGTGGGAAAGTCTATTGATGCATTGTCACACAAATAAGTGCAATAAATATGTAATGCCCAGAAGAAATGGATTGTTTTGCAGCTTCCAGACAGCAATTACATATATTGTCAGCCTATATGCAGATGTATAGATACAGACTGTAACTAGAGCCTAATGATAATGAGAACATCTGGAAAATGTTGTCTCCTTTATTGCTTACCTCTACTGCATATTTGGCCTTTTATTGTCTTGTGCAGATTCAGTATTGGAGCATTATTTAGTAGCTGCCAAAAATCAAGTTCACTTCAAGCAGCTGTGGTGATTAGGAGCATCACAAGGACTCCAGACAAGTTTGGGACTTCATGGTTGTGATGGTTTTGCCAATTTTCCAATTGCCCTTAGTGCTGTGTTTGAGTTTCTCCTTTTTACAGCTTCACACAGTTTGTGTCCTAATTCTGCTTTGGTGTGTATATTTCTGAGTTCCCATGTTCTTGCTGTCTTTAGATCTTGAGCTTTCTTTTTCAGTGCAGTCTGAAAACCAGCCTGGCTGTGTGATCCCTTGGAGCCAGAGAACAGGCAGTCAGAAGTAGCATGACTTTGAGTTAGTTACACCCATACATAAAGTAGGTGTGTCTGGGAGGGTTTCTGCTTTACTACTCCTGCTTTCCCTTATCCTTTGTGCATGTATATATACAGATGATGCAACCAATGGAAGTCCCAACAAGCAATTGTAAAAGAGTTCCAGAAAGCAGTGAAGGTGCAGCTTTCTTCATTTCTGTCAGTTCTTGTGATGGAAGTCTCTGGAATGATGCTGATGGTGTCTTCAGGAGATGCAAGTCCATAACTATCAAAGCCTGTCTTGCTCCTCTTAGAGGTGTGGCATTGGCTGCAGCAGAGAAACACATGGTCATGCAGTGGAGTCATAGGCAAGACTTAAGACTGATCCCAAGGGACTTAAATCTTGCCTTCAGATAGCTAAATATTCGCCTGTAGCCATGAGACACTGGGGAGTATGTCTGTCTGTCTGTCTTCCTGCTCTCACTACCATGTTTTCATTTCTAGCCACAGCTTGGTTATAGGCAGTGACTGCCATTCTGACTTGTTGTCCAGCCTATGTCTGTCATCACCTCAGCCATTTCTTTGACAGAGGTGTGAAGTCACATTTTCAGAACACATGAACACGTGTATGTTTTGACACACGCGAGCAGTGTTTGCAAGATGTCAGTACACTATGCTGCCACTGTTGAGCAGGTCAGCTACTTCCAGCAAAGCTGAGCTTTCTGCTGAGACCTCACAGGTGCTGTGGAATAGGCTGGCTCACCCACCACCAGGATGCTTTCACCTCACAGCTCTGGATCCGTGGAGTTTAATGCCATCCCACTTTCCCCTACTTCATTTCAAACCTCATTACTTGGAGTCAAATAGAGCTGCCAAGTTTTATGGTACAATTTTAGAAAAATGTGAGGGAAGTATTGTAGGTCACACATTTAAAGCCTTGATGAGTGGAAGCCCTTACTCTGTAGACTTGCTTTAAGCATGGTTAGGTTAGGTACTGTTCCAAATGCCATTAGCTGCAAGTATGTTGTCAGTGCTGCCAGTTGTGGAACTGAACAAGTGGGGATGGCAGCAAGCACTCAGCAAAGGAAATAAGAGATACCTCTCTCAGGCTAGAAACAACTTGAATTTCTGATACTTGCAAGCAAGCAAAAATGCCATTTTCTCTCCCACTCAGTTTTTTGCTCATCTTTTTTGCTTTTCTTCATGCTATGCTCAACCTTTTTAATTGAAAGCAAGTTTTAGAAACTATATTGGTTTTGATATTACTCCAATGTAAATGTTTTTTATAACACTTTACAGGAGTATTAAGGTTGGAATAATGAGTACTTCCCTTCCTGTGTGCTAGCAGATGATTTTTCAGCATAATTTAATTTTACTTAAACTGTAATATGGGTAGCAATGGATACCTGATCATGTATTCACATTTCAGTACCCTGGAGACAAGTTTCATGCTGACCATTCAAATGAGTGTTATCATGCAAGTGCTAACAAGACTGACTGGGAATAACTAAGTTACGTGTAGGCGTGAGAACCAGAATGATTCTGATAAATTCCCACGTTACAACCTGACCTGCTTGATTCTATTCCGTTCTTACTTTAATGGGAGCAAGGTCTAAGATGGATCTAAGAGGAATTCTCCTTGATTGTATTGTCTCGTGGAAACTATACAAGACCTGTTTGTAGCAATGGTAATTTACTATTATGTGTTCAGTTCTGGAATGGTGTTAAGGGACATAAGTCAAGTTTAATTGCTAGAAACATTATTTTGTCCTAATTTCATTGAGGAAGTTTTCAAAGCCTGGGAGACATTCCAGAGCTATATGATAAACTTTTGGATTGATGTGATAGACTGCTGCCTTGTCATTTTCCTTATCTATATAGAGTCATGCATACCCACGTGATGCTTTACTTATGTATAGAGAGGATTATGAAATACTTTCCATTTCTGTTGCCTCTGGTATCTTCAGGCCATGTACCTAGTTCCAATCTTGGTGAAAACAATTAAGCCCCTAGGCAAGCCAAACTGGGGTTATTTTATTTTAAAATACACTTCAAAAATTACAGTTATATATATATATATGATATCTTTTATGCTCTTTGCTCCTCTTTTTCTTTAACCTAGCTTTGTGCTTGCCGGAACCTTAAAAGTATAAAACAAGTGTTTGGAAGCAGTAGAATACCTTCCTTACGTTGACTGGTTCTTGTAAAAATGACATCAATAAAATAAAGTCTCTGTGCCTTGAAACTATGTGATGATTTTACTGTGATGTATGCTTTTATTGTTGTTGGTGTTTTTCTCTGTTTCAGGCCAAACAAACCAAGTGGCCAAGGAGGCAGCCAACAGATGGACTGGTGTGTATTGCAGTGACACAGCTTCACACTAGAGCAGTTGCAGTAAAAGACCTACTCAGTGCTAAGAACTTTAAATTTGATTAGGACTTGACACAGGATAGTTCTCATTTATAAAAACATAGAGAAATTTATTTTACTTTTAAAACTACTATGATTCAACAAAAAGAATACATCTTCTCAATTTAGTTACTGAATGCACTTCATATGCCATAACAGATTTGTCCTTCTGGTGCTGTCTTGTACACTGTGTTAAATTTTGCAACTTGTTTCCTTGGATGAGTCAAAATCTCTTAAGATCAGGAAAGCAATAGAGACTGGAAATGGTGATGCCCAGGTATTCAGAGAGTTTAATTCTATTCTGAATGTTCATTTCTTTCTAAAGACTAGAATGTTTTGTGGTAAAATGATAATAGTAAAATCGTACAGTAAAATGATGCATAATTTTTAGTAATGTTACTACGATGATATTCCTATGGAAGTTTAACTCAATTTTATGTTGTTGATTAGCTTTGCTGTATTCATTCCCATTTTTCAAAGCAAGCAATTTATGTGTCCTTATGGGTTTTTTTAAAATTATTTAGAATATTGTTTATAATTATTTGTCTGGAAGAGATCTCCTACTGATGGACTACTTGCTATCATTGGTTGTGCCAAGTGCAGCAGGATATCATTGTCTTAGTCTTTGGACTATTAGTTTATATCTGGGTTGTTTACTGCATATGGGGAAATAAAATTATGTATTTAAAAAGCAACTTCTGGGAGTTGTCGGGGCTTTCTGCTGTTGATGACAGGCTGTTCTCAAGGCCTTGAGTGAAGTAAAGGAACTGTGTCTCAGCCTGTAGAAAGTACTTTGCTATTTAATGAGACAATTTGGTTATATGCTGCAGCATATTTTTCTTTTGAAGAGACAGTTTTAAAACGAAATGTGTGATGGTTAAAGAAAAGAAAAATATCTCTAAGCTGTGCAGAGACAAGGAACACTTCCTCTCTTAAGGAATACTGCAATTTATGGGTGTTAAAAATGATGTAATGAGTTTCAGTAAATGCTGCAGTGAAAAATTATATTAAGTTGAACAAAGTGTATATGTTAAAGTAATGTGATGCTAAAAGAGAAGTGTTGACTAAAATAAAGCTTCTTGAATGTCTTTTTTAAAAACTCAAAAAACACAGTGTCTGAACAAACACTTAGGACTAGAAAGGACCTTACAGTTAATTTAAATCCAGTTTTTATAGCTGTAGACAGTCAAATAGTAGGTGTCTAGTTGAAGAAGGACCTATAAAATACTTACTATGCATGTTCACACTTACCTCATCACTATAGCAGGCTAACACTGTAATTGTAGCTTTCAGTCTCCTTGCAAAAGAGGAGCAAGATAAAGATAACATATTTTTATTCAGTGCTAAGTAAATTATTTCCTCTTTTTTGGATGTTATTAACAAAAGCCTTGTGTTTTCTTTTCTAAATCTACTTAGTAATGATGTTCCCCACTGTGTACCTTTTTCATGCGAACAAGAGATGTTGCAAATGGAAGAATTTTGTTGTAGCCAAGACTATAATTCATGCTTTCCTCACAAAATAGTCAAAATGGATGTTTTTCCTTCTGTTTACAGATAACATCTTTTCAATAAAATCCTGGGCCAAGCGTAAGTTTGGATTTGAAGAGAGCAGAATAGATAAAGGTTTTGGAATCCCAGAAGATTTGGATTACATTGACTAGTGTTGTTGATGGCTGACACAGTTGTACATAGTTTGTTAAATATTCATAGGTGCCATTAAAATGTGAATCTTCTCCAAACAAGTGACCACCCTTTAATTTGCTGTATTTGTTAAGGTTAATAAAATACTAAAAATATATGTTGCAGTTTTTTTCTTGTACTCTGTAGATAGGAAATGTCTTGGTTTCTTCTCTGAGACAGAATGGACAGAGTTTATAGGAAATAATTATTACAGAATCTTGAGACTGGATTTAACTCTTCCTTTGCTTAACTGGGAGTAGTAAGTGCTAAGATGTAGAAGCTCCAGGGATTTATGTTTAAACATGCTGAGTGGGAATAACAGGCAACAATGTGAAGTAGGATGAATTTTTATCTCATCACACCAATGAAATAGAAAAGAGGCATAATCCATTAATAGAAGACAGTGTGACAGTAAGGAGGTGAGTAGAAAGGCTAAGGTCTGGTTTCAGGTAATTTTTTTATTGTGTTGCTAGAACTGCCTGTAAGCTTAGTGAAAAATTATATTTGTTGTTGGAAAATACTAGTTCAACAGAGCTGAATCTGTTCCAGAAAATATATTGGATTTGACACTGAGAAAGCTGATCTGGTCGAGAGTCTATCTGCATAGAAGAAGGATCAAAGAGCACCTATCCCTTCACACCACTGTTCACCAAGATTTAGGATGTTTATCTGGGATAAGAGAGTGAATTCAATTTACGGTTAAAACCAGCATTTTTGAGTTTATGCATGTTTTTCAATTTCAGGTTAAAAGCGCAGCCAGCCAAAATAGTAACAGATTATGAGTGCCTCATTTTGTGTTTGGTGAAATTTCTGGAGCATCTCACTTTGTATCAGCTTCTGATTTCTAGTTCTGATCAGTGTATGGCTACAGCAAGAGAAATGGGCATTGGAGATTTATGTTCACCTTCCACAGCTGTGGATTGCAAGATGGCATTTCTGCTCTACGGCTCTGGAGGATTTAAGCTTTACCTTTAGGAGGCAGGTGGGCCTGCTGCAAGACACTGAAAAGTGTCTGTCTGCCATTCATGTAACTTCTGATGAGAGAGCATTGCTGAAAAGGTGGCATTTAGCTGGAGATGTGCCCAGAAATCTGTCTCCTGTGACCTTTCCAATTAAAAAGTTTCCTAGCAGTTCAGCACATGTTAAAATCCAAGGATTTCAGATATGCCCCTGGCTATTGTCATCTCATGTCTGCGAAGACAGCAGAGTTCCTGGGAAGATAGCGGGTGGAAGATTTTCCTCTCATCGAGTAGCAAGCTATCCGTTGCCTAAGGAAAATATATGGGATGCCTGGCACACAGGAAAATGTCATTATGCTTAAAATTGCGATGGAGATGTTTCCTTTTATATGTTTGGAAGGACTTTATTCCTAATATGTGCAATATTGAACACTTGAGTACAGCTGCTGACTGGTAAAGGCGTAAGTGAAATAGGTGGCACTGAGCTGAGTTCAGCGTTGGAGTGTTCCTTACCAGGCCTGCCTTTTGCCCCAGGAAGGGGGTGCTGTGCAGCAAAGCTTCCTGCTGCTGCCAAACTAAACTACCGATGCACCTCAGCTTGGGTGGTTGGATTGCTCTTGGATTTTGTGCTGTGGAACAGCAGAGACAATCTTTTTAGTTCTTTGTAGGAGATATCTCTCATGTGAGTCTTTTTTTTTGGTTTTGCTAAACGTTTGGATTCTTCTGTGACTGTTCTGTACCACTTAACAGGTGCGAGAAGCTTCTTGGCACATCTGTGTTCAAGAGCCCGTAACTGCCATACAGTAGAGGTGACAATGACTACTCAACAGGATTGTTTGTATGAAGGAGCATTGACCACATTAACTAACAGGTGTTTTTTGCCTGTTAGAATCACTTTGATGTGGCTGACCTACTTGTCAAGTGGCCTCGGGTAAGTTACGGTCCATAGCAGCTCATGCACCAAGACTTGCTGTGGTACCTTTGGGGATGAGGGTTTCTTACTGACTTCACTGCTTTGGCCACTTTCCAAATTCAAGAGGGAAACAAAGATGACCAGCTATGTAACTTTAGCTGCAATATTGTGGCTTCCTGTCTGTAGGGTAGAAGCGTTGTGGACTGTAATAAAACCTTTAAATATAATAAATACCACTTAACTGTACTTGAGGTCAATTTTCCCAGAGATAATACAGTCAGCCAGAATGAGCTGGCTTTAAAAATGTCAAACATGGCCATTATGCTTCGGACACAAAACTTAGGTAGTTCAGTTGTAGGGAATTTCTAGCAATGTAATTTTCTGGTTTGGGTTTGTTTTACAGGTACAGAACAGACATAGACATACCAATGCACTTTATTTTCTGTTCTGTCTCCTGGTGATGGTTAGCAAACCTAGAGGGAGAATATCTCTGCTTCTGTAAGGACACAATTTTAGAACAGTCAGAACAGAAATTTGTCAGCCAGAGAGGAGCGGAAGAGGGGATGTGTTACCAGAAACTCATTCTTACTCCTCTAGTAGAATGGATTTATTTTGTGTTATCTTTTTGTGATTCTGGATTTTTAGCACAGGTGAATTTCACCAGTAAAACCAAAGCCAGATCCTTTCTGAGAGAGAAAGACACAATTTGTGTATCTTGTATATTCCAAGATACTTTGAGCCTGCTGCATCTGCTCACTTTTGGAAGCTTTTCCTCTTAAAAAGATATGCAGTGGACTGCTAAATCCCACAATATGAAACAATGTAGGATTGTGTGGTTTGAGATGTGTGTTCAGTTTTTAGGAGAAGCTGGGACTTTTGTCATCTGCTGAGTTAAAAGTCACTAACAGTTAATATTTTTCTGAGAATTTTTTTGCTGTTGGCCTATAGCAAAATTGAAAATACTCAAGCTGGTTTTTTGTCCCAATTTGTTATTTTCTCCAGATATAATCTGAAATATTTCTAAAGAATCTAACAAGAAAACAATGGACTTTTAAGTGCTTACTTCTACTGTTATTCTTGTGGTTATGTCACAGCTTTTTTATGTATATGTCTTCCTCTTTTCTCTCTCTTTCTTTCTTGTGCCCTCTACGGTTTTTTGCCCACATAAGGTAAATGTTTTCAACTGTTACAGCTAAGTCAGGAGGTCAAGCCCTTACTACAGAAAACAGTTACTAGTGCAATGGGTGAAAATCAAAGCTGTTTTTAGCAGAGTCTGTAGCTCTGAACAGTACCAGGAACAGCTTTTCAAAATCTCAAGGAGTTGATCTTTACAGTACTAGGCTGAGGTGTTGGATAGACCTGCTCTTTGGGACTGATGTTGATTGATGATGATTGACCACTGAGAAGCATTATAGATGCAGGAAAAAATATTTATGTCTACCTGGTCTGCTAGGAAATGTTACTTATTGAAAGAAAGTTGCTGATTATATCTGCCGTGAAACATCCCATTCTTCCTTTTCTTTTAACTTGCCATCCACATGCTCTGTACAACACCAAGCATCAACTCTAGGACTCCCTTTATGGTACTTGCAGAGTGTTAAATGTTAACAATCACAGAGGTTTAGGCTTTGACACAAGTCAGGTGCTAAGCCTTTCATTAATGCATCATGTAAAATGTCATTGCTGTTGGGGGGTGTTTTAGAAGGGAAAATCCAGGCTCTGACGCAGATGGCAAAGTGATGCTGTTATCATGTGACAGAGGTGGAACTGAAACTTCTTGGGAGAATGAGGGGCAAAGAAACCCAGTTTGTGATGGTGACTAAGAACTTCAATACAAGAGCTCCTTAGAGAGTCCTTCTGTCACCCAGGCGTATTTCCACCAGTCAGGTGATCTGGATGGTGTTTATCTTCACTTTGTTTCTTTTAGAGGTGAGGTTTGTATGATCACATTTTTCTGTCATTTATCTTATTTTCCCTCCCACTGTTCTTAAATTACCCAGTGATTTCAGCTAAGTTTACTCTGAGGGGCCCTGGTACAAGCTCACAATTTATCTGTTCTGTTTGGCTGCCTGCCTGATAAATACAGACTTTCCCTTTCCCACCTACCACTTTTGGGACCTGAGAAGGAGTAGAGCATGTTGAGGGTGGGAGGAGGAAGGAAAGATGTCAAAGATGGTGATGGAATATTATGTGAGGGTCTGGCAGCATTGCTGGGGCTGAGATGGGATGATGTGTGCATCCTTTCAGTGGGAAGGAACAGGTGACTTCAACAAGCAAAGTCCTCGACTAATCCTCGGTGTCACACACATGATTGGGTTCTTCCCTGATGGCAGCAGTTAACTATTACACGGGTCCTGTATAAATGTTCTTGTGCATAAGGAGTCTGCATTCACAACAAGGATAGCCTTTCTCTTCAGCTTCTTTTTCTCCTTGTCCCATTTGCATTTTCCACCCCTCCACTGTAATTTCCCTTTTAGATCTGCTTGTAGCAACCACGTAGGCTGAACAAGCAAAGCACTGCAGTCTGTGCAGATGGTTGTCTGTCTTACTCCTCCTCCTGCTGACACTGCTGTCAGCACACACACCTTCCAGTGCACAGGCATATGGGAAGGGAAGCATCTCTCTCTGTGTTAGACTTGTCTCTTTAAACTCTATGCACAAAAGGTTGCATGTCAAGAAGACCAGGGAGCAAAAATATCTGTGAACACCACCACAAGCACCACTGAAATCCTCAGCGTCACTTCAGACTCTTTTATAACACCTCACAAATGAATGAACAGTTTTTATGATAAGTGGTGGTTGTACTTAACCTAGTTAGAAAAATTTTCCTTAGAAAAAAAAGGTCCTGCTGAGGTATTTATAAAGAACAGTTTTTAAGCAAAACCTGCTGTGCAATTTTCTGTTTCTAGTATTTGATGAAAACCCAAGTTATTCTGAGAAACTATGAGCCTTTCCATATGAAAAACTTAATTTTAAAATACACTCCATCTTTTTGTTCCAAAAAAACCTTACTGATCTGGCAACCCAGTGCTAAAGTAAATCCTGTAGCCTGTCCAAGGGGCACCTTGTTTCAGGTGAGATGATGAACTTCAGCTGTGCTGCTGCTGAAGCTCAAAAGGAAAAGCTGTTTAAAATTATGACTTCTAGAGAAAGCTAGTGATGGAAGAAGTTGTGTTTGTATTGAAAAGAGCCTGAGTTACCATCTGTATACTGAAACCATGTCTTACAGGGATCCCCCTCTTTCCCTTGACACCTTTGATCATATCACCTTCCTTCAGGCTGCACCTCACTGGCATTCTGGAGATGGGATTTTTATGTTGAGATGCAAAATTATTTTTTTTTTTTCTCATTTTTGCAGTCTACAGTGGGAAAAATGATCACTCACTTTTC
This sequence comes from Parus major, assembly GCF_001522545.3. Taxonomy (NCBI): domain Eukaryota; kingdom Metazoa; phylum Chordata; class Aves; order Passeriformes; family Paridae; genus Parus; species Parus major. Next base: position 26,605,097 of record NC_031771.1, read on the forward strand.
TTTCCCTTCCTGCTAAGAAAAAAAGGAGAGTTAAGAAAGTCAATCACATGCATTCTTGCATTATCATTACTAGCCATGCAAAATAATGCCTCTGGCTGATCCTAGCATTCTTGAGGATTTTTCAAGGAAGATAAAAGTCAAATTTTCATACTTTGTTTTCAGTTTCTCAGAAAAATTAATTATCTATTGAATCAGATTTTTTTTCCTTGTTACGCTGTACTTGGTGAAGGACATACTTCCAGTGGCAGAAATGCTTTGATTAATTTTTTTGCATGGACATCAATTAATCATCATAATAAACTGTATTCTTCTGTGAGCTTTTTTCTCCTCCTGAAATATATTCTAGTCAATATTCTCTTCCCTATGTTTTAAAGAGTCACCTCCTGAGATCAGTGATTAAAAGATCAAGGCTCTGCAGCAGACCTATTTGTTATTCTTGTGGCCACTGATGCTGTACCTGTCTGAAAAGGATATGTAAAAAATAATACTGAAGAAATTTATACCAAGTGCTCCAGAACACCAGTCTCTATTATCTGGTGAAAGGCAGGAAGCCTGGACAGTATGGTCCATTTTTGGTGTAACTACCATCCAGAGGTTCAGTGAATGAGTAATTTTTTTTCAAACAAAACATTGAACAAAGCAGCTTCAAATCCATCTTTGTAATCCATCAACTTTTTCTGGTACTTTCATGTTAAGCAGTTTATAGAAATGACCTTAGATTGGAGGTGGTGAAAAATGAAAATAGATGCACAATCAAAACTTCAATTTAAAATATTATGTTCAAAATTGGATATCACATTGTTGAGGCTGTATTTTTATTCAACAAAAAAAAAAAGTCTAGGAGCCTTTTCCTTGTCATAAACTGTTTAAATCATTAGAAGATTGTACAAACCTAGGAGAATGTCTGGGTAGGAAATATGTCCTCACTCTTTCAAGTAGGCATGATCTAAAACCTGCATTTTGGGGTTGTGTGTTTTCATTATTTTTTCTTTAATGCTTAGGCTAGTTAGAGAACCGAGAGAATTTTCTGTTAAATAGTCTTTACTGATATGCAGATTTGGCTGATAACTGGATAGGAACATGTGGAAATGAAAAAAGGGTATTTAATGTCAACTTTCTTGGTTCTTGTTAGACTTTTGCCGTGTCAGTCTTGAGCCAGCAGAGTGGGCATTGTCAGACCTCTGATTTGAACCAACTTGAAATCAGAAAACCATAAATGAAAAGCATTGATTCCCGATTTGATTTCCTGTACCAACTCACCAGCTGCATCATTCAGCTTTGGATAGGGAGCAGATAGAAAAACAATAGCAAAGAGGTTTTGCAAAGTTTTTTTTTTTGCTTTTTACTGTTACTGTTTTTGCCTACTATATCTCCATCCTGAATTATGGTGGGAGGGAGGAGGGTTCACTGCTTAAAAAGCACAAGTAAGATCTATGCTTAGATCCACCTTTGACAGCAGCTCCCCTCTCTGCTCTTCTAGACAGCTTTATTTTTGACAGATTTACCCTAACAAATCCTTATCTTGGCAAGTGAGTGGTGAGTACTCATACTCTAGTATAGGTTTGCATCATAAACTAGTATGCAATAGTGTAAGCAATGATTTACAGTTAAATAAAAAAAATTCAGAGGACCAGGCTTGCAGGTGTACTATGCAGTTACTGAAAGAAACCCTTTGATGTTAAGCTGTTTTATCATGTAATTTTTTTCAAAGTAATGTATTTCAGAGGCTTCAGTTTCATACACCATTGCACAGTTCTGTCACCACTTGTACAAACAACAGCAGCGATAGTGGGACACCTTTGACCAAAATTAAAGATAGTTTGACAAGAAGCCAGTGGAGAATAATTCTGCTCAGAAGTTTGTCTTCTTGAAAAAGAAACATTTCTGCAATAAAGTCCTTACGGCTTGCTTGATTTCTGAGTGCTTCAAAAGGCATCTAGATGTGATTAGTGAATGTATTTTCTCATCAAGCCTGGGGTTTGCCTCTTTTCTCCACCTGACAGGTGTCATCTTATCTTGGGCTTGAGCGTTACAGGCTGGCCTGGGAGTTGGGGCAGCGAGGTGGTTCTCCAGTGCTGCGGGTGGCTGTGAGCAGAGATACTGCTCCTTGGCTGCTTGTGTGCAGAGAACAGCCTCCTATCTGGGAAGCTGGAAAGCTCTTGATAGCCTTGCAAGAAAAATATTTGTGGCAGTGCCAGTAGAACCTTATTCCCATTATTTTAGAGCTCATGTTCATTTATTTCTCTTTTCAAGTCTATGGCCAGCCTTCATAGCTCAAGGAGAAGCAATAAAAGTAAAATAAAAAGTAAATGCAAAGCAGACCAAAGACTGAAGATGAGTGGAAGAAAAAAGCCTTCTGACTTCTACTCTGAAGGTAACATTTTAACATGATGTTGAGACAGACCCTAGGGGTCCCTCCTCCCTCCACTACCCTGGGTAGCAGGCATTTCTCAGTTTGCCCGGTCTGTATGGCAGCCACAGGAATAAGCAAAATCTGTGGCTGTAAAGTGCTGCCTTCCTAGATTGTGCCAATCCCGTTTGCCTTTGCATTTGACACCTGGGTTTTCAGTCTGCTGGGGAAAAAAATCACCTCCTTCCTAGTAGAACTGGATAACAGACAAGAAAATGACAGCCTGAATGAAGTAACTTGAGCAGAGGTGCTCACCTGTCTCTGGCTTTTGCATACTGAGAGATGGGGTGCCAGTCAGCTTGTCTAAAGCTGTGTCCTGGGAGAAGCTTTTGAGCCCCATATCCATAGCTTTGAAGGTCATAAAAGCACAGCAACAGGAAGCTGTGTCTGTTCCATTTAGCACTGCCATTCCATGCCACTTTAAAATGTGCTGTTTTAGTTCTGTGGGTCATCTGGTCAGGTTATCAGTTCAGTTAAGGGAATGGGCTGCTGATGGTTCACCATCCTTTAAAATAAGCTCTGTACCATAAATGCTTTCTTGTTAGTCTCAAAATTGGTTTCCATGGTAACTGTCACTGGAACAGTCTTTCTGTCGATGAAAAGGAGGAAAATAATTTCCTTTATAGGCATCCACTGCTCAGTAAAATTCCCTTTTTGCTTGAACCCTGTTTGCCTCTAGGGAATCGGGATTCTTATCTCCATGCACCTCCACCAAGTGTGCTCAAGGTTTCACCCCTGCAATTTCCTTCTTCCACTCTTTTCTGCCTTTTGAGTTTAGATCATTACTTTTTGCTTCAGAGATAAAAATCAGTGACGTTTGTGCTCCAGAATTCCTTGGCATGTGGCTTCTATCTTAACCTTCTGGCTAAAGCTTCTTGAATTGCACCTGATTTTTATGAAAACAGAATTACTTTGCTAAAGTGCTCTCTGCAGCAGGTCTGGGAGGTTGTGTGGCGCAGGATGCTGCTGGATGTCGAACTTCTCATCTTTCCCTTTTATGGGTGACTTGTTTTTACAGCTCAGCCTAAAGTTGCCTTTCACCCAGAGCACTGGATGCCAAGGCAGAACCCAGTGATCTGTGGTACAGTGTGGAGCTTCTTTTGAGGAAAACTTGTGATTGCTCAGAGATCAGTCACGGCAGAGACTCTGCAAACAAGTCCTGAACTCTGCATGTGTTGTAATGTCTCGCTGCAGAAACAGCTGTCAGTGTCAAAACAAGACACAAGAGGCAGCTTTAGCTTTAGCTCGCTGTGGGGAAAAGTAGCCTCTCTGCAGCATCAGGTGGCTTCAAGACTGAATAGCTTTTGTGGAAAATGTGCTTCAGTCAAATGCCACTTAAAGTACAGTTGCATTGCAGCCTTGCCAATGGAAGGGACCAGCCTGAACATATCTTCCCATGAGCACCATAAACAAGTCTTGCTTATTTTTTTTCTTGAAATTAATTACATTTCACTTATACCTCTGTCTTACCTGAAAACTTAGGGAATGATCTTACCCCACAGCTTCTCAACTGAAGTTTACCTGGCATGCTTTAAGCACAATACAGCATCTTTTGCTCCTGACCCCCAGGCAGGTTACTGAGTGTTTTTCAACGTCTGCCTGGACATCCCTGGGGTTTTTGAGTACAGCTGTGCTAAATGCCACATGAGGCATTTGGGCATCTGTATCTCTTCAGAGTTTTTCAGGAGACCAAGTTCTACTGAAATCACTGGGAGCCTAAAAATCTGTGAAAGTTAGTCTCAGGTTTTTCCCTGCTAAATGGATTGAAATAGATAAGGGAGATTTTGTGAGGTTTTTTCCCCCATTTTTCTGTTGTTAAGGTCAGCAGGATTGTAAATCATCCTTTACTGCAGGAGCAATTGAGCCTGGTTCTGAATACAGCAGGAATATGCAAACTAGATGAATGTAATTTTGCTTACTACTGTTTCTAGAGCCTAAAATACATTGGACAGGATTTGAGGTCTCAACAGCAGTAGATTTTTTTTTTGTCAGAATAAATGTTTTTGGAGCTGACAATAGTCTCATGTCCTTTTCCAGTTTGAGGAATCTGCTTGGAGGCTGGCCCATCACCAAATCTCATCCACATTTAATATTTTTGAAAGATGGATGCATAACCTTCAGCTACTTAAAGCAGAAATTGAAATAAACCAGATTTCAAGTTTAATCCATTATGCTTTTCCCCATGATTTCTTGATTGGAATGGGAGTGTTTCCCAGGAGACTTAGAGGTGAGTTAGCATTCTTTTCCTTGAGAAAGTTACATCAAGCATCCTCTGTTTTCATGTGCTTGTCATGCTAGATATAATAAAGAAAATCTTTTGAATTTTTCCCAAATGGCTAGAATTGGATGCTTAGATTTGGATAATGCTAAGGAAGATAGCCTAGCTCTCCAGCTGAAGACCGATGAGTTGGTATAAAACCTAGATGGGTTCTTTTGTGGATGGAGTTAGACTGTCCATACAAACTCCTAACCTCTGATTCTTAGGACTATGAATTGTGGTGAATATAAGATTCTGGCTTTTTACTTCATGTTTTTCTGGTTACTTGCACAAAAAAAATTGACCTTTTAGAAATATCAACCTGTCCTCCTTGCTACTGTATGTCATATTAGAAAATAAATATATAAATAACTTCAAAACATTTTCTCCTGTGCCTTTTATTTTGGTGTTTTGTTTTGTTTTTTTTTCTGTTGCCAAGGTGATTACTTAGTGAATGCATTTAATTGATTTTGATCATCCATAATTGTATGGCCACAGACAAGTCCAAGCAGTGAGGCACCAAATCAGAAGTCTACATTGAGTAGTGATCTGTTTCTTGATATGCTCAATTAAGAGCAAATAAAATAGGACAACAGACAATGTAATTTCTTTAAGGAGTATTTCTAGCTTGAGTGGTAACATGCTTTTACATCTGTATGATTTACTGTCCCTCTCTGTCTGTGTAAGCCCCTAGTTCATGCTCTTTACACATGGCAATTATTAGACCACAAACCTATTTTTAGGCTGAACCTTTCACCTTTTTTTTTTGCTGTAGGAAAAACAGTTGCATCCCTCCTTTTGGTGTTTCAGGGAATCATGATAGTGATTAAATTGCCTCTTGAGATTCTTATGCTACCAGTTTCTAGAATATCTGTAAAACAATATCCTTAGCATCAGTTCTACTTAATTATTCAAAGTCTTCAACCTAATTGTGAATCAGGAAAAAAGTCAGTTGGTAAGGTTTTGGGATTTTTTATCATACTGATGAGTGCACACATATGTTCTTCTGGACATTAAGAGCTTGGAGACTGAGAACGAGGTACTGGGGTTACCCCATGTGTTTGCTTGCAGTACCTCGACCTGGGAACGTCAGGTTGATGAACCCTTCTTCCATAGCAGGAAATATCTGAAGGAAAAACGTGGGCAGATGTTGGCACTGTGGTGTTTGGGCTTCTCCTCGAGTCAGATATGGGGCTCTGTGGGGTGGTGCAGGCTGCTGGAGCAGGGCTGGATAATGCCTGTGGGGAGTCAAACCATCCCCTGGGATTCTCTCCTGGTTTTATTCTTCTGGATCTTAGATTAAACTGCTAAACCGAGCAATTTTAGTGGTGGGTGAAGAAATTCCCTGTACCACAGGCTCCAGCACACAGGTCTAACAAGCACTGTATTTCTGGCTGTGTTTATTTTGAATTTGCTGCTCAATTTTAATGACTGAATAGGTCTAAAAGTCGGAACAAACCTGCAAGTGACAGAGCCCTCAAGGTGCCCCAGAGCTTCAGCAGCAGTGCTCATCCATGGCCTCTCACTTGCCAGCTGGCTCCCACGTGGTCCAGGGGCAGGGGAGAGGGGACTCCCACCAGCAGGGACTTGAGACCCTCTGGGACCTGCGGTGGGAGCGTGTGCCGTGTGTTGGCAGGGCAGGAGCGCGCACAGCTGCAGGAGGCTGGCCCATCACCAGGCAGCCTCCACACGTACATCTTTCTCCTACGTCTCCAAAAGTTAATACACTCAAAAGCAGTTTAGCTGCAGGGATGCACTGTAAATTTCCTTAGTTTAAATGAACTGGTGCAGGCACTATATCCCCAGCTGGGGTTAAACAGGGCATGTATTGTTGCCTGTCTTTCTACATCTGGGAATAAGCTAGTAGCTTGTTAACGGTACCTAGCAAGTGGGAGAAGAAAAGTGGCCTTAAACCTGATTCTGGCAAGGAGAAAAATCAAATGGAAAATATGCATTTTTAATATGCCACTGGGTAAGTATATAATAGCAGAACAACATTCGTTGTAACCTGATATCCCTCAGGAACGAGGGAAAAGCTGACTGCTTGCTCCACTGAGCCAAAAAATAAGAAAACATGTAAGTGCAAGTGTGCAGTCAGCAGCATAAGGAATAGTGCTTCAGAGAGCTGAGAGCAAAGCTGGAGTTCTGAATGCTAAAAGGCTAACAGTTTTACATAGCAACACAAATTATTATTGGTAACCTCTTTGTAGGGCAGTCTTCAGTGTCCTAAAGAAAGTCTGTATTCTCGTGCACTTATCCAGCCGTCAGACAGCTGTTATGGCAGAATCTAAGGAAATAGTTCATGTTAGCCATCTTCTGATTTCTTGCTGGAAACTAAATGGATTTTGGACATAAAAATGTAATTCATTACAATAACGAAAATGTATTTCCTAGGGCAGATGTGTTGTTTTCAGAGGTCTGATGTTTTATCAAGGCCTGTAGAGGAGCACCGTAGTTGCATTTCATTTGAATGCCACGCAGAATATACCATAGGTTTGGAAAAGCAACCCTGCATGCCCTTCAGGCACCTGGCAGAGTACATTTTTGGCACAGCAGGCAGAAAATGAGGCATCCAGCTCCTGTGGCTGACAATGTGCATGGCTTCTCATCCAAACTCTGCTGGAGCTGTACTGCTTCCTGTCCAGCTGTGAGTGCCATGCCACTGAGAATAGCTGGTGAGCAAAGGGCCAGACCACAGCCCTTGGGATGTCAGTACAGCACCTGGATGCTTGCACATCCCAGGGAAAAGGGCAGAGGTGCTGTGAGGTGAAGACCTGTGCATTGAAAATATGCTCCCCTAACAAACAGAAAGTTCCTGCAATTATTTGGAAGAAGGCTGTACAAGTGTCATTTTTGAGAGACAGTGATAGAAATTATAGTTGCAGGGAATTGCAGATGTTCTGTGAAAAGAAATGAACAAGCCCAAAATTGCTCTCTGGAAAATAAAATAAGTCTTCAAAATGTCCAGATCACCTGATTTTTCTCCAGCACTTATCTAGGCAGCATTTGAAAGTGGATTAGAAAGTTGTAAATATCTAGGCTGATTCCTGGCTACAGGAATAAGAGAAAAAAATTACTCTTTCAGCTCTTTCCAGGACTGCCTGGGTCTCCCTTCTCCCTAAGATGTTCTGGAGTCTTCCACTAGACAAGGGCTTCTGCAGAGACTCCTTCAGCAACCAGACCATTTCAGGCGAGGGGAGTCATGTGGCTCCCATCCCAGGCCAAGGCATTGCCTCCCCACCCCTGGCTGAGCTGTCTGTGGGTACCACTCAGTTCCAGGTCAGCAAGGTGGACATTCATGGATGTTCTGTGCCTTGGAGAAAAGCTTGTCTGTAACTGGGCACCCATGCCTGCCAGCCCTGAAGAAGCATCCCACATTTACATGTGATGTTTGACTTCAGTGGTGATGATCCCTGGAGAGGACTTCAGTACTCTGTATAGCAGAAATGCCATGAGATACTCAGCTCCTGCCTAGGATTCTGCTGTTCTGCGGGGTAGGTATCCACAAAGGACTGTTCATGCTGTGGGTTGAGTATGGGAACCATCAGTTTTCTTCTCTTCATGTTGTTTGAATTGTACTGTACCCTGTCACCCACGCCACTGCTGCCCATGCAGCCTGGGTGCAAGGCAGTACTTCTCCTCATCCCACATCAAAACCTGACACGAAGCTCTGACATGAATGCTGTTAAACGCCAATGCTTTGGGGTGGTCAGAAAGGCTTTGTAATAGCACCCCTTGTCCTCAGGGAGAGATTTGTTTTCTCTTTTGTTATACTGTGGCTTTTCCCTAAAGCAGGAAGGAGCTAGGTGCTGGGGGAAGGCACTTGGTGAAAAAGTGGTGGCTGCAGCCACACAAATTTTCTGCACACAGGTGAACTGAGAAGTCAGGCCGTGCCCAGAGGTGATCCCTCCTCATGGCAAGTCTCACACAGCAGGCAGGGAACCCGGCTCCAGTTGGAGAGCCTGACCTATGTGTGTGCATCATGAGCCCTGGCACTGAGCTGGACAGCAACCCTGGATTCTTTGGGTGTGTAAAAAAACCCGGTGTCCTTAGGTCTGTGGCTTGAAAAATCCCTGGTACTTCACAGACTGTGCACATTATGTTGTTCTGGGTTACCTAAATTTCCCTCTCAGTTTTGGATGGAAGTGAAACTCTTATGTGCTGTCAAAACCGGCAGGGAGGTGGTGGAGGGGGGAGGATAATTTTGCACAGCAACATCTTTTTTTCAAACAGATTATTCAATCAAGTAACTGCAGCTCACAGGTTTCCAATTGCTCCCCTAACTGCCCTCTGGCCGGTACCATGAAAGAAATAAACACATTCAACTTCTTTTTGTAAAGGGAGAACATCTGTGACCCATTAACATTGGATCCTGGGCTGCACAGCCAGTTTTGGAAGCACAGCTCTGGCAAATTCGCCATTCACTTCTCCAGGAGTTTGGCATTGCTGTTCTTTTGTATTTCATCAGCATGTTTATTTTTGTTGTAGTAACACTTCAGGCCTTAAAAAAAGAGCTACAGCAGTACTTTACTGTGTTTTCATAAGCTTCTAACAGTACTGTTTCCAATTTGGGTGTATTTTGAAACATGTTATACTTTTGTGCTATGTTTTTTCAATGTCATTCATCAGTGCATCTTCCTCTCTCAAGAGTCTCTGCACACATGTGGAAGAGCTGCATTCTTAACAGCTATGCTTTTTTTCTGACATACTGTGGTACTAAACTGATTCTGGTTGCTTTGCACTTTGTCCAGGGTTCAACCCTTTGAGCTCAAATCTCTCATGCCCATTATCTGCCTCCAACTAGTTTATGTTCATTATTTTCAATTGCAGTGAAAAATGGCTCCACTGCACTGAGGACTGAGGTTAAATAAGACTACATTTTACCCCCATTAAAACCTTCTACAGCTATTGAAATTGAAAATTAAGCACGTGGTGACTCTGCCATGGCTCATGCCATGTCCTTTTCCAGCCCATCGAGCTTCGCCTGCAGCTGTGGCCCAATGAAATACTGTGGTCTTAGGAATGAAATGCAGCCTGCAAGACACAACATGGCTCTCTGCATGCTGCTGAGGTGTGCTCAGCTATTAACTGAACAGCATCTGACATGCTGTGAAATCCTATTTTACTGTTTTATTTCTAAACCTGCTCAGGCACCATGGCTTTTTTCCAAAGCTGGTATTTATTACACCTGTTTGCTTCAGACTATCCTTTCAATCTACTTACGGGCATCCTGTACCTGACTCCATCCACAAGGTGCTGTTTTTACATGGATCATCGCAATCTTTGTGGGTGTCTCCCTGTCCTCGTCATTTTCCCTGGTGATCAAGAGCACTGGGGGTTTTGCCAGGGAAGCCTGACAAAGCAGGAATGGGGAATTCATGCCAGTGCAGCCCAAGAATACCTGTAACCTTCACCACCTGAGCGAGGAGGCATGGGTAGGGTGGTTGCTTATTTTTGGGATTCAAGAGGAGCTTTTCCTCTCACCTTGAGATGTTACCAATGTTGTGGTAATACAGATTGAATGCCCTTGCCTATAAATGGTGACAAGCAGGGCTGTACGCTGAAAAATGAGTGCCTGTTTGGGAAACCAGAGTTTTACTGATGCCTGTTTTACTGCTTTTTCCTTTAACCTGTAGGTAGTGTAGTTCTGCATTAAATGCTGCCTTTTGCACAGTCCAGGGGTGTGCAAACTGCTTAGACCAAAAGCTGAACATCTCATGGAAGCATGGCTGCTGCATTCTCCCTTGTTTTTATTGTGTGGGCTCTGGCTGTTGTTTTCTTTTATTCATAACAGCTTAGAAGCAATGACTTAGAAATCATTCCAGAGCAAGAGAATAAATATGCATAGGTACAAATCTCAAAGGCAGAAAAAAAATATAGAATGCTTTTCTTCCCTTTGGTCCAGGAGTGACCTTCAGTGGTAGAAGCTCAATGTGCACCCCTGATTTTCTGCTCCCCCTCCTCTTTTGTGCCTAGGTACTGCCAGGCTCTCAGAGCAGCGTGTCATGTTTTCTACATGATGCCATCACTTCAAACCGTGCAGTGAACTCATGGGTTTAGGGAGTCCAGCGTCATTGTCTCTGAAGCTTTCAAAGCTTCGCTTTAGTTTTAAATGCCTCTTTAAGCACAGACAATGCTCCAACAGGCTTGCTGAAACTAAATGAAGCTTATAAAGCTTTGAACGCTATTGTAACATGGTGGGTCCCGCAGGAGACTGCAAAATCCTGCTGTGTGCAAGGATCCACCACGCTTTCAAGTGGATGCAGTGTATGTGCTAAAAAATGTAGGCAGAGCAGGGCAAGGAAAGGACAGAGCACGTCAGCGTATTTTTTTAATTACCTAGCATTTGATTGATACCACAATGGTAACATACTTTTTTAAAATAAAAATATTTACTATCCTTTCTTCTTCATTACACAGAAGAATTTGGGAGATATATATATATATATATATATATATATATATGTATGTATACTTGAGATTCCAGAGCAAGCAGCTTTTTATTAATAGATCATTTAGCCATACTACTTTTCTTGTCAATGTTTCAGAAGTTGCACCATTAAAATCACTTAATATTGTCCTTTGTTCATCAAGTCTTCTGTCTGATCATATAGATGCTTGTTTTACCATGCAGATTTTTTCAATCAAAAATGCATGAGAAGAGGGAAAATGAAAAAAAGTAGGCCAGGTAAGCACCCTATTTTTCTGTCTGTATTTAATCACAGCCTAGAAAGTCAAAGCGAGCTGGCAAAAATTCTGCTTAGAAACAAGATGTTTGTTATCCGCGGTAATGAGTGCGGTGTCATTAACAGCTTATTGGGGCAGTGCCGCTGCCTGTTCGCTTTCCAGTCCTCAAAGAGGCGATGGATGGGCTGCTGACCCAGATCGGGCGCGTAAGACGAGAGCGATTCCTCCCTGACAAGCCCCAGCAGTGACAACTGGTCATTAATTGTAAAAATTCTGCCAGCGTGTGGTTTTAGAAACAATTTGTACTTCTTTAATTACGCTGTCAGGGCAAGCTTTGTCCCAGACGCTCTTATCAGGCTGAATTAGTCTTTAAAAGAATTAGGCTCGGCTCAGCTCAGCTCCGGCTGCACTCACCATCTTCTCTAAAAATCTTTGCTAGGAATGGGGGAGCGCGCAGCGGTGGAGAGCATGGCAGTAATTGTCACCAGAAGGACGAGAGAAACTCCCGTTCCCGTGCTGTTTTATTATTCTAATGATGCAGAGGGGCCCCGGCGGAGCTCGCAGCCCCGCTCTGCTGGGAGTTACACAAACACTGAGATGGAGGGAGTGCTCCCAGAGCGCTGGCTGGCTGAGCAGGGCAGCGGGGCGAATGCCAGGGAGAAAAGGGAGGGCTGCTTATCTTCAGCTGTCACGCGGGCAACCGAGCGGACATTTATGGCTGTACCCTGCCAGGTCCTCTCTCGCCAGGGCTCTTCCCCGCCCTGTGCATTCACCCCTGAGCACACAGTCCTACGGCTCGGGTTTGGAGGACCTGGCTTTCCCCGAGTGGGACTGAGCCCTCGGTGAACTGTCTGGGTGTTTGGGGAAAGGCAGCCCCTCTGGGGAGGAATGAGCCTAGCTGGGCGAGGAGATGGCCCGAGGCAAGGCGTTATCACCTCTCAATCTCTCTTTGGGATTTGTAGCCTTATCAGGGGGGGCTGCCCGGTGCTGCACTTGCTGATAGGGCTGGCCCCGGGCGTGCGGAGCGGGTGTGGGGATGTATAGCCGTGGGGCTGATAAAGAGGAACTTGGCAGCGGAGGGAGGCCACCGGGGAGGGTGAGGAAAGGCCCTGAGCTCCTGGAGCCTGACACAGACCCCAGGATGGGCTTTTGTCAGCTCATTCCAGTGGGGCTTATCACTGCCGATTTCCTCGCAGGGGATGGCAAGGTGAAGGTAACACTCCAGAGTGAGCCGACCACTTTCCCGGGGCTTTTAAAAGAAAAATGTCACCTTCAGTGCATACTGTCTCTCAAACTGCACCTAATGGAAATACCTAAATATGCTCAATTTATGTTAAGCATCTACAGCTTATGGCGCAATACATGGCTGCAAATGATATGATTTCATACTATAAAGACTTCCACTGGGCTCAGTTCCCCCAGAAATTAATTTTGCTTAGTGTTTCTGTAAAGTCTCATCTCTTTTTTTGAAAGGCAAGTAGCTATTCCCATGCTGCAAATAATGGGGATTTGTAATGACATTTAGGGCTGGATTAATTTCTGTGTGCTTTATGATTTGCAAAAGTTTACAGCAGTATTTCCAGACTGCTGTAGGTAAAACCCAGCTCCTTTTCCTTGTAGTTCAAGGACAAGGCAAACAGTAAAAATAAATATTTCAGCAGCATATCCTACTCCTGAAAAAACAAGTCAATGATTTTAAAGTATGACAGTGCAGGGATTTGCTTTGCATGAATACTAAGTGTGTCTACAGTCTCCAAAATTTTTTTTCTCTAGCTGGGAAACAGCATCATCAATAGGTCTATGAGCTTTGAAGAGCGCTGTCACATTTGCAGATAGCAGCGGGTGCTGCACCACCACACCAGGTTCACAAGCTGGACCATGCCCTCCCAGTGCATCGTCCAACAAGTTCCTCATCCAAATATTTTAGCAATTGTTTGCTTTGTCCGGTGAGTGGGCTGAATCCATTCGCTCCCGATTAGTCAGTAGTTTCTGAGGAACAGAAAAGTACCATGATAGCCCATCACAGAGAGCCGGCGGGGACTTGCCGGCAGCCTTTGTTTCCCCTTTCACTCCGAGCTCCTTCTCACCGATGGGTCTGCAGTCAGACTAGAGGAGCGAGATTGCTCTAAATAAAATTGAGGTGTGGCAGCAAGAAGGTGTTAAATGTATGTCGGATGCAGTTGGAAAGCTGCTGGTGGCGGTGCCGATGTGCACACAAGCAGAGGGCGAGGGATGGGGTGTCAGGGATGTCCTAGGGAGCAGGGTTGCGTGTCACATGCCCGCTCACTGCAGGAAGCGCAGTGGATGAGGAGGAGCACCGCATCCCCCGCCAGGTTGGGACTGGCACCCGCCATGCTGGAATATTCTGTAGAGAAGAATGGGCAGTGAGTACTCTGAGACACGGGGCTCTCGAGTATCCCACTGAGCACCCGAGGCCAAGAGATGCAGGTGTTTCAGCCTAGAGGAGCCCAAATATCCTTTCTCATGGTTACTGAAGTTACTTGGAGCCTTACCTGGGAGGAAAAGCTTCCCCCTCTGCTTCCCTCCTGCTCTGCCCACCCACCCTGCCCTGCCTTGTCCTCTCCTGTGCTCTCAGTGGTTGGTGACATTCCAGGGCTGCCTGAGGAGCATCTCCATGTACATGGCACCAGTTACATCTCATCTCATCTCATCTCATCTCATCTCATCTCATCTCATCTCATCTCATCTCATCTCATCTCATCTCATCTCATCTCACACGTGAGAAACAGTCCCAGGCATATTTTGCTGGTAAAGGAATGCACAGAGGCACAAGAGCAGCAATGTAATTAGGCTGCCTGCTTCTGTCTGATGTCTGTCACACAGCATATATCTCCCCCTGCGATTGCAACGTCTGCATCATGGCCCTGCTTTCCTCCCAGTCCTGCCCATTGCATTTGAAAAAGCCTCCAGAAAGCAAAGTGTTCAGCTGTGCTGTTTGGTAGAAGTGGCTCTACCACGACTGTGGAAAGCCTCACTTCCCCTGCTCCCCAGACCTTTCCAAAACTGCGAATGTGCCCGTTGCTTTACACAGAGGAAAGGGCAAGCATTTCCAGGGTGAGTCTGGTCCCAGCCTGGACTGCAGCTCAGGCCAGCTCTCTCACCTGACATTTTTAAACCTGCTTAGCTAAACCAAGACTGTCTAGGAGTTTCCCTCTAAACCCCTACCTATGTCCAGCCCCCTTCCTGCAAGCACTGAAAATGGAGTTGACTTTAGGACAGGCAAAAAATCATCAGCTCATGCTGGCATGATGTCTTAAAAACTCATCAAGACAAAGCAAGTAAATTAAAATAGTATTAGTCTACAGCTCTAACTGGTACTCCAACTGGAACCAGTTGCAGAAGTAATGGGAACTATTCCCTACTGAATGCACATGCATGGTGCCATGCAGCTCCTGGGTGGGGTTGTCATGTAAAGTTTTCACCATTGTAACTCTCTTTTCTCTAAAGCACGTATTCAAGTGCCTGTCCAAGCGTAGACACTTGTTTGTCGACAGAGAAACATCCAACCATTCCTATTTTGAAAGGCTGTGTTTCTCTGCAAGCCCTGGGGTACTCTGCGGCACAGGTGGAGAGGTGCCACAGTGTTCCTCTGCCCATGTGTGGGAAAACCCAGGCAATGAGATTAAAGACACAGACGGACAGCATGGAAAACAAGACCCGTCTAACCATTAAGGACAGGAAAAAGAGAGAAGACAGAAAGAGGAGGATGCCGACAGGAGACAAGGCTGCATTGCATTACTTTAGCGGTTGTGCAACACTGAATGCCAAAATCTTCTCCTTTAGGAAGGAAGTTAGCACCTCTTTTGTGGAGACCCACCTGCACCTCCAGTCAAACCTGAATGGCCTCCGGGTGGGAAAAGCTTTTCCAAGTGCTGAGCAGAAAGGGCATTGTGTAGGTGACCCACTACCGCTGGGGAACAAGGTCCCAAATGTCCTCATGTGTTGTCTCGATTCAGGGCTAAAAATGGTTTTTGTTGTTTCTTTGGCTTTATTTATAAGCCTTTGCTGACCAAGTCCCATGCTGCCAGTGTTTATGTGAGTTACTATGTGTGATTGGTAAGGGGAGAACCAGATGCAATTTGGGGGCTGTGCAAACCTTGTTAGCAGTGTATTCGCTTTATTTTTCTCCTCGAGGTTTGCAGAACTAGTTTAACAACTGTTTTTTCCTGTAATTTAAGCATTTGAGGGGGCGCTTGCTATTTTTTTTTTTTTTCATAAGCAGAAGGGACTTTTAAAAAAGCACTTTAAAATGCAATTAGAAGGGTATGTGAGATACATGTTAAAACTGTGCGACCCTCACAACTATCTCTGGGCTCTGTTCTGCACTTGTTTTACAAACACCATGAAATTCCCTGAGAGATCCAACGGGCACCTGAAGAGTTGCTTAAGACTGAAACGCACCTGAACAGCAGCAGCGACCCTCAACATACAGCGCTGCCAAGCAGTCAAGGAATACTGAGACAAATTAACCAGATTGGTGGAACTGGAGGAGGGAGATCGGGGAGTCCCCCCTCTCTAGAGACCTTCAAAACCCATCTGGAGGAGTGCCTGTGTCACCTGCTCCAGACGACCCTGCCTTGGCAGCGGGTTGGATCTCGATGGTGTCCAGAGATCCCTTCCGGCCCTAACGATTCTGTGTGATCTGCAGTAGGACCACCAGATCGCGGGGACTTTGATTGTCTCCCCCCGCTACGACACTCCCCGCCTTCCTCGCTGCGCTCTCCCCTCCCCCTTCACGCGGCAGCCCGATTTCTTCCCTTCGCACTTTTCACGTTTTGTTTCTAAAAATCACCGGGGAGCGCCGGGCCCGGCGCGGTGACATCCCACACGGGCGTAAGGGCGGGCAGCCCGCGGTCCGGCCGCACAGCCGAGCTAATACCACCGGCTCGCCTATTCCCCCGCTCCCGCCGCGCCTCCCTCCCGCGCTGGGGAGCACCGTGCCGGGCTCGGGCGGGCGCAGCGGGGCCATGTGCGCGGCTG